>NC_087213.1:4876079-4923579 GCF_015104395.2 Macrobrachium nipponense | reverse complement strand
TCCAAAAGCAAAATTACGGTGGAAAAAATCTATTTTAAATAATAGGCACTACTAAACAAACAGCCTACTTAACGACCCTTGAGTCTTTATTTATCAAGCACCTCTCTCCAGGCTTAAACCCTAATGTTCTTTGTCTTCTCTCTTTCTCTGGCCTAAGTGTTGTCTGGGTGAGCACGAACTGTTGTGATCATTTAGCTCTTTCTCTTCCCTGAATAGGTAACCTTCCTCATTTGATCATGTTTTATTTAAAAGTTTTAAATTATCTGATGTTTGCGGATTTTTTTTATAATTTGCACTTTTATCTTGTAATTTATTATAATAATAATTTTAAATTTTTGCCGATTGATGGCGTGTTGAAGCAACATGAAACGTTTCATAATAAGGCATGTTTCTTATACTGTCATATAAATATACTAATATATATATATATATATATATATATATATATATATATATATAGTATATATATATATATATATAAAGGTAAAGTAAAGGTAAAGTTTTGGTTGTTTTAGAAGTTCATTCATTTACAAGGTAGCTGTAAAAAAGAAAAAAAAAAAAAAAAAAAAGAAAAAAAAGAAAAAATGCGTTGAAGGATGCATTCGAGTTTTCTGTACAACGCATAATGCTGTATGAAACTCTCAGCCACAGTCAATGAAAATCAGCCGACCATTGTGGCCTGTGTTCTTACGTTGTCAGACACACGATCATGGAGAACTTTAACCTTCAAAAAAATTAAAATTACTGAGGCTAGAGGGCTGCAATTTGGTCTGTTTGATGACTGGCGGGTGGATGATCAACATGCCAATTTGCAGCCCTCTAGCCTCAGTAATTTGTAAGATCTGAGGACCGACAAAAATAAGTGAGGACGGAGAGGCAGGGTCATATCAATAGTTTTCTTTTACAAAAAACTGAAATGGTAATGAAAAATAATAATTTTGGACTACGATTTCCATAAATCAAACGGGAAAAATAATATGTTGGGCCTAAAGTGTTATTGTGGGTCTGAGTTGCTCAGTCCGATAAACTACAATGTAATCTATTAAATTAGGTTTGCCAAAGCTAAGAAAAATACATTTAACTTGATGGCACGCTAAAATAACCTTACACTCTTCTCTATATTCTAACCTAAATGGAGTGTAGCACATAATCATCACTGCAAAAATAGTGTGCAATAAGACTCAAGTTCTACTGCATTGTTAAGAAGGAAAACTTGAAAGTCTTTGCGAGGAATCTGCGAGAATTTGGGAGTTATACCTTGACGTCTTTTAAAATGGCTTGGTTAATCCCGTGGTCGAGCCCCCTGATACCCTGGGGATTACGCCCGGGGAATGGGGGAAAAGGTCATGTCCTAGACCTGAAGAAGGGAGAGGGGTCTCGTCTGTATCCTGAAGAAGAAGAAGAAGAAGAGGTAGTATTTGTAACCTGTAGAATAGAAAGAGGTGTAGTCTATAACCTGAAGTTAGAGAGAGAGGGCGGTTGTGTCTGTAACCTGACTAAGAGAGAAATCGTATCTGTAACCTGAAGAAGAGACAGAGGTCGTGTCTGTAACCTGAAGAAGAAGAGAGAGGTCGTGTCTGTAACATGAAGAAGAGATATGTCCTACCTCTAACTAAAGAGAGAGGTCGTGTCTGTAACCTGACGGAGGGAGAAGTCCTATTTGTAACCTGAAGAAGACGAGTCAGAGGTCGTGTCTGTAACCTGAAGATGAGAGAGGTCCTGTCTGTAACCTGAAGAAGAAGAAGAAGAAGAAGAAGAAGAAGAAGAGAGGTTGCGTCTGTAACCTGAAAAAGAAGAAGTAGAAGAGGAGAGAGAGAGAGAGAGAGAGAGAGAGAGAGAGAGAGAGGTTGTCTCTTAGACCCGAAGAAAGGAGAGGTCATGTCTCCAACCTGGACATGAGAAAGGTCGTGTCTGTAACCAGCCGAGGAAAGAACAGAAGGCAAGGAGGCAGACGAAGAACTGGAGTTCTAGCAATGATTCCGTGAATGGTTTCGAGACATTCTCCCTTACGGTGAATGTCGACTGTAACTGGGTATTGGAATTACACGACAAAAGCATTAATTAAAACGTGAAATTCTTCTGGAAATTACAGGTCGAAATGGTTTACGAAAATGTATAAAACTGTAAGTTTCAGAAACGTGTTCCCCTTGGGTAAATGCAGACTGAATGTGAATGTAAAATTACTATATGGTTTCGGAAATAGATATCGAATAGTAAGTGCAAGCGTCGAATATTTTCAAAATAGCTACATTAATAGAGCATATGAAAATGCTCCAGGTTTTAGATCGTATTCCGTGGGGGTAGATACAAATTGTAGATGTGTTTCTAAATTCGACTAGAAAACCGTAGTCTTAGGGGATTGTAGTGAACGCTTGGCAAAAAATTCCTTTCGAGATAACGAAGACTTATATCTAAAGGAGGAATTCACTGGAAAAGCTATTAGTGAAGTACCAGAGGAAACAAGTACTAAAGGTAAAAATATGTCATTTTATTGTATCTGTGTCGTGTGGTTTTCAAAATCGTTTCCAATTCATTCATTGTCAGGTAAAAAAAAAGAATTTACCAGAACTGAAAGAAGAGAGTCTGTCAAAACGACATGTTGCAGCAAACAGTAGCAGCAAACAGAAAGGGAATCCAATAATAGCAACTATTAAAGCAACTATTATAAACAGGATAAAATCTTTGCTTCTCCACCATATTTATAAAAGGCTCTATCCCCTTTAGGACTAATTAAGACTTCAGTTGGGTCAGAAAGAAACGTTTTATGCAATTCTGTGCTTGTTTACATCAGAGGCTAAGGAAGTTTACTCACGAGGAGAAAAAACAGAATAAAAATTCCTCTCGTTTTTAATCTTAAAGATAACAGATGCTAATCTATGGCAAGTATACAACTCCGAATTTCAAGTTCGGTTCTAGAATAGAACCCACCATGAGATTTCATTCTCGTAAGAGGTTGCGATGACAAGGGATTTGGGATTACAGGGGATTCTACGCTCACTGGGGATTGTGGGTTTACAAGGATCCCATTTTCACAAGGGATTATTTGACCAAGAGGGAGGTGGTCTGTGTTGACGAAGGATTCGGAGGGAGGTCTGCTCGCGTCTGTACCTCGAGTTAATCTGGGATTCTGAATCAACATGAGGATTCGTATGACATGGTTCTGCGCTCGTAAGGTATTCAGCGTTTTCATTTTATTTCTTGTTCCCATCACCATCTAAATTCGCTTGGCATTCACTCCTCACTTGAATATCCATGAACACAGGGCACAGAGTTATAATACGCAAAATTTTGTATGATCGGGCAATTTTTCTACACAGTTATTTATTTATTTTTTCACAGATATAAAATTCTGGATTCAAACAGACAGACATGCTTTTATCAGATGCTCAACTCACATAAGCCTGCGCTAATATTCGTAGCATCAAATTTCTTTACCCTAAGAGTGTAGTGAGGTTAGGATCTAATTGATAAACCGATAAATTACCAACACCCAATTCTAAATGTGTAAATCTGGAACCTTATACCTTGACGAGGTCAGTGAGAACTGCCAATGACGGCCGGTTAACTAGTAGGGTAATTACTCCAAAGGGATTGTGAACACTAGAGTAAGTTATATGGATCAATCCATTGACTTTGGGGTTTGCGGATTTAGTTTTCTTCGGAGTTCTCTCTCTTTCATGATATCTTAAATGTTGAAATGGAACGTGTTTCCTCATATGAAAGAAGAATCCTAGCTCAACTTTACTGAATTAATCTAGCTTCTGTATAAATGGAAATATATACGTATACATACACACACACACACACACACACATACACATATATATAGTATATAATATATATATATAAGAATTATATATATATATACATAGAAATATGTATATATAGCATGTGTGTATATGTGTGTGTGTTTTGTGTGCACGTACCTCTCTCTCCTCTCTTCTCTCTCTCTCTCTCTCTCCTCGTCTCTGTATATATATATATATATATATATATATATATATATATTAATATATATATATTACACACATCATATATATACATACATATATATACACAATAATACAATATAAAAACTGCTCAGAGATGAGAAAGGGTCTGTGTGTCTCCGATTCGTTTATTAAATTTTTTCCAGCAATTTCAATAAGAATTAAACATCAGAGATACACACACAACCAGTTAACCAGCCAAGACGACCAAATGTAACAAGAAAGTTTACTCGATAATTTTTCTATTGAACAGACAAACGTTCCGAGATATTGCAACATTGCTAACAGGATCCTCCAGGCAACAATAATTTATTATATTATTATTATTATTATTTATTATTATTATTATTATTATTATTATTATTATTAAAAAACTGAACCGTATTCATAAAGAACAATCTCATTAAAGGGGCCACTGACTTGAAATTCAAGCTTCCAAAAAATATGGTGTTCATTTGAAAGCAGTAACAGACGGTGACAAGGTATGCAGAGAGAAGACGCCAACGACCAGAAAAGAAAAAAAAAACCATCAAATTAATAAATACAAAGAAAAAAACGAAACAACAGCAACGACGAGGGAATAATATACCGTCGAACGAATGACTAGCGACATGGAGCTAGCGCCATATCGATAAGGACTCTCTGAGGGGGTTTAAAAGCCGAGGTACAAGAGAGGGATCCTTGTTCATCGTTTCCTCAGTGCCGAGGAGCACCCACAAACACGACAGTACACGTCGTACGTATAATGGTATCTCGGGAAAGTGGCAGCTGGAGATCTGCTTATAGCTGGACGATGTCGGCCATGATAAGAGGCCGGGTCTAATGCGCTGAATTAAGCCGAATGTTGAAAGTTTTATTTTCTGTGGGGGAGATGTTGTCGTGTTTTCGTTTGAGGCTTGGAGGGCTTGTTGATAGTTTTGGGAAATATGTGGAATTCAGAATCGTGGATATACAGGTGACATGTGGTTGGCGTACACACACATAGTTACATACATACACACACATATATAATATATATATATATATATATTATATAGTATGTATATATATATATAATATATATAAATATATATATATATATATATATATATATATACTATATATCTTTTAATTCATTACTTGTCAGCGTGGGGAGACATTTGTCTCCGAAATATAACGCTGTAAAGTCTATAGTCCCTTGGTGCTTTTATGGGCTACCTTATTAAAATAGAATTCTGCTTTTAACAAAAAAAGGTTTAATAATTATATATAGATATATATATATATATATATATATATATATATATATATATATATATATATATATTTATATTACCGACTGAGACAGTCCAATATAATCTATCTCATTTCCTTTTCCTGTATTCAAACGCTGTCTGAAAAAAAGCAAACCTACAATTCATTAATTCGATGAAGACTACCCCTTCATTCTACGACTAATTAACCCAATACACACTGCATTAGTTAAGAGAAACTCCCGCCCCCCGCCCCCCCAATACAACAGTCGCCGTTAATGAATCCAAATGGTTTATTAATGACTACTTAATAAGGTCCCTCTCACTATAACCATTAATTGCCAAGGGAACTGATAGGTACGGAATCTACGGAAGTATGGGGGAGAGAGAGAGAGAGAGAGAGAGAGAGAGAGAGAGAGAGAGAGAGAGAGAGGTGGGTAGGAAGCTAAGAAATGAGAGTAACATAAGAACTAAAGAGAGCGTCCAAGGGGAAGTAATACGTAATGGAGTAAAGGACAGAAAAGAAACAGGAGGATATTTGCAAAAAACGATTCCAATAATGGAATGGAATATAAAATTAAGGCCAAAGGCTCAGCGCTGGGACCTATGATGAGGTCATTCAGCGCTGAAAGGGAAATTGTGAGTAAAAAGGTCTAAAAGGTTGTAACAGGGGTTCTCAACCTGGGGTCGGAGGACTCTAGGTAATCCAGGGTGGTGGAGGGGGGGGCGGGGGGGGTGTCCACGAGCATTGACGTCACAATTATAACATAAACTATATATATATATATATATATATATATATATATATATATATTTTAAATATATATATATATATGAATAACGTGATCACGAAGTATATAAAACGTGATGCTATGTATAAATAAAGCGTTTTTGCCAAGAAGGAAAAAAAAAAATGAAAAGCGAGATAGCCAAGAACTTTCGGGTCTAGTTCGACCCTTTTATATCAGGGCACAATGATCTTACAGAGGAAAAAATCATAGTCAATAAGTAGGCCTTAATATCCAAACTGACACTAAAGATTAGCAATATAGGTCGTTTTCACTCTAAAGAAACGAGGAAACGCCTGAGGGCAGCCACACGTTGGAGGGGATACACAGCCCCGGTCAACAGACGATCATCCAGAAAACAATTACATTTTGAAAAAAAGGAGGCAATATACAACTTATTAAAATGAAATTTAAGAAAAATGTTCTCTCTCTCTCTCTCTCCACTCTCTCTCTCTCTCTCTCTCTCTCTTGCTCGATATTCTCTCTCCCTCTCTCTCTGCTCGATATATATATATATATGTAATATATATATAATCATATATATATATATAAATAATATATATTATATATATAGATATATATATATATATATATATATATATATATATTTCTCGTGTTTTCATTAATAATTTTTTTGGAACATTTTTGTAAATTTCATGATAATAAGTTGTATATGCCCTCCCTTTTCTTTTTTTTTTTTTTTTTTTTTCAAAATGTATTGTTTTCTGGTTGAATCGTCTGTTTGACCGCGTGTGTATCCTCCAAGAGTGGCTGCCCTCAGGCGTTTCCTCGTTTCTGTAGAGTGAAAACGACCATTATTGCTAATTCTTTGTAGTGTCAGTTTGGATATTAAGCCTACCCTTGACTATGATTTTTTCCCTCGTAAGATCAGTTGTGCCTGAGTAAAGGGTCGAACTAGACCGAAAGTGCTTGGGCGTATCTCGCTTTCATTTTTTTCCTTCGTGGCAAAATCCTTATATATATATATATATATATATATATATATATTATATAAGAATATATATATATATATAATATATATATATATATATATATATAGAACATATAAAGATAGATAAGATATATATAGATATACATATATATATATATATTATATATATATATATATATATATATATATATATATATTCATATTTATTGGACTCAGGCCCGTGGCCCTCCTGCGACTATAAAGCTAATCGTCATAAACCTGAAATCGAAAAATTTGACATTAGCCAAGCAGCATCAGCCATATCATTAAAGGAGTCAATAAGCACTCATTTTTTTTCCTGTTCTGTATTTTTCCTCTTATTTCCATTGATTGGTTTTCTTATTTTTTTCATTATGATTCAGTTACACGCACCTTTCTTTTGATAAATATAATAACACAGTTTCGTTATTAGTTTAAAAAAAGTAATCATGTTAAGCTGACAGACCTTTCAATATTATGGGGGCCGTGGGAAAACCCATTTAGATTAAAGGAGTCCTCGGTAGAGGAAAGGTTGAGAACCACTGGAGGAAAACCTCGTAGTTGCACTATAAACAACTGATAGGAGAGAGAGGAAAGTAAGATGGAAGAAAGAGAACAAGAACGGAGGTAACATTCAAAGGAATGAAAAGGGTCGCAATTGCAACTATAGAGGCCGAAGGGACACTGCACAGAACTTAAAGTAATGGCTACAGTGCGCCGCGTGAGGTGCACTGACGACACTATACCCCTCTACCGGGCCTTAGTCATCTGACACCGCATAGAAGCGAAACGATGCCGGAAAATGTGAGCGTGGACACCACCCAGATGCCGACAGGTGTCAGAAATCGTCTTTTTTTTTATACGGGGAAGTTGCTAAAATGCACCAGAAATCTGTGTCGTTTGAGATAGCAACGTTTCTAAAGAACGACAACAGTCCTGCTCGTATGATGTTACGATATGCCCGAAATATAGCTTGTGGTACACAGCAATGCTGCTAATTGCTTGTGTTACATTGCCTGTAGGATAATGATGCCAGATACTGTAGCCATCTCACACATTAATGACAATGAAAAATATTTTGCCCAGAAATTCTGCTCAAGTGACACCCTCAAGAATCAAAGAAGTGCCAAAACTCTTGCTTGTATGACATCAATGACACTTGTGTACACCTGAAATATTGCTTTTGTTACAGTCCCTGGAGACCACAAGATGACACAAAGTGTGGCCGTGTCACAGAGCAAAGCTGATATAGAAAATTTGCCCAAAAATTATACTCACGTGACACCTTCAAGAAAGAAATGTGGCCGTGTCACAGATAAATGGGGATAAAAGAAAATTTTCCCAGAAATTCTAATCGCGTGACACCCCCAAGAAGATAGGTGTCAGGAGTTGTAACCGTGTGCATCCGACACCCTCTTCCCCCCAACCCCCAACCCTCCTTTTCTGAATCTATTCCCCACAAACAGCAGACATATCCAGTCTAGGACTTTTTTTTTCTTTCATCCTCTCCTCTTTACAAAGCAGGAGTCAAGATATTTCTTCTGGAAAGCGTTCAGACAGAAAACTTGTTCTCTTGTGCTTTCACAACACACACACACACACACACACATGCGCATCCATCCTGATAAAAACGACGATAAAAAAAAATATAAAAAGAAAACTAAAGAGAAAAAAGAAAGAAAGAGAAAGTTTAGGGGAGGAAATTCAATTTTCTCTCGTCTCTCTGTACCTGGAAAACTTTGTGAATAATATTGAATTTTTCTATTTTTTTTCTTTTTGCCTGGCGGATCCAAAACTGCCGGAAGATAAATAAGACTATTCCTTTAAATTTTTCCTGTTTTGGAGGGCTACGAATGCTGCAGTCGTTTACTCTCTCTCTCTCTCTCTCTCTCTCTCTCTCTCTCTCACTTGACATGCATCAGATATCCATAGGCCTTCATAGATATAGCAAGACATTTATGGCTTTTGTTCGATTTAGATTTTTCAAAATCGTTGAATTATTTTTATAACTTTCATCCAATCAGCTCTAAAGACAGTAAAAGGAGGAGTTGGAATGGTTGGACAGCAAGAATGAAGAAAGAAAAGAGGGAATGGAAGGAAGGTAAACGGCTAAAAGTGGGTGCAATTTGGGGACGAGGGGATGCTACAATCACCCTTAAGTGATGCCAACAGTGCACCACGTGGGGGCCACAGACAGCACTACCCCTTTATTTGGATTTCTATAATTTTGAGAAACAGAGCAATTAAAGACGATTTTCTTTTACTTTTTTTTTTAACCCAAGTGGAATTTCCGTTTTTGTCAAAAACACGTCTTACGGTGAAATAGGTCACAGGACCAGATGAAGAGTAATACTTATCCTCGTGTTTAGATGTTCATAAACAAGTTTAAATAAATAATCGAAGTCGCTTACGATCCTGACTCAGGTGAAAAAAAAAGTTGCATGTCCTTCATTTTCTGGAGAGAGAGAGAGAGAGAGAGAGAGAGAGAGAGAGAGAGAGAATCACTCTTGGAGACGCTAAGCAGATATCTCTAATCTTTCACACACACACACACTCAATAACTCGTAGAAGCGCTATGCAGATATATCTAATCATCCACAGAAAGAGAGAGAGAGAGAGAGAGAGAGAGAGAGAGAGAGAGAATAACTCCTGGAAGCGCTACGCAGATATACCTAATCTTCTACAGAGAGAGAGAGAGAGAGAGAAAGAGATGGAGAACTCCTGGAAGCGCTACGCATTATACCCTAATCTCCAACACACCACACACCACACACACACAGAGAGAGAGAGAGAGAGAGAGAGAGAGAGAGAGAGAGAAGAATAACTCCTGGAAGCGCTACGCAGATATACTTAATCTTCCACAGAGAGAGAGAGAGGAGAGAGAGAGAGAAGAAACATCCCGGGGAACCTCGTGATGTAATTACATTTTGCAAAGGACGCCGCTGCCGCTAAATGGTGACACTCATGACGTTACTCTCTTTTTCCTTTCCCCGCAGAGGAAAAGCCACGACCACAGAGACATGATGCTTAATCCCTCAACATTATTCTATTATGATTTTTCTCCAGGGCTCTTAATTAGATGTGCCCAGCCAGGCAGAGCCAAAGAGAAGAGAGAGAGAGAGAGAGAGAGAGAGAGAGAGGAGCAATACCAGGCAGCGCAGAGACGCACCGGAGATTCTGCAGCTGCGTTGCCATGACGACCGATTGTCTTCGCGTGAAGCATCCCGGGGGATTTGGGATTAGGTAATGACAGTTTACTATACACGCTGATGTCGGCCCTGAGCCCAGATTAAAGAACTGGGTTATAGACTGATAAAAGAGGAGGGTTGTAAACTCAAGCTTGTGACATGGGAGGTACTACAGGAGTTATAAAATCACGCTTGTTTGATAAGACCAGTTAAAGTGAGGGGTATAAACTCACACTTGAAAGAAGACCCGATTAAGAGGAGGGTTATCAACTCTCGATTGTAACAAGACCCGATAAAGAGGAGGGTTATCAACTCTAACTTGTAATAAGGCCCGATAAATAGGAGGGTTATCAACACACGCTTGTAATAAGACCTGACAAAGAGGAGGATTATCAACTCAAGCTTGTAATAAGATCCGATAAAGAGGAGGATTATCAACTCAAGCATGTAATAAGATCCGATAAAGAGGAGGGTTATCAACTCACGAATGTAATAAGACCCGGTAAAGAGGAGGGTTCAACTCTCGATTGTAACAAGACCCGATAAAAAGAGGGTTATCAACTTTAGCTTGTAATAAGATCCGATAAAGAGGAGGATTATCAACTCACGAGTGTAATAAGTCCCAATAAAGAGGAGAGTTATCAATTCACGCTTGTAATAAGACCTGATAAAGAGGAGGGTTATCAATTCACGAATGTAATAAGATCTGATAAAGAGGAGGGTTATCAACTAACGCATGTAATAAGATCCGATAAAGAGGAGGTTTATCAACTCTCGAATGTAATAAGACCCAATAAAGAGGAGGGTTATCAATTCACTAATGTAATAAGATCCGATAAAGAGGAGGATTATCAACTCACGCATGTAATAAGATCCAATAAAGAGGAGGATTATCAACTCACGCATGTAATAAGATCCAATAAAGAGGAGGGTTATCAATTCACGAATGTAATAAGATCCGATAAAGAGGAGGGTTATCAACTTTAGCTTGTAATAAGATCCGATAAAGAGGAGGGTTATCAACTCACGAGTGTAATAAGTCCCAATAAAGAGGAGAGTTATTAATTCACGCTTGTAATAAGATCTGATAAAGAGGAGGGTTATCAACTCACAAATGTAATAAGACCCGATAAAGAGAAGGGTTATCTCGATTGTAATGACCAGGTAAAGAGGAGGATTAGAGAGTTATAGACCTACACTTATAATAAGACCAGATAAAGAGGAGGGTTATAAACTTACGCTTGTAATAAGACCAGGTAAGGAGGAGGTTATAAAACAATGCTTGTAATAAGACCTGACAAAGAGGAAGGTTATAAACTCACGCTTATGAGAAGACCAGATGAATTAGGAGGGCTATAAAATCAAGCTTGTAATAAGGCCAGATAAGATCAGATAAGGAGGATTATAAATTCATGCTTATAATAAGGCTATATCAAATTTAACTATAGCCTTCTAATTTTATGTATTTTGAATCTGCGTATTACTGTAGAAATACTAATTATTAACCGTTCTGTTTTATGATTTTCAACCTGTTAATCACCAGAGCAATACATTTTAGCTATTAATAACCGTTATAATTACATGTTTAACTCGCGAATGACCGAAACAATATATCTTAGCAAAAACATCAACCGTTCTGATTTAATGTTCTTCAACCTAAGGTTTACCCAAACAATTCATTTAAGCCAATACCATCCGTCATTCAAAATTACCGAAGAAACAAAAATTTCTAGCAACTGCCTAATAGGGAAATCAACCGATCCTATAGAAGGTCTCACGGTCCGATTTCGTCTACCCTGGGAATCTCTCTCCTCACAGCAACTTGTTCCCTAATGGGTCGGAAAGCAACATGACGTAGGCGACAGGGTCACCAAAGCCCCGATCCTTAATGAAAAGACAAAGCCGGGAGGATTATATCTTTCCTGAATTCGGCCCAGCCACTGGTGGCTTTGTTGGACTGTTTTATTTCGGCTATTCATTTTCTCTTTTTATTTCACTGTTGCATTTATACCCGAAAGTAGATCTGCTGGAACGTTCGGGTGCGTTGTATACGTGTGTGCATATATATATATATATATATATATATATATATATATATATATATATATATATATATATATATATAATATATATATATTTATATGTGTGTGTGTGTGTATGTATATACATAAACATATAAATACACTTATTAATATTTGACTATACGATGTATACATAAGTTGAAATTTTTTTATTATTAATGCTGAAAATTAATATCTTTTAAAATATTTCATAAAACAATTTATTATAGTATTTATAGTGACTTGAAAATTTAATCAATTTATTCCCTAAATATGCTTAGGAGCTCTACAATTTCATTTTTACGGAAAAAAAGTTACGTAAAACACTATACATTACACTTTCCCTCGAAAATACTGTTATCCATAATAATAATAATAAAATAATAATAATAATAATAATAATAATAATAATAATATAATAATAATTTTTTTTTTTTTTTTTTTTTTTTTTTTGCTCTATCACAGTCCTACCAATTCGACTGGGTGGTATTTATATGTGTGGGGTTCCGGGTTGCATCCTGCCTCCTTAGGAGTCCATCACTTTTCTTACTATGTGTGCCGTTTCTAGGATCACACTCTTCTGCATGAGGCCCGGAGCTACTTCAGCCTCTAGTTTTTTCCAGATTCCTTTTTCAGGGATCTTGGGTATCGTGCCTAGTGCTCCTATGATTATGGGTACGATTTCCACTGGCATATCCCATATCCTTCTTATTTCTATTTTCAGATCTTGATACTTATCCATTTTTCCCTCTCTTTCTCTTTAACTCTGGTGTCCCATGGTATTGCGACATCAATGAGTGATACTTTCTTCTTGACTTTGTCAATCAACGTCACGTCTGGTCTGTTTGCACGTATCACCCTATCCGTTCTGATACCATAGTCCCAGAGGATCTTTGCCTGATCGTTTTCTATCACTCCTTCAGGTTGGTGCTCGTATCACTTATTACTGCAAGGTAGCTGATGTTTCTTGCACAGGCTCCAGTGGAGGGCTTTTTTGCCACTGAATCATGCCTCTTTTTGTACTGGTTCTGTGCAAGTGCCGGGCATTCACTTGCTATGTGGTTTATGGTTTCATTTTTTCATATTGCACTTCCTACATATGGGAGAGATGTTATTTCCGTCTATCATACTTTGACATATCTGGTTCTTAGGGCCTGATCTTGTGCCGATGTTGATCATTCCTTCAGTTTCCTTCTTTAGCTCTCCCCTCTGTAGCCATTGCCAATTGTCATCGCTGGCTAGTTCTTTAGTCTGTCTCATATGTATTGTCCGTGCATTGGTTTGTTGTGCCAGTCCTCTGTTCTTTCTGTCTTTCTCCGTCTTTCTGTATATTTCTGGGTCTTCATCTACTTTTATTAGTCCTTCTTCCCATGCACTCTTTAGCCACTCGTCTTCACTGGTTTTCAGATATTGCCCCAGTGCTCTGTTTTCGATGTTGACGCAGTCCTCTATACTTAGTAGTCCTCTCCCTCCTTCCTTTCGTGTTTATGTATAGTCTGTCCGTATTTGCTCTTGGGTGTAGTGCTTTGTGTATTGTCATTTGTTTCCTGGTTTTCTGATCTATGCTGCGGAGTTCTGCCTTCGTCCATTCCACTATCCTGCGCTGTATCTGATTACTGGCACTGCCCATGTGTTTATGGCTTTTATCATATTTCCGGCGTTGAGTTTTGACTTGAGTATCGCCTTGAGTCTCTGCTTATATTCTTTCCTGATCGTGTCCTTCATCTCTGGTGTTTTATATCTCCTCCTTCCATTATTCCAGGTATTTGTATCCTGTCTCATCTATGTGTTTGATGTTGCTCCCATCTGGTAGCTTTATCCCTTCAGTTCTCGTTACTTTGCCTTTTTGTATGTTGACTAAGGCGCATTTTTCTATTCCAAACTCCATCCTGATGTTCCCAGATACAATCCTTACAGTCTGGATTAGGGTATCTATTTCCTTGTATGCCTCTTACATACAGCTTGATGTGTCGTCCATGAACATCAGACTGTTGATTTTGTTGCCTCTTTTCTTGAGTTGGTACCCGGCATCCATCTTCTGTAGTACTTTAGTCATGGGAATCATGGCTACTACGAAGAGTAGTGGGGACAGTGAGTCGCCCTGGAAGATCCCTCTCCTGATATTAACCTCTGCTAGTCTTATTCCAGAGCTTGTAAGTAGTTGTATTCCAGTTGCGCATTGTATTTTTGAGGAAGCTGATGGTATTTTCCTCTGCCCAATATTTTCAGGCATTCTATTAGCCATGTGTGTGGTATCATGTCGAAGGCTTTCTTATAGTCTATCCATGCCATGCTTAGGTTTGGTTTTCCTTCTCCTACTGTTCTTCATTACCATTTTGTCTATCAGGAGCTGGTCTTTTGTGCCCTACACTTCCTTCTGCTCATCCTTTCTGTGGTGGGGGATGGTGTTTGTCTCCTCTAGGTAGTTGTCATAGCCTTTCACTGATGATACCTGTAGTAACTTCCACATTAATTGGTAGGCAGAAAAAAAAAAAAAAAAAAAAATAATCAATAATAATAATGTTGAATAAAATGGCAGAATTCGGAAACTTAATCTTTACCATCTTTTCTATTTTTTCTTATTACTCGTTCTCTGACTCAGCGATACTTCTTAATAATTAGCCAATATTCATATTGGGATAAATCTAGATAATGCTGAATGTGGTATTTTATTTAGAACAGGATTTTGCTTGTCAATACTGGAATAACACCAACCAAGACGACAATCCCTGCTTGACCTGGACCTGAGATCCGCCATTCCTGTATACCAATATACTGATAATACCAGTATCGACAAGCAAAATCCTGTTCTGAATAAAATATCACATTCAGCATTATTTAGATTTATCCCAGCATGAATGTTGGCCAATTATTAGGAAGTTCTGCTGAACCAGAGAAGAGAGTAATAAGAAAAACAAAAAAGATAATATATAAGATTAATTCGTTGACTTCCGCCATTTTTTTCATCAGAATTTGTTTAAAAGAGGGCCTTCTTCTAAATAATAATAATAATAATAATAATAATAATAATAATAATAATAATAATAATAATAATAATAATAATAATAATAATAATAATAATAATAATAATATGTACCTCTGTAATTAATAAAAATATGCTTTGTAAAGTTTCAGTTCTTAGTATTCACAGTATACGTGGTTCATGAAGCTTCACTATTCCAGTAGTCAAATGTAAATAATTATTATTATTCAGAGGATGAACCCTTTTCATATGGAATAAGTTAACAGGGCCAATTGACTTGAAATTCAAGCTTCCAAAAAATACGGTGCTCATTAGGAAGAAGTAAGACGAGGTAAAGGGATACACAGAAAGAAAAGACCCAACTCATTAAAAATAAATGAAAAAAATCAATAAATTTACAAATCGAGCACCTACGCTTGAACTTCTAGAGTTCCAGCTGTACGACTATGCATGTATATTTTCTTTATATAACTTCCAGTGGCGCGAGATATCTTCCCACGTATTAAGATGCAGCCTTCCTTCATCAGACAATTCCTCGTTTATTTCCAGTCCTGGAAGGTCAGGAGTTATACCGCCTGGAGTTTGGCGTGTTGGTTCCCCCCCGGGCCGGGAATTTAAATTCCCCCGTGGGATTTGATAACCGCCTAGGCATTTTTAAGCAATACCTTCCAAAAAGGTTTTTTTCCCCCCTTTTTCTTCCAAGGGGGGGGGGGGGGACTGGTGGCCTCCCCTCCCTTGTATTTTTCCGGTTTGGGAAGGGCCAATTAACGAATATTTTGGTCGTTTAACTCCATGAGAAAAGTATTACTGAATTTTATAAGTATACATCCATATATATATATATTTTATACACACATATATTATATATATATATATATATATATATATATATATATATATATATATATATATCCGGCATAGTTGTCTTTGGGGATTTGTCTTCCTTCTTTGGTCACTCTTATCTTCTTCCGTTGTACCTGAAGAAAGACATTAAAAGACCAAAAAAGAGAAGAAAAGTAAAAAGCAACTGCTGTTACACCAACCTTCAGGTACAACGGAAGAAGATAAGAGTGACAAAGAAGGAACACAAATCTCCAAAGACAAAAAAAAACTATGCCAGATATAGTTGAGCAGAGGAACATCCACCTTTAACGATGGAATGAATCTTTTAATATATAATGACTCTAATAGTCAGATAATCTGCATCCTTAGAATACCCTAATATGGAAAACTGCTGCTTCTATAATGCGTGCCTAAATTCAATTATATAAAGAAAAATAACTTCATTATAAAAAGTGTTACTGAATATTATAAGTAACTATATATATATATATATATATATATATATATATATATATATATATATATATATCTATATGTATGGTATGTATGTATATATATGTGTGTGTGTCTAAATTCAATTATATAAAGAAAATTAATTTCAACAAAAAAGTGTTACTGAATATTATATGTAAGTCTATATATATATATATATATATATATATATATATATATATATATATATATATATATATATATATATATATGTCTAAATTCAATTATACATTATATAAAGAAAAATAACTTCATGAAAACAGTGTTGCTGAATATTATAAGTAACTATATATCAAGATTCAATTACATAAAGAAAGAGAAGCTTCGCTTTTATGAAATAAAATGAACAAGAAATTGTTGCTGCAACTATGCAGATAAGCATGAAAAGTTTTCAAAGTTGGATAGTAAGATCCGTAGGTTTTATAGATCCGTCTCAAATCTAACTCTCACCCTTCCTCTCTCTCTCTCTCCCTCTCGCTCTCTCAAGTCTCGCCCTCATCTCTCTCTCTCTCTATCTCTCTCTCTCGCACCGTTCGACGCTACCTTCATTTTGCAAGATGAGCAGCGGTATGAAGACTTTTGTAGAGAGAAGCTTCACTTGTTCTGATGAATATGATTTATTTTCACCCTTATCCTTAATTACTTCCCAGTGTAATACCCGTGTTTCTTCGTTTCAATTTTTATTTAATAAACCGTCTGTGACGTCAGAAAAATGACAGGTACACAGGAAGAAAGAGAGACAGACAGACAGACAGACTGACAGGGAAAGCGAAAATGAACAGATTCGCTTTCGGTCCTGTTAAAGTGATGGTCTTTATGTGAAAATTCCCCCTAAGTTCAATTCTATCAAAACGAGCAGAATATCAATCGATATGTTTACTCCATTACGCTTCCACAGTTCTGCTCTAAGCTTAGATTTTCACGGATTGAGCTACGTAAGCCTTGTAATACCCCGTTCTCCTACTGGTAGAAGCAGTACATAGACCCGAATAATGTGCTGAAAAATGCTACAACGGATACCGATGAATCGGTATAGGTCAATCCATCCACTCGGATGTTAATTCTGTATCAGTGGATGGATAATGGATTCTTGACTCGGGATTGTAACTTTGTAATGAACTGAATTAACTACAGAATTTAGGCACTGGGACTAATGAAGTCATTCAGCGCTGAAACGAATCAATTGTGAGGGGAAAGTGGAGATTGAGGTGGAAAAAAGTGAATATGAACGGAGGTACAGTAAAAAGAATGAAAGGGGGTTGCAGCTAGGGGCCAAAGGGACGCTACAAAGAACCCTAAGTGATACTTACACTGCACGCATGAAAGGCACCGACCTGTCATAGTTGGTAATACCGTACTATTCATTAATTACCATAAACTGCAGAAAAAGATCTGCAAACGTATTTCACTGACTGATGAATAATGTAAAACCATATGTATGATAACTGACAAAATCCTTACTAAAATGGTCTTCAAATGCGACCATTCTGCTTTCAGCAAAATTAGGAAAAAAGTTAATTTAGGAGCAAATAAAGGTTAATCTAAGAGGAAATAAAGGTTAATTTAAAAGGGAAAAAAAGTTAATCTAAAAGGAAATAAAGGTTAATTTAAAAGGAAATAAAGGTTAATCTAAAAGGAAATAAAGGTTAATTTAGGAGCAAATAAAGGTTAATCTAAAAGGAAATAAAGGTTAATTTAAAAGGAAATAAAGGTTAATCTAAAAGGAAATAAAGGTTAATTTAAAAGGAAATAAAGGTTAATTTAAAAGGGAAAAAAATATTAATCTAAAAGGAAATAAAGGTTAATCTAAAATGAAAAGATGTTAATTTAAAAGGAAAGATAATGCTAACATTAAAAGAAAAAGGTTAATCTAAAAGGAAAATGTAAATATAAATTGAAATAGAGCTTAATTTAAAAAGGAAAAAGGTTAATCTAAAAGGAAAAAACCTTTATTTAAAAGGAAAAAGGTTAATCTAAAAGGATATAAATGCTGATCTAAAAGGAAAAAAGGGTTAATTAAGTTTGTAGCATACTACTACCAATGAATCTGCTGACTATTTTTTATTGCGAATGTTCCTTGCAATGTGTTATTCTGATCGTTATGTTGCCTACGATAGTAATTCTCTTTTGTTTCACTTTTTATTAAGCTCTCTGCTGTTCACAGGAAAAACCCGGATGTTACAAGTGTAACAAATGTTATTAGATGCCTCTAATAAAATTTGTTATTAGAGGAATTCCAATTCGATTACCGAATTGGAATTCCTCTAATACGATTACCGAATTGGAATAGGAAGACAAAATTTAGGACAAAGGCCGAACGCTAGAACCAACGAGGTCATTCAGAGCAGAAAATATCGCTGAAACAATAAATAGGGATGAAAGTAAGATGGGTGGAAGAGAATAGAGCAGAGGTATAGTAAAAGGAATGCAAAGGGCTGCTGCTATATGGGCCGAAGGGACGCCGCAAAGAACCTTTAATAAAGCCTATAGGGGAATATGATCATGGATATCTCCAATAAAATTTGTCTTTGGATTTTTTTTTTTTTTTTTTTTTTTTTGGAAAGGTCCCAACATCTAGTGAACGAATTCATTCAGTTATTGTTATTGGCAATGTCGATGACAAAACCTATCTTCAAAGTATAAATAACGCAAGATATATATATATTATACTTTCCTTCATAAGTAGTTTGAAGCTAGGTTTGTCATCGACATTGCCAATAACAATAACTGAATGAATTCGTTCACTAAATGTTGGGACCTTTCCAAAGAAAAAAAAAATTAATTCTTTAGACGAAAAGCCCAAAGACTGAAATTTTATTGGAGATATCCATGTGTGTGTGTGTGTATGCATATATATATAAATATATATATATATATATATATATATATATATACATACATACATATATATATATATATATATATATATATATATATATATATATATATATATATATATATATGCTGTGTATGCGTCAATATATATATATATATATATATATATATATATATATATATATATATATATATATATATATAATATGCATTGACGCATATACACACGCATATATTATATATATATATATATATATATATATATATATATATATATATATATATATATATACATATATATGCATACATACGGGATAAGAGAGAGAGAGAGAGAGAGAGAGAGAGAATGAAAACAGTATTCTTCTCTGATCTGATTATATTCACTGAACCGGAATAATGAAAGATTAATGAGATAAAAGCTTGAAACCAGTTCTGCAAGAAATAAAAACAGCTCTTTTTTTTTCTTTCATTTCGGACAAATTAACAAAGTCGATACGACATTAAATGCTCGGAGCAAATGCAATTACAATTCTTCCGGAGGGCCCTGAGAGAGAGAGAGAGAGAGAGAGAGAGAGAGAGAGATTAGGGTTCGTCAAGTCATGGTCAACTGAGCTCTATCTTAGCCAATTTGGTGTTGCTTACATTTCGTCAGTATTTGCAAACCCCCTTCAGTATCCCCCTGAACCCCGGCTCCCACCCTTGCACAAGGGATGCTTCTGGTATCCCCCTCTCCTCCTCACAAGCAATGCTTCTGGTATCCCCCTCTCCTCCTCACAAGCAATGCTTCTGTTATCCCCCTCTCCTCCTCACAAGGAATGCCTCTGCTATACCCCTCTCCTCCTCACAAGCGATGCTTCTGGTATCCCCCTCTCCTCCTCACAAGCGATGCTTCTGGTATCCCCCTCTCCTCCTCACAAGCGATGCTTCTGGTATCCCCCTCTCCTCCTCACAAGCGATGCTTCTGGTATCCCCCTCAACGTTCCATCCTCACAGCATCGATCGCTTGCTGGTATCCCCCTCTCCTCCTCACAAGCGATGCTTCTACTATCCCCCTCTCCTCCTCACAAGCGATGCTTCTGGTATCCCCCTATCTTCCTCACTAACGATGTTTCTAGTATCCCGTTCCTCCCCTAACCAGAGATGCTGTTCAACTATAGTTGGTTCGCTTAAGGTAGATTCTTGGGTGAGCCTTACGCCTACGAGACGTTTGTTTGGTGATCGCTGATTGGCTGGGAGCTGCCTACCTCCCAGTACCAGCCAATCAGCGGCCGCCAAACAAACGTCTCATGAGCATAGGGCTCATCCAAGATTCTACCTTAAGTGAACCAGCTATAGGTATGTAGTAGAAGCCGCGGTTTGTCAGCTATGATAATTATCATTAACATTATTATTATTATTACTTAAATCGAAAAAATCATCCAGTACACACACACACATTATATATATATATATATATATATATATATATATATATATATATATATATATATATATATATATACACACACATATGTGTGCATGTATATATGTAAGTATCCACTTATGTGTGTTACTTTCTCGACATGGAAAAGTATTTTATTCAACGTTTCCTTTCTCGGAAATATAAAGCTAGAACAAGGCGCTTAGTTGGTTATGTAAGACGGTTGTTCTGTATATTTGTACAATCACATATTTGTACAGTTTCTTTCGTACAGTTATGACAGCTGGTTGTGTAAATGTGATAGTTGCGGACACACATGTCGTACGTGCACGTTTGATGGCATTTGTCTGTGAATGGGTTTAAGCCTACACGTGCAATGGTTGGTTAATGCAAAGGTTTGTATGCCTACATGTGCCATGCTTGTTCGTATGGCTGTTTGTGCCTACACCTTTGGTGGATGTGTGTATGTGTGAACGCTTGCCCACGTAGCGTTTGTTAGCAAATGCATTTGTACTTGCTAGTGCCTGCACGTGTGTGTGTGTGTGTGTGTGTGTGTGCGAGCGCGCCTGTGTAACAGGCGAGAATGTTTATGCGATTATGTACTTTTAACGTTTGCCCGTACTCATACGGTGGCTGTTTATAAACATGTTTGTGTCTGCATGTGTCTGTGCGTTGTGTATGTGTGCAATAAGCGAGTAATGTTCATGTGTGAATTATGTGCACATACAATGAGAGGTCGTCTGGGGGGCTCAGTACAGAATATAGAGGTGGCGCGCGTCGGGGCACTCAGTCACAAACGGCCGTCGAACGAAGAGAGAGAGAGAGAGAGAGAGAGAGAGAGAGACGTCCCAACCAGACGACTTCAGTGTGTGGCGGGACGCGGTGGAGTACGGCAGTCCTGACCCGAGAAGCGAATTCGCCTTCGTTGTCGTCCACTGCGGTCGGTTCTGTCCGTATATCTCTCTCTGTTTGGTCCTCTCCAGAACCCCAGCCTTTATTCAGTTCTGGCTGTTCACTGCAGTTCTGACCATTCCATGACACCCGTATGTCGACTTTATGACTTCGACTCTTCATGGAAACGCCTGCTAGATGATTTGAGTAGTAGTGACGGATTATAATTCCTCCTTCTTCTTCTTGGGCAGGTTCGATAACGATGTAAATACGTAAGATTGTTTAAAACCCCGTGGTTTCCCGCGACCGGGAAAGTGAGGAAAAATATCCCACACCAATGATATATTAGGCAGATGACTGCTTGAGATAACACAGCAAACTCAGATCCAAATAAAAGAGAAAAAAGACAAAAGATTATTTCAGTGGAAGTGCCGTGTTGTGCGGAAAAATATTATTTTTTACTCCCCCCGAGAATCGACGATTTTTCCCCTAGACATTTTTTTTCCCTAGACCGAATTTTCCCAATGGAGGCCGCACGAAGAATGTCGTTACCCTCGTGGCACCTGATGGTGATTGTGTGCCTGGGTATGGCGTCCCTGTCCCTGTCAGGGGCTACCCCTAGCACGTGTCGACAGGACGAACTGACAATTTATGAGGTGATGATGGAGACTCACTGGAGCCCTAGGGATTTCCCTAAGCATTATCCCGAATGGCGACCCCCGGCTCAGTGGTCCAAACTCATAGGTAAGTGTCTGTTCCACGTTCATTTTCTTCTCTCTCTCTCTCTCTCTCTCTCTCTCTCTCTCTCTCTCTGATGATGTTACGAAACCAACGTTATTTCTAAAATCATTAGACAAGATTGACATTATCAAAGTATTACTAGTGGGGTTTGAAAGTCAGTTAACACTTGATGAATATATCTTTTTCAATATTTACCTGTGTAAATACATTTCAGCCTCTCTCTCTCTCTCTCTCTCTCTCTCTCTCTCTCTCTCTCTCTCTCTCCTCTGATGAAGGGTTATGAAACCAAATTTATTAGCCCAAATTGATAATGTCACAGCAATAAATCTCTTTTTCATAATTCATTTATGTAAATACATTTTACATTCTAATCGTATATCTATTACTTCCGCAGTAGTTTAAGCCAGATTCTACACTGGCACTATCATTCCAGTGTCAAACACCTGGTGATTTTATCTACTTGTCTGTCAGTGAATTGGCTCATTCATCTGTCTGTCTCGATGTCTTTGGCGGAAAATGTTATCCACGATGTTATGAAATCAAATAAATTTGCAATGTGAGTTGAAAAGCAAAGACAAAATTACCACATATATCTGACTGATAGTCACTGCATTATGATATCATGCTTCCTCTTCAATCGAAAGTGAGCAAGTAATACGACAAAGTGGGGGTCTCTCTCTCTCTCTCTCTCTCTCTCTCTCTCTCTCTCTCTCTCTCTCTCTCTCATATTCACGTACACATACTTATGTGTTTACATATATATATATATATATATATATATATATATATATATAATGACAAAAAGTGTTTGTCGCGTGTGGATGATGTGCTGTGCACTTCATGGTAATTTAGTGCGTGCGTGCATTTATGTCATTCTTCAAAGTATTTTGTTGACAAATGTCAGCTGTTGTCCAGTGACGGTGTATAAATCCTCCGCTGACCTTTCATTCACAACAATTTAAACATTTATTCCCCCAAGTGGAATACATAGACAAAAAAATGATAAGGACTAATGGAACGTCAAATACGATTCTTTGTTTTCCGTTTTGTTTTGCTGCGAATAAAATAATGGTTTGCCTTTCATAGAAAAATGAACCCCATGGAATTACGAGTGTGCTCCTTACTCTCTTGACACAATGGCCCTCGGTAACGCCAATTGACCTTATCAATCAATGAGTCATTAATGGCTTAGTGGAGGTGTCACGTGACAACCGCTTCCCAAACGGTGACAGGTACTCGATAAGGAAAATCAATGATGTCTTGATCTATAATTCATAGGGTATGTGTTGGCGTTACAGTACCTGTATACTGCCTTCTATAGGGAGCTTTTGTGGCCTCTATGGACAGTACCACAGGAGTGCTTTCCATAGCTTTTGTGTCCTCTACCGAGCAGGAGAGCTTTCTGAACCATTAACAGGTATAAGTGAGCTACCTGTGAGCTCCACAGACGAATGATTTTTTTTCTTCTTAAAATATATGTGAGCTATTTGCAGCCTCTATAAAGGAGATCATTTGTCGTACCAGGAAACTTATTTTTTTGCGGGGGAGGTCCTCAATAGAAAAGGGGATTTTCTTTTTGAGCTTCATGGTAACGACAGGAGCTTCACGCTTCTTTCATATGACGCGAGCCTTTTTTAAGCATCTCTGAAAATTAATCTTTTTTTTAAAACGTTTGGTGTACTCTGATAGAAATTGGGGGTTTTTCGTGCCCTATAAATATTATAATACAAACACTCGTAGTGGCGCTATTATTCTAATATTTATCCTACTCAGAAGTTACCCTATCTTTACAGACATGAACTATACCACACAAAGAAAAAGCTCCTTTTGGTGTCTGTTGAGAAATGAACTTATTGTGGTGTCGATAGAGAGAGAAGAGCTTTATTGTTTCCTTCGTAGGAGTTTTTTTTTACCTCAGTATAGAAGCTTTTCTCTTCATTGAGAAAGGACATTTTTTCGTTCGTCGATAAGGGGTTTTTTAAGCCCTTGTAAGAAAATGGGATCTTTCTTCGCCCTTCATAGCAAAACGAACTTTTTGTGTGAAATTAACAGCTAAGAGAGCTTTTTTAACCTTTCTACAGGAGGGGAGGCAGTTTTTTTCATTTTTTTTTTTATTTTGTAAGAAAGGGAGCTTTACTGACCGTCGTGGTAAAGGAACTTTATTTTACCCTTCATATACGAGGAAATGATTATAGTTTTCCATGAACAAAGAAGCTGTTTTCCTACTCCACAGAAAAAGGGAAGATTTTTTAAAGCCCAGTTAATGGAAGGGAGCTTTCTGTGTTATTGTAAGATGGAGCTTCCTGAGCCCTCCTTATAGAAATGAGCTTTCGCTCCTTCCTTGTGGAATCGAGATTTTTTTGCCTCATCAATATTAAGTGAAGGTTTATGGAACCTCAACGAAAAAGGGCTAGCTGTAGAACATAAGGTGAACTTTTTCATCTTTGAAAATACCATAAAAAAAGCTTTGTAGGTTCTTCCACACAAAAGAGGAAGCTTTTTGAACCTACACAGGGAAAGCTTTTTTTAAAACCTTATAAAGAGGGTGGAAAGGATATATTCTGACTCTACGGAGAAATGACCCTTTCTAACCCAACATGGAGAAGGAAGGTTTTTCCGTCCTTTCTTAGAGAATAAATGAACCTTTGGTTGTTCCAATTTACCAGCCCTGAGGCAACAACACAGCTATGTCTCGGAGAACGTGCCTCTTAAGACAAGCACAAATGACTGGGGCATCAAGGACCATTTTCGTGTTTACAAGAACCTGAATGAAACCGTCTAAACACATTGCATCCGTTCTCTCTCATTTTTGTTTGTTTTCTAGATTGCTGAGGTCGTATTTTAATTGTTATAGCGATGTTGCTAGGAACATTGCTTTGAAAATGTAATGCTAGTGTACTGAATCGTCATTTAAAGTTTCAAATGTCATCCATCACGTTGCATTCGTTTTATCTCTATTTTACACAGTTTTTTTTAAAGAATGCTGAGGTCACATTGTAACTGTAATCCAAATATTGCTGGAAAATTTCATCTTGAAATCTGCTGTCAGTTTACTGAATCTTTATTTAAATTTTCAAAAGGTATCCTTCAAGTTGTATCCGTTTTCATCCTTTATATATTTTGTAAAAAGAAAGTGGACTTCGCATTTTAACTGCAATCCATATGTTGCTAGGGATATTGAATTGAAATTCTAGTGCCAAGTGTACTGAACCATGTATCTTAATTTAAAAATGCTATCCATCATGTCGAATCAATTTTCGTCTCTATTTTACATTCTTTCGAGAAAGACGAGTTCGTATTTTGACTGAAATCTAAATGTTGCTAGAGATGGGTATTCACCTTAAAATTTACTGTCGGTGTACTGAAAATGTATTGAAATTTTCAAACGCTATCTGCCAACATATCTACCTCTCTTATTTACAGTCTCTCAACATCATATTAATAGTCTGTGTAATTATCAATACAAGCATCCAACTGAAAACTATCCCAGTGAAAGAGATGGATATATGAATATACATGGATAAGCAAATACTCTGCTAATGGCCGCGTGGACTTTCGAATTTAAATGCGCTTTCCCCCTCATTGGCGTTCAGGGAAGAAAACTATAATAGTGCCCCTATGAGGTGAGTATTTTCTTTTATACGAATCCAGTATGGTGCCACCCCAATAGATCTGTGTATATTCATGTATGCATGTGTGTTTGTGTGTGAATGTTTGTGCGTACGTGTGAATTTCATTGATGAAGTGTATGTTTGTGTTTTGAACTATGCATATGTATGGTTAGAGAGAGAGAGAGAGAGAGAGAGAGAGACAGCGTGCATAGCTTTTATACACATTGCTGACAAGGTGACATTATTAAGATAAAAATCGCTCATACCGTCCGGCTGCGCACTCGGAATCAGGCAACTGATAACGAAATTGGTTTGGTGTTAACAATTCTCACTATCCCTGCCGGGTCCGGATGGTGAAATGTGGATTGAGGTTAATCTCTTTCACTATTCGTTCGGGAACTCTTTTAGATTCGAACTGATCAAATGAGGTCGGAATCAGGTTCAATTTTCAGGCGACAGGTGAGAGATGGAAATCGCATGGCATTTAATTTGAGATTCGGGATGTTAATGCATTCGGTTATGGGTTGAGGGTACAAATCATATTATCAATATAACATATCTTATATATATATATATATATATATATATATATATTTTGTGTGAGAATGTTATATTGATATATATATATATATATATATATATATATATATATATATATATATATATATATATATATATATATGAGAATACGTACATTGATTATATGATTTGTACCCTCAACCCATAACCGAATGCATTAACATCCCGAATCTCAAATTAAATGCCATGCGATTTCCATCTCTCACCTGTCGCCTGAAAATTGAACCTGATTCCGACCTCATTTGATCAGTTCGAATCTAAAAGAGTTCCCGAACGAATAGTGAAAGAGATTAACCTCAATCCACATTTCACCATCCGGACCCGGCAGGGATAGTGTGAATTGTTAACACCAAACCAATTTCGTTATCAGTTACTTAATTCCGAGTGCGCAGCCGGACGGTATGAGCGATTTTTATCTTAATAATGTCACCTTGTCAGCAATGTGTATATAAGCTATGCACGCTCTCTCTCTCTCTCTCTCTCTCTCTCTCTCTCTCCCCAACTATATAGGTATGCATGCTTAAAAACACAAACACACTTTCTGAATCTCTCTCTCTCTCTTTCTCTCTCTCTATCTCTCTCTCTCTACCATACATATGCATGTTCAAAACATATACCAGCCGAAAATCAGTTGTTGCCTAGGTATTCTCTGGCCATCTACCCATGTATTTCGGAATTCTCTTCCTACTTACTTGTTCCCTGGTTCTTTCGTTTTGAAACATAGCCTAGATAAAGGCCTTTTTGTGAAGAGAATAATTATCGCATTAAGAGACTGACAGACATTTTATATTAATAATGTGATTTATTCACATAAATTGATATTAATAAATCATATTATGAAAATACAGGAGAATGAATTGTTTTCATAGGAGAAATGTAAGAATATATACATACATACATATATATATATATACATACACATATATATATGTATATATATACATGTGTATATATATATATAATATATATGTATATACAAATTATATATTATGTATATATATATATATATATATATATATATATATATATATATATATATATAATATATACATATACACACACACACACACACACACATATATATATATATATACAAAAATATATATATATTCCTATAATAATATATATATGATATATATTATATATATATATATATATATATTTATACACGTATATATTCTTACATTTCTCCTATGAAAACAATTCACTCTTCTGTATTCTCATAATATGATTTATTAATATCAATTTAGGAGAATAAATCACATTATCAATATAAAATGTCTGTCAGTCTCTTAATACGATAATTATTCTCTCCATAAAGAGGCCTTTATCTAGGCTATGTTTCAAGACGAAAGGAGAGTCAGGGAACAAGTAAGTAGGAAGAAAATTCCGAAATTCATGGGTAGAGGGCGAGAGAATACCTAGACAATAACTGATTTTCGGCTGGTATATGTGGGAAGGGTTTGCCTGACGGGTGCTACAGGGCAGCGTGAGATTCGTAAGGAAGAAATTAGTTGATGGTTAAATTGCTGTTATATATTTATCAAAATATATCAAGGTTTTTCTCGATTCGGAATTCTGAAGAATCTATTATTAAAATACACAAAAATCTTTCGATGTGTTGCTGTTGTTGAGGACATTCTTATCTTTTTATCATCGATGGAAAATACACTATATATCTTTCACAATAATGTATCCTTACAACGTGGTTCATGAAATGCATACTCCACTAATACTCCAGATTATATATTTTGGTGTTTTCCACGACAGAAGAGCTGTCTGGCCTCAGAGTTAAATTTTACTCTTTTTATATTTTAATTTTGCGATCACGAGCTTAGAAACTGGTTTTATGAAGCTTACATTATATGAATATAATTATGAGGTGAACCCACGCTTTTTGAAAAGAAAGGTTTGGTCACGTATCATTAAATAATAGTAATAATATAGTGACTGCGCCTCATATCAGGAGGCCATACTTGCATTCTCTCTCTCTCTCTCTCTCTCTCTCTCTCTCTCTCTCTCTCTCTCTCTCTCTCTCTCTCTCTCTCTCTCTAATATATATATATATATATATATATATATATATATATATATCTTTATTCTCCTATTTCTTCTCCTTTTATCCTTCACATTATCACTCTCCCTTCGCTCTCCTTTCACATCCTTAATTCTCTCTATACTGTCTTCCTTACCCCTCTCTCTCACTCTCTCGCTCTCTCTCTCTCTCTCTCTCTCTCTCTCTCTCTCCTCTCTCTCCATTCGAATCAGCACCCTCCTTTCGTTAACTTTCTCTATACTGTTTTCTCTCTCTCTCTCTCTCTGTTTCTCCTTTCATCCTTCGAATCAGCACTCTCCTTTCGTTAACTTTCTCTATACTGTTTTCTCTCTCTCTCTCTCTCTGTTTGTCCTTTCATCCTTCGAATCAGCACTCTCCTTTCGTTAACTTTCTCTATCTGTTCTCTCTCTCTCTCTCTCTCTGCGTGTATTTCCCAAGGCTCGCATGCCCTTGCTCTTTATTGCACAGAGATTTTCATATTTTCAAAAGTCTTTTATTGGCCTCTTGCCTCTCTCCTAAATCGACTGGGCGGGTTGTGGGGGGCGGGTGGGCTCAGCACCCCAATAACAATATATAACAGGACTTTCTTTATTGAGCAGAGAAAGTCATTTCTTTCTTGAGTAGAGAAAGTCATGTATTCGGTATGGCCAATACCACCACCACCGCCGCCGCCGCCGACGCTCCCAAAGTGTGTTTATATAGTTTGTTTTTTCTTGGTATCCTCCTCTCCTCCTCATCGCTGAAAAAGGGACTTTTGGAGCTTATTGTTGAGCCGTTTCCACGGTATGGAGGAGGAGTTGTTTGGATGTGTGTGGTTACTCTTAAATATAAGCGAGTGTGAGCGAGTGAGTGCATCCTTGCAAACACACACACACACACACACACACCCACACCACACCACACACACACATATATAAATTATATATATAATATAATATTATAATTATACATAATATATATTATATATATATATATATATATATATAGAGAGAGAGAGAGAGAGAGAGAGAGAGAGAGTACGAGTATATAAGATCTCCACACATACTTCTAGAATAGTTATATATACATACATATATATATATTATATATATATATATATATATATATATATATATATATATATATATTATTCGCGCTCTCGTACTAGAGGAGAGTTTCAACAGAACTAGACGATCTAAACCCCAAATCCAACCAGACATCCAATAAGAGATAGAATCCCTCTACCATACTAAAATAATAATAATAATAATAATAATAATATTCATAATCATAATAATCCGAGCAACATCAGTGACCGCCAATATTTGGACGACCTAGGATTTGAATACAGATACGTGGATAACCTCTGGATTATTGGTGGATAACCCGAGAGGATTATTATTGGCGGTCCTGCGTGTGGCGTAGTAATTGGATTATCGATTCGGAGGCGAATCTAACGCCAGTATTAATACGTCTATTGCATGAGAGTACATTTCTCACAGTCGTATTATTTAGCGCGTTTTTAACACCGCGTACGTATCTCGTCCTATTAGCTGTAACAATATCTAGGGTTGTCCTTGTAATTACTTCCACCTTGGCACTGGAATAATGCCATTATTTGGATTCCGAGTGCCTCCGTCACTTGTATCTTTTGCGTAATGCGTAAATCGCACGGTTACATTTGTATGTGATTATTTTTTTTTCTACGCCTGTTAATACCGTAGGCGAGTGGTGTCGTCAGTGAATTACTTAAGGTTCGTTACAGAGTCCCTTCATATTTTCGCTCTTCAATCTGACTTTCCACCCTCTCCAAACAAACTGTTTCATGGTACAGCTGCGCGGTTTTCATCGTTACATCTAAAAGACCTTCTTACTCTCAATTTACCTTGCAGCGCTGGATGACCTCACAGGTCCCAGTGCTTGGCCTTTGACCCTGAATTTTCTAAGTCATTCCATTCCATTTACGTTTCTCTGAGCACAGGTATTCTACATTATACATCGCACGCGAACGCAAGTATAAACGTTTGATTCAACTTTCTCGTTAAAAATAAGATAAGAATTTGGTCATCTAACCCACGCAAGAAGTCCTCGTAACATTTCTGTACAACTGAAGATGAAAGAGAGCTCAATGATTTATTCAATCTGCATACTTTACTCATTCTACATACTTGAATCATTCTGGATACTTATTCATTTTGCAACCCATTTTGATGATAAAAAAATACCAACAACATTATTTGTATATTATATAAAATATATAAAATACATATATATAATATATATAATATATATATATACATATATATATATAATATATATATATATATATATATATATATATACATACATACTATATATATATATATATATATATATATATATATATATATATATATATATATATATATATATATATATATATATATATATATATATATATATATATATCACTTTCATCTCACTCAAATTCTTCGCAATTCAGGACACTCATTTTGAAGATCGAAGATGAAAAAAAAATACTCTTACCAATTTCACCTAAAGCAGATCCTTTGTAATCAAAATGTCATTTTGGTAAACAACATTATTACAAGACTCTCCAATGGCAAGAAACTGTCCTTGACATCTTGACATCCCCCAAAATACGACCAAAGTGGTCAATAGTGTTACGACTGGTTACAGTGGTATTGACAATAACACTGAAAGGCCAGATTGAGAGCAGGCACATCCATGCAGGTACGTCAATGCACCTCTTCTCTTTAATTACAAGTGACGTGTGAATGCACAGCGTAAGTGTTTATGATTGGGCTATCTCTGTTTAAAAGGCCATTGTCCTGCTTGGTGAATTTTATCATCTTTTTATTATTTTTATTATTATTATTATTATTATTATTATTATTATTATTATTATTATTGTTGTTGTTGTTGTTGTTGTTGTTGTTGTTGTTCAAAACATGAGAAAAAAAAGGAAAATTTATAGTCTATGTACAATGAACAATAAAACGAACAATTCAATTAAAATTGTATAAAAAAAACCTCACATATATTTGTGTATATACATCAATCAATCATTGTGGTGTTGAAAGTATGCTTTTCATTTATTTATTTATTAATAAAAAAAAGGGAGTTGTAATGGTTAAACAGGAAATGAGGAACAGAACAACGCAGCCGTGATATAAATATACCTCGGTCTGGAACGCGATGAAATAATGGGGAGGGGAAATATTTCATATCAAAAGTTGCTCCGCTTCTGCCTGTGAATAAATGATCTGGCATATTTCCAAATGTTTTCGGCTGAAGGTTAGAGGTTATACGCACACACACACACACTCTCTCTCTCTCTCTCTCTCTCTCCTTTGTTATGGGTAATGCTTTATAGAGGCACATGAAAGACAGGCTTGTGTCCCCGAGAGAGAGAGAGAGAGAGAGAGAATGAGTTGAGTTGAGTTCTTCTCTAACAGAGAAAGCAGACTGTTACAGCTGTGACGATATTTGCTAGCGTGTAAGTGTCGTGTAAGTGTGTGTGTGTGTGTGAGTGTGTGTGTTTTAGGTGTGTGCGTGTGTGACAAATGTCGACTAAGGGAGTGATATTGTGCGGAGATATATTGCTTCGCAGGGTACGTTCTAGCTCCCAAAAGAGCTCTAATTCGGGCGCTTTGTCATAAACGATTCTTCCGTCTTCCTCCTTCCCCCCCCCCCGCCCCCGCCCCCCTCCCCTCCCCCTCTCCCTCCAGTTAACCAGAAGAATCCGAGGCACCCTCATACTTCCTCGGTTTTTCTTGAGTCCAAAAGTATGACTGGGGGGAAGTTGATTTACATACGTTATTATCTCCGACAACAAACTTGGAACGAAGGAAGGTGCTACACGAGTTAAAAGTATGTGTGTGTGAGTGTGTCTGTGTGCCTTCTTTGTCAGTTTCAGTCCTGAGATGGTTTGAAAGGCTCGTCGAATTTATGATGCTTTTTGAACTTAGTATTGGTATTCGAAATGATATTAAAAAATTTATTCACAGAATTGATGAGAGCTAATGCAACTTCCACGTGTAGTGATGAAGACAATTAGCGCTCTCATAAAACTCAACTGATCCAGTCCTGAATAAATTTCCCCATTTTCTTTTTTTTTAAGAATTTTAGAAAACACACAAAGCTGGCTAATCTCACCAGACCTGACTCAGAATTCGGACCCATCTCAAAATGTTGCCAATTTTTCTTCCTTAGTTTATAAGTCCCTCGAATGAGTTTCGCTTGAATTCACCAACGTCTTTATGAAATATCTTGTGCCCTCACACACAAAAAGACAAATGAAGGCACAAGGCTTAAGAATCTCCATAATAAGTATCTGAATTGACTTTGCCAAGACAGATTCCTTTCATGGTTGACCCCTCTTTTAAACAGGGTGGTATCCAATCAGATTTTCTTCGCGAAGTTCTGTTTAATCTTCGTATGAATACATGATACAATTGGGCAAATTATCACATTTAATATACTATATATAACTATATATTAGAATAATTATAATATATTATAATATATACATATATTAATATATAATAATAACTATATAATTATTATATGTATAATATTAATATAGTATATATATATAAGATTATATATATATATATATAGTATATATACTATACTATATATAATATATAATATATATAATTTAGGATGTCCATCACAGTATCAATTCCAAAGGCCTTAGTTTAAATCCTGGCCAGGGCATATGGAGTTTTCAATTCTAAATTCCTTTGTGTAAGTTATTTCCAAGGTATAGTGATAGTTTAACTCCGTCACAAACATGCCAGTGCTAACGGCTGTGTGTGTATGTGTGTGTGTGTGTTTACACAAACAGTCTAAAGAGCACAAAGGTGTGAATCATTGATAAATGTCATGTCAAGACGATTGCAATCACTGATATTGATTAAATTTTACTTAAGAGAAATTCATAATTTTTAAGCCTCGCCACTGAAGATAAGTAATAATAAAAAAAATGCTTTCAATATATCGTATTGATATTCTTAAACAAACATTTCCATTAAAACAAAAAGGGTCGTTCCACCGACTGCAAAACATGCAAACACTCGACGCTCGGATATTTTACTATTCAGACCGCGTCCAGATGACCACCAAGATGGCAACGTGGCGGTACTTGAAGATTTTTTTTTACTTTCCGCGGCGATTATTTTTATTTTCATATTTTTCTTGGCCATGTTTATAACTAGGCATTACTATTACCTGATCGTGCTCACTTTGGTAAGCACGCGTGTATCAAATCATTTAAACATTTTGTTTTTTGTTCTTTTACAGCGTCTGGTACGTCGCTAATTTGGGCGTCTGCGTGTGGCAACACTTTCCATTCACAAAACTGGCTCACAGTTGCCACGCCCTCCGTTGAATTTAAGCGGTTATTTTTCAAACCGATTTTTCAAATCTTTTCACGTACTCTCTCTCTCTCTCTCTCTCTCTCTCTCTCTCTCTCTCTCTCTCTCTCCATGAATGGTTTCTTTATAACGTCGAATTACGGACGGGCTATATTTGGACGCTCATGAATAATGGAATCACAAGGAAGGCTTTTTTTTTTTAAAAGCTCCAATTATGAATGAAATGTCGAGCACGTTTGGAAGTGTCTGTGTGTGGGAGTTCCGTTCTTTGTGACGGCTCACATCATTAGCTGTTGTAGTGAACGAATTACTTAGATTATTTTGAAAACAATGGCATAAATAATTAGAAAGGTAGGCACATGCCTGCGCCACGACTCCTTCGTAATAACAGAATCTAAGTGAGTAATTGAACAGGTATAAAACATTAATAGTTCTCACCCCCATTTCATTAACTACGTTCTATCTCAAAACCACGTTAGATCCAGCAAATTTAGAACGAAATCAGTGTCTTGGAAGTATGTATTTTGAGGGCAAACAGCATGTATATGCAAGGTTTACATTTATATGTGTATGACGAAAGTGTGTACGATTACATTACAGTATACATACAATAAACATTATAATATTGGATTAGAAATTACATCTGGAATATGTAAAGCGACTTACGAGTGAATTTCCACCTTTTGAGTTATAATGAGCATCTGCTTTGATAAATATTTAATTTAAAAAATCCAGGGTAGTGCCAAAAAGCACATTTAAGGTTGTTCTCAGTGTGTCAACGTTTTTGTTATGCGTAAAATGTAAATTTACTTCTGTTCAACGTAAAATAGGCGTAAATTAACCCTTTTCATTCAGATCCAATTTACTGTCACTTGGGAACAAGACGGAGAATCGGATGAGAGAGAGGAGAGAGAGAGAGAGAGAGAGAGAGAGAGAGAGAGGCTGTTTTTAGGAAAAAAACAAATAGAAAGGCCTTTTCGGGCTCCCAAAAATTAAAAGGTCCTTTACAGCACAAAACCCAAATTTTAAATAGCATTTTAAGAGCAAAAAAATTCAAAATTTAAAAAGGCCTTTTAAAAAAGCACAAAAAATTTAAAAGGCCTTTTAGAGCACAATCACCAAAATTAAAAAGGCCTCTCAGAGTCCCCAAAAATTAAAAGGCTCTTTAGAGCACAAAACCCAAAATTTAAAAAAGGCTTTAAGAGCGCAAAAACCAAAATGTAAAAAGGCCTTTTAGAGCACAGAAAATTCTGAAGGCCCTTTAAATCACAAAAAGCAAAATTTACAAAGGCCTTTCAGAGCACAAAAACAAAAAGAGGCATTTTAGAGCACACAACAAAACAAAAATTAATAAATGCCTTTTGGAGCACAAAAGGTAACAAACTGGGTCTTTCGCTCATTTTTCTTTTTTTTTTTTTTTTTTTTTTGCCATATTGCCGTATCCTGCTTTTTAAAATTCTTTTTATTTACTGTCATGAATAGCAATGCAAAGCAAAAGAAGAAGAACAACAACAATAAGAATAACAAGAACAGCAAGAACAAGGAGAACCTAATATTTTTTTCTTTTACCATATTACTTTACCTCGTGTTTGATTTTGTTATAAATAAAACACAAACATGATGATGAAAGATACGAAGGAGAACAAAAAGAAGAACATGAAGAAGGACAAGAAGAAGAAACAAAAAAAAAGAAAGTGAGGGCGAGGCGTTTCATGGGAACGGAGTCGGGACGGTGAACACAACGGTGACACGTAGGCGGCGCTGACGAGGGATACGACCCTTTTAATGCGTATAGCGTAGGCCGTTGGCTTCGTCTTTCATACCTCCTAAACCCCTCTCCCCCCAACTCTCTCTCTCTCTCTCTCAAAGGCCACCCGTTAACTCCTTTTTACCCTAACTTCCCGCCTACATTAAGTCTTAGTGCTTGATATAGTTCGCCACAGGGAGGGTCTTGCTAACAATTTTGCGCGCGAGCGCGCATCGATTCCAAAGCATTTTGCCATTATCACGACTTTCATGGATTTACCCTTGCTAAGAAACTGGTCTTTAACTAAACTGGGATAACTATGTCGACTTATTTTCGATCGTTGTTTTATAAGCGACCAAAACACGATTTCATACGTAATTTTTCAAACCAAAGAACGATCGCCGATGATGTTTTACGTATGAAATCGTGTTTAGGCTCATTTACAGGAATAACTTTAAGGTAGTTTCTAAAGCATTTCAGCAACACCACTGATTCGTAATTCTTGGACCAACGTTACTCTCGTTTTTGATGTTAGATTAAGGTGGTTTTATGCCAGCACGTACCGGCGCTCTTATTAACAACGCTTTTGATGGTGGCCCAAAGTTTAGACGTCCAGGCAGCAAGAGGATAAAGAGAACTGATGGCAAAGGGAATGTGACAAACGATCAACCTTAAGTAACCGTTGCTGTCTGTTGCCAGTGTATAGAAAAGCAACGAATCAATAAATTGCATCAAGAAATGCAGCTATGGGTCGAACTGACGTTGCAAAGAATGTTCTTATTTATTATTATTATTATTATTATTATTATTATATTATTATTATTATGAATTATAATATTATCATTATCATTATTATTATTATTATTATTATTATTATTATTATTATTATTATTATTATTATTATTATTATTTGGGTAAAGGAAGCTATTTTCGTGGCATATTTCTAGTAACAGAAAGGATGAATATATTATTCTATTATTGCTTTATTTGGCTACGTGAAATCGAACGGCAAGACAAATGAAAGAGCGAAGTCTTGAAAGAGAGAGAGAGAGAGAGAGAGAGAGAGATGCTATCGCCCCCAATCTGCAGCAAAACCAAAAAAGGAAATATATTTATACGGGCATGAAAAAAGAAATGTTGCATTGCGAATGACAGAAAGTAAGCCACCTGCTTAGCCCCCTATTTAGGTTGCAAAATATACTCTGTGTCAAGGAAAGGATTTTTGCTCCTGGATCCCCGAAGAATAGTCTTGAATCCCCTCCAATTCTTCAGCAAATTCCCCTAGATTTAGGTTACGATCCTTTAAAGAAATGGCGCCTGACAACAATATGAGAAAAGGGTTTTACTTCTTACTCTTAGAATAGGTGAGAGAAGATCTACGAATCCAAATTTACAGGTTTTTACTTGTTTGTTTATTTTCAAGATCATTTTCACTGATGTGAGAACCTCTGCATAAGATACCATCGCATCAGTATCATTGTGAAAACCAAGTAATGTAATATATTAATGGGAATTCTAAATTCTAATGTTCAAGCGAAGCATTACTGCACAAATACAATTCTCCTTGCATGTTAATCATGTAATTACGTTTTTGTCTATTCATTAATCTCTAATTTTTTTCAATAAGTGATCTCTTCTTTCTATATATATATACCATTGCCTTCTGTTATTTTTATCTAATGAACACCACATTCATTGGAAGCTTGAATTTCAAGTCATGGACGTTTGGGCTTGTTTCATATGAACAGGCTTCATCTGAATCACTATAATAATAATAATATATCTAAGGGAATTGCTTTGCACAGTGCACATCTGATGATGTTGCTTCCAATCATGACTTTTTGGCTTCTGGGCACAGCAGAGAACCTAGATCAGCTTAAAAGACATATTATACAGGTCTTCACCCCGTTACGATTCATGTGATACTCTGTGTATTTCGAAGCTTTTATTTTAGAAGAAATTTACTAGACATAAATAGACATTCAGATTTCAACTTCAAGATGACAAACCCAGAGATTGCTAGCCCCTTAGTGCTTGTTACCCTGGCTAAACCCACTGCAGTTGATTGACCTCCAGGCATTTAGTTTGCGCTTAGGTCAATAGAGGTGCATTCGATTTTTCAGGAAATTTGCAAAAGTCATTTCTACTTTCTTGCAGAAATGCACACATACATTTATATAACATATATAAGTATATTCTATATATTATATCTATATATATATATATATATATATATATATATAATATATATATCTACATATCTACATATACAGTAAACATAGTATATATGTTACTGATTATAATATATATATATATATATATAAATATATATATATATAGATATATATATATAAGTATATATGTACTGTATATATATATATAATAAAATATATATATATATATATAAAAGCATAATATATATATATATATATATAATATATATATATATATTTGTAGTATAAATATATATAATATACTTCCATATATTATATAAATGTGTGTGTGCTTTTCTGCACGGGAGTAGTAGAAATGATTTTTGCAAATTTCCTGAAAAATTATATATACACACACACACACACACATATATATATATATATATATATATATATATATATATATATATATATATATATATATAATATATATGCACACACACGCAAAAGTATGCACACACACGCAACAGGCACAAACCGTAGTTTGTGTTTAATGGCACCTTTGTGGTGAATGCCAGCCATATCCCCAATGACTTACGAGGGTGATAACGTTCAGGGATGATTAATGGTGTTAGGCCTAGCTAGGCCCGTTTGAGTGAATCATCTGGAAAAAGGAAAGTCCAGGAAAATATATGGATAGCTTCCGGAAAAAGGAAAGGAGAAGCATCCATAGTTAATATAAAATGAATTATTATATTTTTATTAAATGTCTTTCGAGGGACGCGATCAGAAAAAGGCGAGTATAATTTTCAGTGAATTTCTAAAAAGAAAAAAGCCACTGCCTTACGATAAAGGAAAAAATGTGTGCTAATTAAGTGGGAAAGAAAAATAACTAATTTTATTTTAGAATGAAACCCAAAATATAAACATATTACGATTAAAATAAAGGAAAAAAGGAAAATTTGCGGAATGAGGTATACACTGCCTTACAAAAAGGGAGAAAATGTGTACTAAACGTGGAGAAAAGAAAAAGTATTTTTTTTCTAAGAAAATAAAAAGAGAAGGTACAAGCATCTATTTTGAGTCATGGAAAGGTAAAAAGTACATTTTGTGGGAAAGTGGCAAAGAGATAACGTATGTTCTAAAGGGAAAAAATGGAGCACACTTTTTTAAATAAGGGAATGGGAAAAGAAGTATTTACCTTTTATATTTATAAGGAGGAAGGGAAACCAAGAATATAAGAAAAGTGCCATTTTTTCAAGTGGTAAAAAAAACTGCTTCTTTCATGGGAATGAAAGGAAAACAAGAAAAATGTACTTGCGAAATAAAATAAACAATTTAATAATAATAAAAAAGAATAGACGCGGAAAGAAAGGGAAACAAGAAGGATATAGTTATGAAATAAAACAAAACACAATTTAATAATAATAATAAAAAAAGAATAGACACGAAAAGAAAAGAAAACAAGAAGAATATAGTTGTGAAATAAAAAAAACAATTTAATAAAAAAAAAAAGAATAGACAAGAAACGAAAGGAAAAGAAGAAGATTATAGTTGTGAAATAAAATAAACAATTTAATAGAAAAAAAGGGGGGGCGAAATAGACACGGAAAGAAATGAAAAGAAGAAGAATAAAAGCTGTGACGTTAGTCTGTACAAGGAAGCTTCCACCGAAATCATTAGCAGTAAACGAAAGATCTCTTCATTACAGAGGCCACCCGCAGTTACCTCTCCCACCCCTGTAGGGCGCGGTATTGCCATCAGTGTACCTCACGAGGAACACTGTAGGCACTACTCAAGGTTCTATGCAACGTCCCTTCAGCCCGTAGCTGCAACCCCTTTCATTACTTTTATTGTACCTCCGTTCACATTCCCTTTCTTCGATCTTACTTTCCTCAACCCTCTCCTAACAATTGTTTCAGTTTTATCTATTCTTAGAGCTGAATGACCTCACAGGTCTAAGTGCTGGTCCTTAGGAGATGGTGGAGAGTCAAATTGGAGAAAGAGAATATAAAAAGAGGTACAGTCAAAGGAGTGACAGATGTTGTAACTAGGGTCTAAAAGGATGCTGCATATAATCTTTAGCAATGCCTACGGTGCACCGCGTGAACTCTTGCAGGATGCTCCATAGTTAAGTGTGTAATTGATTATGTCCCCACGTTTAACGTATATGAGAGAGAGAGAGAGACGGGGGGTGGTAATTGATGTCCTACGTTTAACGTTTGTGCGTTTAAATATTTTTTTATGAGAGAGAGAAAGAGGGAGGGGGGTAATTGATGTCCTACTTTTAACGTTAGTGCGTTTAAAAAAAATTTATGAGAGAGAGACAGAGGGGGGTGGGAGGGGGTGGGTGGCGGTAATTAATGCCCTACGTTTAACGTTTGTGCGTTTAAATATTTCTTATGAGAGAGAGAGAGAGAGAGAGACTATATGCGTAGCTATCAAAGGCGATTGCTTTTTATATCTTTCTAAATTCACGAACCTTTAAAAGCATAACTAAAAAAAGTATCATCCGAAATGCTATAAAAAAATTTGCGAAAAAACTATCATAGGATATATAAAATTTCCGAAAAAAACTATCATAGGATATTTGTTTCTAAAAAAAAATGCCTTTACATGCGCTGAATCTATAGATATATAGAAAAAAAGAAGAAAATTTATAAAACCCAAAGGAGACTGATTTTCCTCTTCGTAAACTGATGTCTATTTGCTGAAATGCATTACGCATAATAAAAGCTAGATGACTTAAAGAGAACTATAACTAAAAAAAAAAAACTTTTTACTCTTGAAATTAATCGACAGCAAATATAGTCCCTGAAGTTAATAAAGATAATAATATTACAAGCAGAGGATTTTTCTCTCGATTACAAATGAGCATGTATCTACGCGAGCGCACATACACACACATAAATACATGTATATATGCATGCAATACTCATATACATATATACAGTATATATACATATACATACATATATAAAATTTTCTTTGAAATCAGGAACTACATTCCCCTCCTATAACCCTAAACGTGGTGCGCCATCACTTACCCATGAAAGCGCAGCCCAAGTGATGCCAAGTTTAAACATAGTATAGCAGAGGAGCCAGAGACTTCGCCCAAATCACTAGAGATGATGACTACAAGTCTTCGAGGTCTTCTGCCTCTTTCTGATTGGCAGGAGCGACCAGATGGCAGGGGGTTCAAGGGGGGGGGGGGGGGGGGGGGGGGGGGGGTGTTGGGGGGGGGGGGGGGGGGGGGGGGGGGGGGGGGGGGGGGGTGTCTCATGATGTTTCAGGTAGTGGCGGTGGTTGTGCCAAAATTTGGCATTTTCTGGGGGCCCAGAGAGAGAGAGAGAGAGAGAGAGAGTGCCAAGTTCCCCTCTATCGCTTTTTTTTATGATGAGGTGTTCCGTCGCATTTCCTGAACAAGCACATTGCTTCGTTTAGAAGTTGCGAAGGCGATAGAAGCTTCTGCAGTCGAAGTGCCATTCGTTTATTGTTGCTGTGTCTGTTTATTTCCGGAGTGCCACTTAATAAGCGCCGTTTGTTATTTTCATTTTGTCTGTTTATTCTCGAGTGCCACTTGCTACTTTTGCTCATCTTAGCTATCTCCCAGTGCCACCTTGCATTTGTGAATTATTGCTAATGTTGAATGTATCAAAGTGATACTTGATAGTTTTGCTAATTTAGTTACTTCAAAGAGTCCCGTTTAGTTCTCTCTAAGTAGCATAGGCTACTTTTGTTACTTAACGCAATTTCACTCAAAGTTGTTTTCCCTTTAATATTACGCATATCAACATCAGTAAAAGTACATTTCCTTCATCTGATATAATCATGACACATGTTGTTTACGGCGTAAACCTCTACATCTGATGGTTTAAAGATAACTCGAACGATAACACAAGCACTCCCAAAAGCTCTGAAGGCTTCCACGCATGCGCTTGTCATCAATAAAAGTCACTGATGTAAATGATACGTCGCTGCCTCCTTGGCTGTTCTTCTGTTACGCGTGTTTATCACACTTACGTGCCTTTTATTTGCTTGTTTTATTTTCAAGTCTTTACAGTTTATCATCCACAAATCAAAATAAATAAACGCCGCTCTGTTTTTCAAGTTTTTACAATTTACCCTACACAAATCAAAATGAATAAATGTCGCTTTTTTCAAGTTTACAATTTACCACACACAGATCAAATGAGATAAATTTCTGTTTTTTCAAGTATTTACAATTTACCATACATAAATCAATATTGATGAATGTGTTTCCAAGCGTTTACAATTTACCATACACAAATGAAATTATAAAATGTGTTTTCAAGCATTTACAATTTGCCATACACAAATCAAAATCAATAAATGTCTTTTTAAGCGTTTACAATTTACCAAACACAAATCAAAATTAATAAAAGTGTTTTTTCATGTGGTTACAGTTTACAATGGCTATGGTAATGCAAAATAAATTCGTCGATTGTTGATCAATTTCTTATCTAACTTTTTGTATGTTAGTCATCTGAACCTTTTCATTTGAGCTGGTATACAAAACTAAGCTATTTATACCTTATCTTCATAGTCTGCTAAGTTAACACACAAGACTAAACACTCACACGTATCATGTCGCTCATTCTCATATTCCTACTTAATATTTAAAATTCTGAGTCTTAGGTGAGTACCCTGGATCTGTGTGTGTGTGTGTGTGTGTGTGTGAGAGAGAGAGAGAGAGAGAGAGAGAGAGAATTGGAAGATTTTAAAATGTTTTGTAGGAGCCAAAAAGATTTAAATATCTTTATATATATATATATATATATATATATATATATATATATATATATATATATGTGTATATATATATATATTATATATATATATATATATATATATATATATATATATAAATATATATATAATATATTTAGTATAATGTGTGTGTATGAGAGAGACAGATAAATTTTCTAAATGTTTCCTGAAAGAGAATTTTGAAATCAAAAGCTTTAAATATCAAGTTATCGTGAGAGAGAGAGAGAGAGAGAGAGAGAGAGAGAGAGGCCACAATAATCCAAGGTATGAAGTCGGGCGTGAAATGTCCTAAGATTTTATTCCTCATTTGCGATTCCTTTGAAGTCAAGCGAGAGGAAACCCTCGGCGCTTTCTCCGGTATGCAGTTGTTCTCATTTTCATAGTACATTGCTAAAGGGATTATGGCGTGAGAATTCTCCTACCATTTCCTTTTCTGGGGATCCCACATTCCTGGTATTGTCTGGAAAATTCTGGAGAGAGAGAGAGAGAGAGAGAGAGAGAGAGAGAGCGTAAATATAAGCACAGTACACCGACTGACTCGAATATGTAAAAGTATGGTTGCATCAGTCAACTCATACAAGCGCTTTTTTTCTGTACCTGTTCCCAGCAACAGCAAAGAGAGAGAGAGAGAGAGAGAGAGTACAGCAGTACAATGAATGACCTAAACACATGTAGCAAAGACTACACCGCATTAGTTTCCAGAGTCAAATGACAATCAATCGTCTCCGAGCAATTTCCAGGTCGTGTTCTTCCAGAGCTAACAAGGCACCTGGTAGACCCAACAATGACTAACTGCCTCCTCCTATATCATTCCATATATTATGTTTGACCACCGCTGCATTTGACTTGTACCCAAACGATCCAATATCTAGGTTTTAGCCAACCACTGGAAAGCAAAGCTGGAAAACCTCCCATCCTATATCTTGGCTTTAGTCAACCACTGGAAACCAAGGCTGGAAACTCACCCCCTCCTTCCACAACCTCAATTTCAGTCGGGGAGACGGGTAGGGCTGGAGACCTCCTTGCTGGAAATTCACCCCCTCCACAATTTCAATTTCAGTTTAGGGGAAAGGTCTGGAAACCTCATTGCTGGATACTCACACCCTTCTCTCGCCGCCCCGCCCCGCGCCCCCCCCCCTCCCTACCCCAACCTCAATTTCAGTTGGGGGAAAGGAGGTCTGGAAACCTCACTGCTGGAAACTCACACCCTTCTCTCGCCGACCCGTCCCCCTTCCCCACCCCAACCTCAATTTCAGTTGGGGGAAAGGAGGTCTGGAAATCTCCTTACTGGAAACCCACCCCAGCCACAACCTCAATTTCAGTTGGGGGAAAGGAGGTCTGGAAACCTCCTTGCTGGAAACCCACCCCCTCCACAACCTCAATTTCAGTTAGAGAAAAGGAGGTCTGGAAACTCCCTTGCTGGAAACTCACTCCCCTCCTGTCGGCTCCCTCCCCCGCTCCCACAACCTTATATTTTGGTTTGGGGGCCGGGATGAGCCCAGGTGACTGTAATGGCTCTATTAATAATCGGCCGCCATTGTACTTTTAAGCCGAGTATTTCAGGGAGGACGAAATATGGATTTCCAGGTATCCCAAGGGACGACAAGGACACGACGCCAGAGAAATACAGTGGTATTAATATTCCCCGAGGGGTATTGACTTTTCAATTTTTTCTCTGAGCGTAGCATGAATTCAGGGCGTTGCTTTTGATCGGAATTACGAATAAATATTTTCCTGAGTTTATCATACGCAAGTTCGAAGCCAGAGGTTCTTAACCTTTTGATGACTTTAGACTCTCAATGAATTTCCCAATATGGTTTCATACCACCTTTGCCTAAGTCCAATTAAGTCTTATTTGTTGACAATATAACTTATATACTTGAGTTTAATACTATACATATTTTAGGTATAAATAGCTAGGAATAGAACAGACAAGAAGATCGAAAGCATTTATATTTTTATAAAGATATTCATTTACTAAATGTACCCATGTATCTAGTGACACATTCAAATCAAATATATACAAATATCCAGAGATCAAGTCCCATACCCCCAGCATGTGGTTCTCATACCCGTCAAGGGGTATCGATACCCCCTGTTACGAAGCCTTGTTCTAACCCTTTTAAATGGTATACATCTGTGAAGATACTTCTAAAAGATTATATACCTTGGAACTGGAAGATAAAATTTAGGCCAAAGGCCAAGCGCTGGGACCTATGAGCGCTGCAAGTAATGTTGAGACATTTGTTAGGAGAGGGTGGAAAGCAAGACGGAAGAAAGATACAGAGAAGGGAGATACAGTAAAAGGAATGAAAGGGGTTGCTGCTAGGGTGGGGGGGGGGTCCGAAGGAAGCTGCCTAGGACCATACGTAATGTCTAGAGTGCACCGCGTGAGGTGCACTGACGACATTAATCCCCTACATAGTATTATTCACCTAACAAAGATTACACAGCGTCGGATTCTGTAAATCCAGCGAACAAAATTTTCGTCATCACTATGATGAGTAAAAAGGGACTTTAGGATCAATAAATAAAGAGAAGGAAACGTTACCTACTACAGACGTGAACTGTTTTTCACATCTGAACTAAATATAACGTAGCCAACATTGCTGACAAGGAAAATATTCAAATGACTGTGGGATGCCTTGTTTTTGCCGGAGAGAGAGAATGACATTTTGACGGTATACTGGTGTCACCTTTCATTTCTTGATATCTATCTCGAGTTATTTTTGAGAGTAACATCAGTATAGAGCTAGGTCTGACACACACACACACATACATACATATATATATATATATATATATATATATATATATATATATATATATATATATATATATTTATATATGTGTGTGTATACATACATATATATATGTATGTGTATATATATATGCATATATACATACATATGTATATATATATATATAATTATATATTATATATATATATAATAATATATATATATATATATATATATATATATATATATATATATAATATGTATGTATGTATGTAGTGTATGTAGTGTGAGTGCATCAGACCTAACTCTACACTGATGTTACTCTCAAAACTCGAGATAGATACCAAACAATGACAGGTGACACCAGTATAACATCAAATGTTGTACTCTCTCTCCAGCAAAAAACATATGTATTTATTTACACACACACACACATATATATATATACATATATATAAATATATATATATATATATATATATATATATATATATATATATATATATATATATATATACTCGAGAAATGAATGCTAACATAACTGGTGGAAGGACTGAAGTGCTTAATTCTTCTAAGTTTTTAAAATGTGACGTAATGGACGTCGCCAGGATGAGACGAGGTCTGTCACAAAACAGCTACTGTAAAGTGAATAAGAGAGGACGGGGGGCGGTGGGTCACCAGGGTATGTGGAACAGATTGGGAAGAGACTTGGAGTACGTATGAGAGCCAAAGTGGAAATGCATGAAGGAACTGTTAAGTCGACTCTCCTCTAGGGAAGTGGAGTGTGGATTTTGAGAAGGTTGAAGCATAGTATTCGTGCTAAGAGAAATCAGAGATTGACAATTTACAATAACTAAAAGGATGAATCACAGTTCTGAGATGGTTTGAAGATGTAGAAAGAATGAAGGACAATATGTTATATGTTAGAGAAGATATAAAACCTGGCAGTGGCAGGAACGTTACAAGATTATTTATTTCTCATCATAAAAGACGCCATTTTACAAACCCCTGACCAAGAAAAGGCTTATATATAACTCTGCTACGGATATCCTTTAGAATCCCAGCCATTTACTGCAAGTTTAGTCCAATTAACCAACTTTACTGCAAAGAGATTGAAACCGAAGTTCATTGGGTTAATTGTCTGTTGCCATTGAGATAAACGGAGAAATAAATACAAAAACGGCTCTCGGCTAACGACCGCTCTCGTCTCTTGCCTCGTCCTCATGCTTGTAAGCAGAGACCAACTTGTTTTTGCAGACAGACGCGTGCCCGCGCGCGCCAAGGCACTCGGCTTACAATGTTTGCACTTCATTTGCGGCTACGAAACGACAATCGCACGTTCACTCACGCTATTGCACTGCCCGTTATCTCATTTTATTGCATTGGCCGTTAGCTCATGCCTCATGCCATTGCATTGCCCGTCAACTCATGCTGTTGCATTGCCCGTTAGATCATGCTATTGCATTGTCCGTTAGCTCATGCCGTTGCATTACCTGTTAACTCATGCTGTTGCACTGCCCGTTATCTCATTTTATTGCTATGCCCGTTAGCTCCTGCCTCATGCCATTGCATTGCCCGTCAACTCATGCTGTTGCATTGCCCGTTAGATCATGCTATTGCATTGTCCGTTAGCTCATGCCGTTGCATTGCCCGTTAACTCATGCTGTTGCACTGCCAGTTAGCTCATGCTGTTGCATTGCCCGTTGGCTTATGCCATTGCATTGCCCGTTAACTTATGCTGTTGCACTGCCCGTTATCTCATTTTATTGCTATGCCCGTTAGCTCCTGCCTCATGCCATTGCATTGCCCGTTAACTCATGCTGTTGCATTGCCCGTTGGCTCATGCCGTTGCATTGCCCGTTAACTCTTGCTGTTGCATTGCACGTTAACTCAGGCTGTCGCATTGCCCGTTAACTCATACCGTTGCATTGCCCGTTGGCTCATGCCGTTGCATTGCACGTTACTCATGCTGTCGCATTGCCCGTTAATTCATATTATTGCATTGCTCGTTAATTCAAACTGTTGTATTG
>NC_087213.1:4858579-4866079 GCF_015104395.2 Macrobrachium nipponense | reverse complement strand
CCATCAGGGGGTCCTGAAATAATATATTTATGTGCATACATATTTTTACATATACATATATATATATATATATATATATATATATATATGTATATATATAATATATATATATATATATATATATATATAACATTATTATATACATATATATTATATATATATATATATATTTATGTGTGTGTGTGTGTGTGTGTGTGTGTGTGTGTATGTGTGTGTGTGTGTGTGTGCGTGTGTGTGTACATATATTATATCATCTACATATACATAGATATGTACATAAAAATTAGACTGGCTGATTTATGGTTTATAAATATATGTGTATATATATATAGATATATATATCTATATATATATATAGATATATATATATATATATATATATATATATATATATATATATATATATATATATATATATATATATAAAGGTTTTTTGCCACGAAGGAAAAAATGAAAAAGCGAGATAGCCAAGTTATTCATATATATCTATATATATATATATATATATATATATATAGATATATATATATATATAGTATATATATATTTAAGTGTGTGTGTATACACATACATATAAGAGAGAGAGAGGAGAGAGAGAGAGAGAGAGAGAGAGAGAGAGAGAGAGAATCCCCGTGCATTCACTTATCAAATTAGAGTCGGCCTCTTAATAAGATGAAGTGAATACCCAACTGTGGCGTGTCTTCAGTCTTGCTTCACTCTCAGCAATATATGCAAATGTAGTTTCACATCGAGAGAGCAAAAGTCGGCAGCAGCAGCAGCAGCAGCAGCCGGGGACTGGGATATCATTAGCCTGCAGCTGTTTTGCATTGAGAGAGAGAGAGAGAGAGCAATTCAAACCCAAAGGCTTGTGACGTGTCATTTTTCAATCGGATAAGTTGCGACTGGGATCACTTAGATAACTGGGATAATTTAGACCGGGATTTGGGTTGGAGTTGGGTTAGGAAGAAATAAAAATAATTCAGATAATTTTAGACTAGGATAAATTCTACCTGGAATAATTTAGACTGGAATTAGGAAGAAAGCACAGATATTTCATTCAGATAATTTAGACTAGAATTTGGAAGAAATCAGATAATTTGGGACTTGAATAACGTGGAACTGGTATAATTTAAACTAGAATTTGGAAGAAATCAGATAATTTGGGACTAGGATAACATGGAACTGGTATAAGTTAGACTGGAATTAGGAAGGGAGTTTTAGAAATTAAGATAATTTGAGACTGGGATAAATTAGAACTGAGATTATTTACACTGAAATAAACAATTTGAAAGAAACAAAAACTTAAGATAATTTGAGGATGCTACACTTGGAGCTGGGATTATTTAGACTGGAATTAAGAAGAACTAAAAAAAACGTAGATAATTTTGAGACTGGAATTAGGGAGAGAAAAAAAAAGTTAATCTGAGACTAGGATAACTTGCAACTGGAGTCATTTACACTGAAAAGAATATTAATTCAGATAATCTGAGAACAGGATAACGTGAACTGGGATCATTCAGACTGGAATAAATGATTAGAAAGAAATTTAAAAATATATACAGCCTTGTATATAATATGAGAGCAGGGATTCACGACTAGAACTGGTGTAGTAGTCTATTGATTAACTGAATACAGAATTTAGACCAAAGGCCAAGCACTGGGAAGTATGAGGTCATTCAGCGCTGGAAAGGAAATTGACAGTAAAAGGTTTGAAAGGTGTAACAGGAGGAAAACCATGCAGTTCCTCTATGAATCAATTGTTAGGAGAGGGTGAAAAGCATGATGGAAGAAAGAGAATATGAAAGGAGGTATAGTAAAGGAACAAAAGGAGTTGCTGCTAAGAACTTTAAGTAATGCCTACAGTTCACCACATTAGATGCACTGACGCCACTACCCTTCTACGAGTGTTGTAGTCTATTATATTTCAAGTAATTGAGACACGATACATAACTTCCGTTACGCAAACGGAAAACTTCGTCGCTTCTGGAGTTTGCAGCAATTTTAGCAGAAGAAATATTATCATGAAAAAGTGGGTTTCCAGACTTATCAAAAAGAAATGGAGAATTGACTTGATCAGGAATTAGGTTTTGAAAACAATGCAGTATGTAGGAGTCTCATTATATTCCATCTTGAAAACAATGCAGTATGCGTCATTATATTCCATCTTGAAAACAATGCAGTATGTAGGGGTATCATATTTCCCTCTTGAAAACAATGCAGTAAGTAGGGGAATCATATCTTCCCTCTTGAAAACACTGCAGTATGTAGGGGTATCATATTTCCATCTTGAAAACAATGCAGTATGTAGAAGTTTCATTGTTCCATAACCTTTCATATTTTGACTTTCTAAAATAGTAAGCAGTCGTAAATAGGAAACGAATAATAATACCCACAGAGGGTCCTGCAAATACTCGTAAAAGTTTTTTTTTTTTTATACTTGAAGATAATATAAACAGGTGGCCATTTTCTGATATGAATTAATGAGTGTGGGTATTTTTCCCTTTTGCGTACACATACATATGTCCCTGCGCGTCCAGACAGCATATGTTGATGATTCAGAGATATCGAGTTGTATATTTAGATCTACAACGGTGCCTTATATATCATGAAGCGGAAAATTTGGGATGGATGTGCAAGATGTACTAATGAATGGTCGAATGTCTAATAGGAAGTGCTCGCTGTTCGCTGTCAAGTTTGTAATAGTCATCAGCAAGAATAAAATAAATAAATAAATACATAAACAAATAAATACGACTTACAATAGATTCGTCACACTGAGTTTACTTCCAGACTGAACTATATATATTGCATACAAATAAATAAATAAATAAATACATAAATAAATAAATAATTAAATAAATAAATACGACTTACAATAGATTCGTCACACTGAGTTTACTCCCAGACTGAACTAGAAAAATGGATATAACATTTGATTGCATATAAATAAATAAATAAATAAATAAATAAATAAATAAATAAATAAATAAAAAAATAAAGACGACTTACAATAGATTAGTCATTATGAGTTTACTTCGACACTGAACTAGGAAAATGGAAATACCGTTTGATTGCATATTTTCATTGCAGTGTAAAGGGGTGAAGGTGAACACTGGAAATGGTTTGTCTTACTGAGTAATATTTCGATATTGAACTGGAAAAAGGGAAATAGTATTTGACTGCATATTCGTTGGAAGCTTGAATTTCAAGTCAATGGCCCCATAGGGCTTGTTCCATATAAATAGGGTTCATATTATGAAAAAGAAAATAATAATAATAATAATAATAATAATAATAATAATAATAATAATAATAATCGTTGATTCCTTGGGAAAGGATCTTTACCATAATTTCCTCAGTCTATTCAGCTGTAAATGAGTACCTATTCCTGATATCAGGGGTAGGGTCCAGCTATGGGTAAAATAACAAAAACTCAGCAACGATGGAAAGAAATGAAGGATTAAACGACAACGACGTAAATGGAACCTCTGGCAACAGAGGAGCTTCGTCCGGCAGCCAGGTATTCAGCCCAATTGAAGGGGAAGACGGTCAGGTACTTGGAGGTCGTCATCCAGCAACTGACCACCACAACGACAGTAACCAACAACCAGAAACTAGAGCTACAGAAATAATAATAATAGTAATAATAATAAAATAATAATAATAATGGCCCTTCGAAATTTGCATCAGTACAAACGCAACCAGTACGAATTGCTCGTGGACTAAGGAAGACAGTACGCCCTATTAAAAAAAATATATAAAATGACGCAATAGTTGCACAAGCAAATCTTCGTGTCCAAAAGAAATTAACTTGAAAAATCTCTATTTTCCACAGAAACTGAATTGAGAAAAAAAAAAAATATATAAAAGCAAAGATTGAACGAAGGAACCCAAAAATGGCATCTCCTAAACTCGAGGACCAGCATAGAGGGCGCACAAACACGACTCCAAGCTAGCTAGCGTATGACGTCATAAAGTCTCCTTAGAAGGACATTTAGGAATAATAAAGTCTCCACGGTTGACAGAAGAGCACCTGAGACTCCTTCTTTTCTGCTTCTTTCGCTTTTTCTTTTATTCTCTTCACTTACGAATGTTGGCTTCTCTGTGTTCCTCGTTGATGCCCACAAACTCTCCACCTTCCAGACTCCTCAGATTCGTTGTAAGTTTCGCATCATTCTTTTTTTGGGGGGATGAGGTTGCTAGCCACACACCCACATTCCCCACAGATATAGAAACATTCACATTTTGGGATGAGGTCGCTAGCCACACACCCACATTCCCCACAGATACAGAAACATTCACATTTTGGGATGAGGTCGCTAGCCCAGCGCCCATACTCCCCTTCAGATAACAATGAGAGTTCACGTGCCATAGGTGAGTAAGCATTCGCGGATGGTAACCGATCCACGTACATACCAGACCCACTGTCCACAAACATCACTGGCACAGGCTCTTTTAGAGACCGAAAGCAGCGTTATTGATTGAACCATTTCTTTTTATTTGTCTTCACATTATTCTTACGCTTTTCTCCAATCACACCAAGACATAGATGGATGAAAAGGATTTAAAGTTACGAATCAATATATAAATGGATCATTAATTAATGTAATAGCCATTACATTCATCTTTATTGCGCTCCGACAATTACAAATTATTGGTATTTATTTCTCCTCGATTAGTTTCAGAACAAAGAGAGAGAGAAAGAGAAAGCGCGAAAGAAAGTTTTATCTGAGTGAAGAAAAGAGAGAGAGAGAGAGAGAGAGAGAGAGATGCCTTTCTTTAACAAGAATAACCTTGCCATTTTCTTTGGACTGGGGTTAACCAACAAATATATCGAGAAAAACTCGCACGGAACACAAGTCGATAATAAACAAGTAAAATAAGCGCCGAAGTTTCTTCGGTGAAATCGAGTTTTCTGTACAACGCATAATGCTGTATGAGTTGATTTGAATATAGAATTTAGGCCAAAGGCCAAGCAGTGGGACCTATGAGGTCATTCAGCGCTGGAACATAAATTGGCAGTAAAAGTTTTGAAAGGGGTAATCAAGTGTTAGGAGAGGGTGGAAAGTACGATGAAGAAAGATAATATGAACAGAGGTACAGTAAAAGGAACGAAAGTGGTTACAAGCTGCAAAGAACCTTAAGTAATGCCTACAGTGCACCGCATGAGTTCCACTGACGGCACTAATCCCCTACGGGATATAATGCTGTAAGAAACTCTTGATGTGCTGCAGAATGAAACTCTCCGCTATAACCGGGGCGCGCTCAGTTACTCCCCAGATGCGGCCAAGGTAAGGCGAGTCGGCGACGCCTCCGGACTGGACTCGACGGTGTCAGACGCACGATCATGCCTATTAACTTTAACCTTAAATAACATAAAAACTACCGAAGCCAGAGGGCTGAAATTTGGTATGTTCGATAATTGGAGGGTGGATGAACAACATACCAATTTGCAGCCCTCTACCTTCAGGAGTTTTTAAGATCTGAGGGCGGACAGAAAAAGTGCCGACGGACTGACAGAGACATATCAATAGTTTTCTTTTACAGAACACTAAAAAAAAAAAAAAGTTGAAATAAAATAAAAACGCATCGAATTCCAAAATGGAAAGGAGTGTGAGATGCGAGTATCTAATTTGGATGGTAATTCGCGCCTTGGCAAAATCATTTATACATTGCGAGGCTGTTATTTTTGAAAAACGAGCCTGAACTTAATTAGCAGCGAAAACATGAGAGTGGGATGGAGACGCCTGTAGCAAATGAATCATTGGTAATTATGAATAATATCTTGTACTTTACGATACGGTGACTAAAAATGCAAAACTTGAATGGGTACAGGAATTAAATTGCTAGTTCCGAAGGAACATATGAATGAATGGGTGACAAGAGGAAAATGAATTAAGTGGGTAATATTTTCATTACAAGACACGGTGACTGAAAGGGCAAAAGTGAAAAGGCACACAAGGCTTAAATTCATAGTTATGAAGGATTGGACAAATGAACAGATGAATAAGAAGAAAAAAGTTAAGTATATCTTAGTTTTACCAGGCCACTGAGCTGATTAACAGCTTTCCTAGGGCTGGCCCGAAGGATTAGATATTTTTATGTGGCTAGGAACCAATTGGTCACCTAGCAACGGGACCTACAGCTTATTGTGGAATCCGAGCCACATTATATCGAGAAATGAATTTCTATCACCAGAAATAAATTCCTCTGATTCCGCATAGGCCGAGCCGGGATTCGAACTGCCGACCACCGAATTGGCAGCCGAGGATAAGAAGAAAAGGACGTCATTCTTCGCTGAAGGGGAAACTGAGAGAAGAAAGCTTTTCAAGGTGTAACAGAAGGAAAACAAATTGTTAGGAGAGAGTGGAAAGTACGATAGACGAAATAAAGAACGGAAGTACAGAAAAAGGAATGAAAAAGGTTGCAGTTAGGGGACGAGGGACGCTGCAAAGAACCTGTAGTAATGCCTACGGTTCACCGCGTGAAGCGCACGGATGGCACTTCCCCGCACGGGAAAAAATAGTTGTTGAAGACGTGTAAGTGAAGGAAGTCTCAAGGAATGAATGAATGAGCCAAAAGATGCAACAATTTGAAAGCATAGAATTCCATATCCTAAAAAAAATCTCAAATTTGACAAACCTTGTGGCAAACTTTGAAAATATTTCCTGAAGTCCTTAAAATGGCTCCTCCATTTCCTCTCGTTTGGTCTAAGCTATGAGGAGTAAATGATGTTTGAAGTTCTCTAAAGCCTTTGTACATTTTCTTTAGTTCTGAACTTTTCAGTTGCAAATATTTTGTGATTTCTTACTAAAGCGCCAATGTTCAAACTTCAAAATTTGTCTTCAATTTACATCGCTTTATTACACGCCAAAAGAAGAGGACGAGAGAGAGAGAGAGAGAGAGAGAGAGAGAGAGAGAGAGAGAGAGAGTGGGGAAGTAGTAACTGTAACTACCAAACTTAATTAGGAAATTTTCATAAATGTTGCCGAGAAGAGAATTTTAAAGTCAAATGCCTTAAATATCAGTTATACGAGAGAGAGAGAGAGAGAGAGGAAGGGAGGGGGGGAGAGGGTCTCTTTTGTTGTCTCCTCGCATTGTTTCCCTGGGAAATACTGCATTCCAATAAAAGTCTTTCGTCGACTTAGATCTTTCCCCACCGAAGAGAGGTTTGGTAAACTCGTCTTCGTCGACGACAAAAGATAATCTTCGTTAATGGACTTCGACGTTCTTGAAGAGTCAATCAAAAGATTCATTTCCCCGACCAATAACAAGTTGACAACTTATTGTTCGAGGGTTGTGAGATCTTGAGTTTCTCTCTCTTCCTCTTTCTTACGCGATAACTGATATTAAAAGCATCTAACTTGAAAATTCTCTTCTCGAAAACATTGTTAAAAAACTTCCCATTTTAAGTTAGGGAGTTAATTCTTCTCTCTCTCTCTCTCTCTCTCTCTCTCTCTCTCTCTCTCTCTCCTCCTCCTCCTCCTCCTTGGGTGTTTT
>NC_087213.1:4828579-4846079 GCF_015104395.2 Macrobrachium nipponense | reverse complement strand
AAAGTCAGATAATTATCAACTTTTACAAAAACTCTCCCTCTTTATCTTTCTCTCTCCCTTTCTCTTCGTTCGTTCGTTCGCTCGTTCACGGCAGTGACGTCATCGTCAACACCAGGCCCCTGAAGAAGTGAAATATTACGTCCGAAGAAGGTGGAGACGTGGGCGTAGGCGTGGGCGTATACGTTTGAACGCTGTTTTCAACCAATGATATAAAGTTACAGATGTTATTATACTTTTGGAGATCGCCATTTTTATTTGTTATTGTCTCGTTCGTTGTGGGTTTCAAGTTCTCGGCTCGTTCGGGTTCCTGGATTTCAGATTCTAGGGTTTCGTGTTCTCTTGTTCTCGGGTTTCATGTTCTCGGGTTTCAGGTTCTAGGTTTCATGTACTTGAGTTTCAGGTTCTCGAGTTTCAGTTTCTTGGGTTTCATGTTCTTGGGTTCCTGGGTTTCAGGTTCTTGGTGGGTTTCGTGTTCTTAAGTTTCAATTTCTCTTGTTTCAGGTTCTTGGGTTTCATGTTCTTAGGTTTCATGTTCTCGAGTTTCAGGTTCTTGGGTCTCAGATTCTCGGGTTTCAGATTCCTGGGGTCTCTTGTTCTTAGGTGTCAGGTTCTTGGATGCTGGGGACGTGATGTATTGTCCGTCACTATTGCATTTCACCATGAAATTATTTATTCTCTCCGAGTTTATCTTTGTAGCTGATGTTTCTTGTTTTGGCATAGGTAAGGATATGTATGTATGAATATATAATGTATAATGTATATATAATATAAATTTAAATTAAAAAAATAATATATAGTATATATATATATATAGATATATATATATATAGATATATATATTACATCAAGTATATATGAATAACTTGATCACAAAATATATAAAACGTGATGATATGTATAAATAAAGGTAATGCCACGGAGGAAAATGTAATGACGAGAACTGCCGAGATCTTTCGGTCATAACGACCCTTTACTTCAGGCAAGTAAAGGGTCGTTAAGACCGAAAGATTTCGGCAGTTCTCGTCTTTTCATTTTCCTCCGTGGCATTACCTTTACAAGTATATATGTATATGTTATATATTTACACATGCATATGCAGATGAAAATATATAAAACACATTCCCTCTTTCCTATTATGCAATGATGAGAGAGAGAGAGAGAGAGAGAGAGAGAGAGAGAGAGAGAGAGAGACTCTTATGACTGATTTAAGAGGGAAAGGGGCGTGGCTGACATACCTGTATGTACAAGACTGGATTACCTGTCATCCATAGGTGGTTGTTTTTGTGTTTAATGGCTTCGCGCTGTCAAGGGTACAAGGTATCCACAAACATGCAGACACATATACATGAAGAGAGAGAGAGAGAGGAGAGAGAGAGAGAGAGAGAGACGGTGAGGAATAATTTACAATATAATTCTTACCTAATTTCGATAACTGCACAAATTAAGATATTTTTCCCATATGACGTCAGTTTCCTAATATAATAATAATAATAATAATAATAATAATAATAATAATAATAATAATAATAAAAGTTTACCTTAGGCAGGTCTTATTCACATGATGTAGCAAGAACAACATTAGCAGTAGTCATAATGATAATCAATTACACGTCTATAAGCTTATACCATCTGCAACACTACATTTATATTGAAATTCTTTATACTTGTAATTAAAAGTATTAGTACCACAATTAATTTGATTATCCACTTAAAAACAAGTCAATTAAAAATCAACAGGTTTACAAAACATCAGCTGAAACTCGTTGGAAATAATCTCTTTGTTCTAAAACGCCATTTTATAGATAATTCTTTAAATTCCTAACACGCGTCCCGGCGTCAAAGAAGATTAGAAAGAAAATGTTGTTTTGCTATTTTCCCACTTAAATTGATTAAAATGCTCCGTGTTTTTAAATGGCTCAAACTAAACAGTCTGCTGCGCAGGCCTCCGTAATGGGCATACCTTCCCCTGAGCCTCTGAGAGAGAGAGAGAGAGAGAGAGAGAGAGAGAGAGAGAGAGAGAGAGAGAGAGAGAGAGGGAGTTGTAGCTTCCGAAATAGAAATAGATATACCTTCATACCTCTTTCTCTCAAACAATTATATACGTTCTTCACACCTTTTTGAGAGAGAGAGAGAGAGAGAGAGAGAGAGAGAGAGAGAGAGAGAGCGAGAGAGAGAGAGCTACAGCTTCTGAAATAGATATAGATATACCTTCATACCTCTCTAAGACAATGATATACATACTTCACGCGTTCCTGAGAGAGAGAGAGAGAGAGAATGAGAGGAAAAGGAGACCGAAGAGAAGAGAGAGAGAGAGAGAGAGAGAGAGCACCTTTGATGCTCTCAGCCCTTTGAAGTGAAAACGAGTCATTAAGTCAATGTGTTGAAGATACAAATGACAACGAGTGTGAGGCGTGGCTACTTCCAATTTGTCTCCTACTTCAAGACTTTCAACTCGATTAACTCGGGGTCCAAAGACATCAACGTATTAGTTTACTTTATATGTTTTACTTACAAGGTTTGATATTTTACTTTATTTACTTTACTTACTTTACTTACAAGGTTTACAACTTTTTTTTATGCCGGATACTTGAGGCTATTATCGTTTGCTGTTTGTACGTACAAGGGCCAATAATGAGATTGTGCAGAGAACAATTGGAGAGAGAGAGAGAGAGAGAGAGAGAGAGAGAGAGAGAGAGTAAGTTTTACCAAAATACTTCATCGGTTAAGAAACTTCTCTCACTGCGCGCGCACACTTACCAGTCAGAAAACCATAAATACTTTCGTCTGAAAAATAAAGTATTCAGGATTTATGCCTGTATCACAATTCTTTACACAAAGCTTACTCAAAACCAGTAATGAACGTTTCCACACACTTTACAAACGAACATGCAGTCAAACAAACAGAGAACAACAAATGCAGGACCTATTTCATGTATTTCTACACATATATGCGTTGATAACTCTTCTTTATGGTGGTGGCATCGAAGATATGAAAGCAGTCACTATCCAGTTGATTTCATAACTGCTAAATCAAGGATTATATCCGTTTACAGGGAACTTTCATAGTACATAAACTTCTTATTATTTAAATAGCGGCTTACAATCAGTATGTCGCCCAAACCACTACATATGCTGATCCAATGACTTTTCCTACTGTAGTTTTTACTGTAACTTTCGACTTGTATTCCTGACAGCAACTTAGACGAATTCTGGCTTCTTGCCTTCTCGGTTTACAAATGCGAATTCAGATGATTTTTATCGTTACCCGTTTCGTTCTTAAAATACACAATTTCAGAACAAAGACCAACCCTAGCTTGGGATTTTTATCTTCACTCTTCTTTCCCTCCACAATCCAAGCTATGATATCTTCATTTCCTCTTCTTTCCCTCCACATCCAAGCTTTGATATCATCATTTCCTCTTCTTTCCCTCCACATCCAAGCTTTGATATGTTCATGTCCTCTTCTTTCCCTCCACCCTCCAAGCTTTTGATCAATCATTTCCTCTTCGTTCCCTCCACATCCAAGCTTTGATATCATCATTTCCTCTTCTTTCCCTCCACAACCAAGCTTTGATATGTTCATGTCCTCTTCTTTCCCTCTACATCCAAGCTTTGATATCATCATTTCCTCTTCTTTCCCTCCACATCCAAGCTTTGATATCATCATTTCCTCTTCTTTTCCTTCACATCCAAGCTTAGATATCTCCATCTCCCCTTCTCTTTTCCGATCACGTCCACGCTCGGGAATCATTATCACAGCTATTTTCGATTCTTCTTTCTCTCATTCCCCATGCTTTGGTTTTCCCTACTTTGCACACTCTTTCGAACCGAATCCTGTAACCTTCGGTCTTTGCGTAATATTCTTCTGACGAGTGGCCGCGAGTTCGATTCTCGGGCATTCCATTGAGGTGTTAGAGATGTGTAGTTCACTCTCGACGTGGTTCGGAAGTCTCGTAAAGCCGTTGGTCCCTTTGCTGAATAATCACTGGTTCCACGCAACGTAAAAACAACAAACAAACAAACAAACAAACAAGAGATGGTTTTTCATCATGTCGGGAGGGAAGTTCATTAACACTGATATTATCCTCTCTCTCTCTCTCTCTCTCTCTCTCTCTCTCTCTCTCTCTCTCTCTCTCTCTCACCCGGTGCGCCTTAAAGTGGCAGGTCTAAATCTAGGCTGCTTTCCAACGTATAAAAGAAGTTTTTTTCGCAATAACACATCTGTTCCTTTTTATCCTGAACATTTGCGATAATACACTTGCCACACTTAGCCCGCAATTCCGGATAATAACATTACAAATAATTTTAGTAGCTTTATATTTATACAGGAATCGAAGTTAGCGTTTATATTTAACACGATGATACTTAAAGCATATGCAGGCAGTGGGAAGTCTACTGGTGGAGTCATAAGCCCTTTCCTTTTCCTAGGTCAATCTTCCAGTACCCTCCCTTCCACCGTGCCCTCTTTATGCCAAATTATTCTCTAAATTCCCACGGGGCGGGGGTGTTTGGGTGGGGTGGGGGGTCAACCGGGACGTGGCACCCATGAAAAATGTAAAAATAATAATATTGACGATTTGGATAATAATATGAGATATAAAAATGGGAAAAATAAAAAAATCAATTAAACAAATGAAAGTTTTTGAAAAAAAATAATAAATAATATTAAGGATAATGGAATATATATATATATATATATAATATTATATATATAATATTCTAGATATATATATATATAATATAAACTTTTTTATCACATCGCCGAGATTCATATAAATGCATTAAGCTACAAACGTCCTTTAATATCCAATTCGCTCTACCTCGGAATTAATATATTTTCATATACGTTAACCGAAGGGGAATTTGTTTACTTAGTGAAAGGCTTTTTCCTCATGCACTACGTGAGTGCGAGGACAATTTGAAATATGATAACAAATAGCAGGACCTTTACAGCTTGATGTTTCAGTAAGAGTTTCTCTCTCTCTCTCTCTCTCTCTCTCTCTCTCTCTCTCTCTCCTTCCCGATCTCGATTCCACGTCTGTGAGCTTCATTAAAATCGTCAGAAAATTCACTAAACTTCGGCAGGATACATCAATGAAATCCTAAAAAAGGATCACGACTGTACGAAGAATTATACCCACATAATAAATTGTATAAGCACAAACTTCGACCAACAAGGCAGAAGCGAACGTAAACAAAAGAATGAGACGAACCAAGCGTATAATCCTTTCTCCCAGGTACTTATCGCTTGATGAATTATCATTTAGCTAATTTATAATTGTTTCCGTCGGCTAGGAACACCTTTTACCTGGCCGTCCGATCATTAACATAACAATACCAGTTGGTAGGTGCAGGTAGAAGGGGCGATGGCGTTGTGCGAAGTCAGATAAGCATTGGGGTCAAGAGAGCAAGGTCTACCTGACGCAGGAGAATCCAATTCATTATACGCCCCTAGGGAGTGGCAAGCTGGTAAATCCCCCTGCAAAGAAAATGGGGATTCGTGGCGCATAGAAAATGGGATAGGCAACGTCCTAGGTAGTTGCCTATCCCTGGTAAAGTGCTTATACTTATCATTATTATTATTATGTTATTATTATTATGATTAATGATAACATTACTTAAATAAATGATTAACCATTTGCTGGCAAGTCAGTTAAGTACTAGTGAAGTGCTATTACTATTATAAACACTATGAAAACATTCGCTTCAATTTGGCAATGCAGATGGAGCGTATTCATTACCACTTGACATAACTGCCATTATCATCACGATAAAGAATGAATGATAGTGGTAAGCGAACCTTTCAAAATCTCCGTCTTTGTAAACAATTATGAATGAGAAACATTCATCTACATGCCACTTTTTCATTATAGTACGTACTCAAGCGATTGATGAATATAATTCTTCAGATACCACAACATTCAATGATAAGACTAATTCAGACGTCAAAATAACTTATATCCACCGTTTTATAACAGAACTTTCTAAGACTCCCTGTTTTTGTAAATAATTATTTTTCAGATAAATTAATCCGGATGCCAGTTTCTCTTTTTAATCCACAAGCTATTAATATTCTTCAGATACCACATCATTCACTGATAATCTTTCAAACGTCATAAGAACTTATTTTTTTTCCATCGTTTTATAAAAGAACTTTCAAAAAGTAATCTGGATGACAATTTTTTATTATAATACTTAAGCTATTAATATTCTTCAAATACCACAGCACTCACTGATAAACTTTTAAATGTAATAAGAACTTTTTTCCCCCAACGTTTTATAACAGATGTTTGAAAAATGAATCCTTATGCCATTTTTTTTATTATACCACTCAAACGATTTATATCATTCTTCATACACCACGTCATTCACTAATAAGCTTTGAAAAGTCTGAAGAATGTTTTTTAAAACAATTTTAAAACATGTTTAAAAGTTATACGAGTGACAAAAAAAAACAAAAAAACACACAATCTTTGAAAATGTTAACAGGTTGGCCAGATGTGCAAGATCACGGTTCACTGTAGTTGTTCACAGTTGCTCACAGTTAAGTGCTACCGCAGAAGACCCAGCTGTAAAAGTAGAAGTAAAAGTAGCAGAAAAAGTAGTAGTTGCTGCAATAGTAGCAAAACTTCCTCCAGTGTGGATATTTTGCAAGCCTCCCTGACTGCAATTACCATTCATTCTTTGTACGGATGATAATTACAGTAATGAGTAGTGATAATGATGATGATGTGGCTATTCGTGAATGTTTATTCATCTTTAATAATAATAATAATAATAATAATAATAATAATAATAATAATAATAATAATAATAATAATGGTAACATTAGTATTAGAGATTATTATTATTATTATTATTATTATTAATTATTATTATTATTATTATTATTCTTCCTTAACCCTAGTTAAGGAAGAATAATAATAATAATAATAATCTCTTCACTAATACTCACCAACTAATTAGCAAATGGTTAAGCAATTTTATAATAAATAACAATTTAATTAATAAATAATAATAATAATAATAATAATAATAATAATAATAATAATAATAATAATAATAACTTCACTAATGCTTACCTGACCAATTAAGAAATGGTTAATAATTTATTGTTATATATAATATTGACATTTCCATTCGTCGAATTTTACGAGGGTTAATAATAATAATAATAATAATAATAATAATAATAATAATAATAATAACGGCCTATTATATAGAAAAAAAACGGCTTTGTCGATAATGAGGGAAACAAGGCATAGAATCGGTATGGATAAAGCCACTTTCTCCTCTAAGCGAACGTAATCATTCCAGCAACCGCCTCGAAGCAAGCTCGAAGCCTGGCTGCTTCGGAACTCCCAATAACAATGGGATCCACACGAGCGCTCGCATACTGGAGCAGAAGTTTGGGACTATTTATTGCTGGCAAAATGGTTTCTTCCTAAGTCTCTCCGGTACTTGATTGAATTTGTTTACAAAATGTTTCGGTCTCGCTCCCCGGAAGTTTCGGCCGCGAAGTTTTGCTTTCACGCAAGTTGGTTCGAGGCTTCGTTCGGGAAAGGTGTCTCACATTTTCTCATTTGGTTTCATTCCCGTGTATTTATTACTTTCAGGTAACCAGTTATTGTTGTTATTTATAGTCAAGCCCATTTCGGTCAACTAATAAGCAAATTCACAAAGTAAATATAAACAAGAAAATGACAGTACCTTATTACGAGGATCCAATAGGATTCTTGAAAAATATCGTATGTAGAATATATTCATTGTTAACTTAAAGTAGTTATGGAAGTACTAGAGAGAGAGAGGAGAGAGAGAGAGAGCCACAAGTGATGAATTTTTTCGTTTCTAGCTATTAAATTCCTTCTTAATAAAAGCAGAGGATAATGAGAGAGAGAGGAGGAGAGAGAGAGAGAGAGAGAGGAGAGATAGCCAAGTGGAATGAATTTATTTTTCGTTTCTTTCTAGCTTTTAAATTCCTTCTTAATAAAAGCTCAGAAGATAATGAAGAGAGACCCTTAAAACTCCTATTACCATTACAGGACCTTTACAGTGTTCATTCGGGTTGCCCCCCAGGGTCCCTCCAAGTGTGAGGCCGACCTCTAATGTCTACCAGGAGAGTTTGCTAGTACATCTTCCGGGTATATTTTTGGCCATATTCCAATCTTGGATGGTCTGGATGCAGTTTAGATATTTGTCGAGCTTATTCTTAAACACATCTACGCTCACGCCTGATATATTCCTCAGATGAGCTGGCAACGCATTGAATAGACGCTGCATTATCGATGCTGGTGCGTAGTGGATTAATGTCCTGTGTGCTTTCCTTATTTTTTCCTGGTATAGTTTTGGGCACTATTAATCTACCTCTGCTTGCTCTTTCTGATATTTTTAGTTCCATGATATTTTCTGTTATTCCTCCTATCTGTTTCCATGCCTGAATTATCATGTAGCGTTCTCTTCTCCTTTCTAGACTATATAATTTTAAGGATTGTAGTCTTTCCCAGTAGTCTAGGTCCTTAACTTCTTCTATTCTAGCTGTAAAGGACCTTTGTACACTCTCTATTTGTGCAATATCCTTTTGATAGTGTGGGTACCATATCATATTGCAATATTCAAGTGGACTACGAACATATGTTTTATAAAGCATAATCATGTGTTCAGCTTTTCTTGTTTTGAAGTGCCGTAACAACATTCCCATTTTTTGCTTTACATTTTGCCAACAGAATTGCTATTTGATCATTGCATAACATGTTCCTATTCATCATCACAACCAAGGTCTTTAACTGCTTCCTTATTTGTGATTGTCTCATTATTAGGTCCCCTATATGCATATAGCTTTCCTTCTCTGTCTCCATAATTTATTGATTCAAATTTTATCAGAGTTTAAATACCATCCTATTTTACCTCTGCCCAATCATATACTTTGTTAAGGTCTCTTTGTAGAGCGTTCCTATCTTCATCACAAGTAATTTCTCTACTTATTCTTGTGTCATCAGCGAAACTACTCACTACCGAATCCTTAACATTACTGTCTATGTCTTCAATCATAATAACAAACATATTGCAGCTAGCACCGTACTTGTGGCACACCGGATATTACCTTGGTTTCATCCGATTTCTCATCGTTTGCAATAACTATCTGTTTTCTGTTGTGTAAAAATTCTTTTAACCATCTTCCTACTTTTATCTAACGATATTGTGTTTTCTAATTTTCTTTGCTAATATATTATGGTCTACTTTATCAAAAGCTTTTGCAAAGTCTAGATAAACCACATCTGTTTCATTTCCGCTTTTCATATTTTTGAATATGTTCTCACGGTGGACTAACAGTTGGGTTTGTGTACTTTTTTCCGGGTACGAAACCGTGTTTGTCCTATATTTAAACAATTATTTTTTATTAAATGTTTCATAATATTTTTCTTCATTACCCTTTCATACACTTTCATATGTGATGTTTAGACTCACAGGCCTATAAGTTACTTGCCTCTAGTCTTGATCCACTTTTGAAAGTAGGGGTGTATATGCTAATTTGTGCTCATCATAAATCTTGCCTGTTATCTACACTTTGTCTTAATAATATTGCAAGTGGCTTTGCGATAGAATGAACTACTTTCTTTAACAAAATAGCAGGGACTCCATCCGCCCTGCAGCAGCTCCATTTTTAATTTCATTAATTGCCTGCACAATATCAGCTTCATTAATTTCTATGTCAGCTAAATATTCACTATTTTCTTCCCTTACTTCTATATCATTATCTTCATTATCTATTCTAGGGGTGAATTCTCTCTTATATCGTTCTGCCAGTATGTTGCAAATTTCCTTTTTTCATTCGTTAATCTCCCTTCAATTCTCAGAGGGGCCTATTTCTATTCTTCTTTATTCATCTTCTTCGCATATGAGTATATATTTGGGGTTTTGCTTGATATTTAATAGGGTTTTTTCTTCCAAGTCCATTTTTCATTTTCTTTTGATTGTATAATCTTTTGTTCTGCATTTTCTATCTTACTTTTTTAGTTCTATAACTTTCCATGCATTTTTTTCTTTTGCAAGACCTTTTTCCACTTTCTGATTTTCTGGAACAAGATCCTTCTGTCTCTTGGTATGCATGAATGATATTTACTTTTCTTCTTCGGTATATATTTTTTTCCACATACTCTCCAATATTTTATATAATATTCCGTATTTACCCTTATGTCATCACTTACGAAAATGTTATCCCAATCTTTGTTTAATTCTTCATTAATTTCTGACCATTTTATATTTTTACTGTAGAAGTTGTATTTCCCATATCCTTCCCACTTTTTCATTTCTTGCTTATCTCTATTTTCACTTGCTTTGGAATGACTGTTAATTCTATGACATTATGGTCTGCAAATACTCGCATTATAAACTATTATTTCTTTAACATAATTCATCTCGTTCACAAATACTAGGTCTAAAGTATTTTCCTTTCTTGTTGGCAGGTGATTTATTTGTTGAATGTTGTATTCTAGTAGCATATCTAATAGCTTTTCAAATTGCCTCTTATCTCTGCACTACTATTACTCTCTTTTTTATATGTATAGTACAAACCACAATCTCCTATTCGTTCTTTCCATTCTACGAAGGAAAGTTGAAGTCACCAGATAGGAGAATAGTCCAGTCCTTGTGATTTCTACATATATCATCCAATTTTTTCAATTATTAAGTCGAAACTCTTTAGTATTAGGAGGTCTATATATTACTATGTTCATCAATTTTTCTGATTCAAATTCTACCGCTATTAGTTCACATTCTGAGTTACTATATTTCTCATATATTTTTCCTTGTTTTTTGTCTTTCCCATATATTGCGGTTCCCCCTTGATTCCTATTTTTTCTATCTGATCTATAAGTTTGGAACCCTTTTATTTGATCATCATTCCCAGTCTCTTGGGAATACCAGGTTTCACTTATATTCATTATATCTATTTTCTTTTTCATTTTGGGTAGTTCTTCTAAGTACTCTATTTTTCTTTTTGAGTTACTCGTAAACTAAACCCTGCGCATTCATCACTATGATGGTTTGCGTGTTTTCTCCTTCATTTAATACTGTAGTAATAAGGATTTTCCCATGTCTCTTTCCTGTTCTGGTATGTTTTCTTTTTTTTTCATTCCAGAAATTCTGACATTAAAAAATCCAACTTTTCCATAATATTGATCTTCCTTTCATCATAATTATTCATTTTTGTGTCTGAATCTGCAATTTTTCTCACCGTTTCTGCAATATCCTCTTGCATAATAAATAACAGTTATTTCTCTTGAGTAGAATTTCGGAGCTGATGCTTGAAATTTTTGCTGACACCCTCTGCATATCTCATTGGTGGTTTGCTTTTTCTCTTTTACCTTATATTCTTGATTTCTCTCTTTATTTGTTTCTTTCTTATTTTGGATTTTATTACTTGGGTGGTTATTTATTTGATTATGATTCATGGCTACAGGGTGCATATATTTGCATTTTTTGTCGAACTTACATCCTTTTCCTTCTTTTAGGTTTTTACATATTTTTGGATGCAGATCTCTGCAATCATCCCCATATCCATCTAAGTATGCACATTTACCATATATTTCATAGTTTTGACATATCTTAGGATGTTTGTAGTAACATCTTTCTCCAAATCTGCTTTTGCAATTCCCTCTTTTTTCAAAAGGTTGCAGATTTTGTCTTTCTTGTCTATTTTTTCCTCTTTCCCGTCATTGTGTAGATCTCGGTAGAGCCTCTTCGGGATTTGCTTTTCTGTTGTCATATCGTAATTTATTTCTTCGTAGGTATGCTGCTTATTGCCTCATATGTAGTATCAATGAGTATCTCTGCATCCATACTTTTTATCTTGTTCCTTTGTTTTCCTTATTTTTTTCTGTCATTTCATTTTTGTTTACTTCTCTTCCGTTTTCCTTTTCCTCTTCTTTTTCTTCTTCTTCTTCCTCCTTCCTCTTCTTCTTCATCCTCAACTATTTGTACATTCAATCTTGATTTAATAACATTGTCTATCCATGATAGACATGTTTGAACAAAAAATTCTTGTTATCTTTTCTCAAATCTTGTATTACCTCAGCACACTGTGGATGGGTCGGAATGTTGCATGCAGCACATTTTCTGATTAGGTTTTGTGGATTGACTATGCTATACCAAACCTTACAACCAGTTTGCATGCTTTTGGCATTCTTTTTTCCTAATGCTCAATTAGGATATTCACAAGATTCACCTTATTCATTTTCTTTGTCGGAATATGTTGGTTTATGTATATTTTCTTTATGAGTCTCTTGACCACTTGGATTTTATTTGGAACTTCTTCAATTATTTTCAAGATGTTTTCATTAGATTTGTTCCAGTTTGAAGGATTATATCCTTCTAATATTCTATGAATGCTTTTGTATCTTTGGTTGGTTAGGACTGTTTGCTGATTTCATAGATGAGAAAATGCCAGTTCCCTTCCTGCTACCTCATCGTATTGCGAATCTGCTAAACACGCCAAATTACGCCACCTCTTCCCCGCAGTTGGAACTTACTGCCATCTTGTTCTGATTTATAGTATTACACTTGATAAACTAACTTAGAAGACGCTTTATTTATCCTACTATTTTCACACTAATCTTATCACCGATAGTTCACGAACACTTCTAGATATTTCTCAAATTCTAGTCGTATGTTAAACTTGTGATATCTGTTGATTAATCTGACTTCACGCGGGTACGTCCTCACCAAGCAAGATGGCTACTACGAGAGAGAGAGAGAGAGAGAGAGAGATAGCCAAGTGATGAATTTTTTCGTTTCTAGCTTTTAAATTCCTTCTTAATAAAAGCAGAAGATAATGAGAGAGAGAGAGAGAGAGAGAGAGAGAGAGAGAGAGAGAGAGAGAGAGCTCTGATGGAGGCGGAATAGCAATCCGGCGCATTCCGGATATATTCAACTAAAATACAGCGCACCTTATTCCAAGCATTCTTGTTGCAAGGCCAACCAACCAGTCCCTTGCAAGCCTAGCAACATCGCCCCAGTCGCTCATTCAGCAAATGCATGCAACAACCGCTCATCTGCAACGCCCATCAAAGGGTTTAAAAACGTGGGTGAAGAGAGTTTGTTTTTTTATTGAGATTTTTTTTTCTTTAGAGACGTCAGATCCGTTCTCTCTCAGCGGGGAGATGTTTTCTTAACTCTGAATTTATCGAGAATTTCTAAGGAATTTCGCAAGAATTTTTTAGAATTTCTGGAGAATTCTTTAGAATTTATCGAGAATTTCCTGATAATTTCTCGCCGGATATATCGAGAACTTTACGAGAGCTTGAGAATGTCCCGATACTTTTTTAGATTTACTAGAGAATTTTTTGAGATTCTTTGGAGAATTTATCGAGAATTCATGAGAATTTCAAGAGAATTTCTCGAGGAATTTACAATAATTTCTCTAGAATTTCTTGAAAATGTCCGAGAATTTCTCGAGAATTTCTTGAAAATTTATCGAGGATTTTCGATGGAATTAATAGATTTTAGTCAAAGAAGGACTTTGCTGCTTCGTTGATAAACGTCTGCTGCACATTTTGTGCTTGTGTGTGTGTGTGTGTGTGTGTGTGTGTGTGTGTAATAAGGATGCGAGTCTTTCTAGGCCTATTTGACTGTGGTCCATTCTTATTTCTGAGGGTTTTTTCCATGGGATTATCCGTTTGTTACAGCTCTTCAAAGTAAGGGGAAATAGGAAATGGAGAGAGAGAGAGAGAGAATGGAAGCAAGAGAAGGATCCACGACTACGTCCTCGTAAAATAAGACGAATGAGTGTGAAAAAAATAAATAAAAAGATTCAACTCAAGACAAGGGAAATGGGAAGACCTGCCGCTTGATATGTGCTTGCTTGCCCGAATGTTTGTTTTGCCTTCAGAAACAAGTGTCCAAGACATTAATCCCTCGAGGCAAATAAGTCTTTATTATCCTAAGTAAAATTTTTTGTTTTTGTTTTGTTGCTTCGTAAAAAAGACAGAACAAATGTTTGGAAAAATATCGTTGTATTTAAGACTTACTCTATCAGTAAAATAATAATAATAATAATAATAATAATAATAATAATAATAATAATAATAATAATAATAATAATAATAATAATAATAATAATAATAATAATAGAGGAAAGTGATAATAGGTTCTTACGAATATTTTGCAACTTATCAACCGTAGTTACGATTTTTTCTCGTCGTAAAATACTAACAACAAGAACAACAACAATACTACTACTACTACTACTACTACTACTACTACTACTACTACTACTACTACTACTACTACTACTAATAATAATAATAATAATAATAATAATAATAATAGTAATAATAAAGGGCCATAATATATTATTGACGGAAATCATAAAGTAAAAGGAAAAGAAACAAACTATTCTGCCATTATAACTTCCCAGTAATTTTTTTTTATTTTAAATCATGTAAAAATTAATTTACATAAAAAAATTTCTTTATGAATTCACCAAATGATTTGACATTTTTCCCCCTTCCCTTAAAACGAAAAAATAATTATCCAAACACTTGCTAACACCCAATTTTACTCATAATAAAAAAATGGGGGAAATATGAATTAGTTCTTTTTCCTTAAAAGAAAAAATAAACCGATCTTACTCACAAAAAAGAGAAAAAATGAGAGATATATGAATTTTTTCCCTTTTCCCTTAAAAGAAAAATAATGATTGTCCAAATGATTGTCCAAAGCAATAAAGCTCAATCGTACTCACACTCAAAAAGAAATATAAAATGTTATCCCCCTTTTTTTATAAAAAGGGTAAAAAGATATATTACACGAAGACAAGCAAAAACCAAATCTTACTCACACTTTAAAAATAATAAAATAAAAAAAAAAACACTTACCAGCTTACAAGCAGCAATTACGAACATTCGGGATGCGTACGTCTGTGGACTTCGCTGGATGACTCATCTTGACTCACGGTGAGCGTGGGTGAGTCATCGCCTTTCCAATGCGTGACTCTCGCTCATTTGAGGCCTCCCTTTTTCGCTGTAGAGGGAAAGAAAATAAAAGGGTGAAAATAAAGGGGAAAATAAAAGTGATTCTCTGGACGTAGGCTATGTATCCACCTGTTTCTGTCTGTTCACTATTATTATTATTATTTTATTATTATTATTATTATTCAGATGAATCCTACTCATATGAAACAAACCCACCACAGGGGTGTTCATCTGAAAGAAGTAACAGAAGGCGATAGGAAATAAATACAGAAGAGACTAAGTTTTTAGAACAGAGTAAATAAACTAAATTAATAGAAAGATAAAATTGTAATCACATTTTTTAAATTCAAGGAGAAATCTTCCAAAGTAGTAATGCACATCAGATCTATTCCAAAAGGTTTGTAATGGATTTCGACGAAATTTTAAGCAAATTTAGCAAACGGCATTTCTGGCATAATAACTTTTGTTTTTTTTATATAAATGAATAACCCAAACAATAATTATATTAGAAAACGTAAATATTTTTTGCAAATACCTTTTTTTCTTATTACATTAATCATAAGTTATGGAAATTTAAAATTTCGCAAGGACATTAAAAAGAAGTATATATATATATATATATATATATATATATATATATATATATATATATATATATATATATATATATATATATATATATATATATGTATGTATGTATATATATAACGCCTTAGACTCAACATTAATTTTACCCAATTATCCGATATTCTGTAAATAATCTAGATCTCATAAACAGGTACTACTTTGAACATACGCTCATCCATGTATACACCCATACGGAAACAATATATAGTATTTGCTCAGGCACACACACACACACACACACACAAAGGCAGTGCATATATTTTACACCCGCTGCTGCCAACTCGAGAGATATTTCAAAGAAGATGGCAGGAAAGTTGGGTCGTATCTGGCTTTTTACGACTTTTGTTCGCCAAGAGTTTTGAGGATGAATACACCGGTTGAGGCTGTTAGAGAATAATAAAAAAAAGGAGAGGAAAATATATAAAAAAAGGGAAAAACTAATAAAAAAAAATTTCGTGTTTACATATTCCATATTATTTTCCTGTTAAATCATTTTTCTCTCTCCTTTCTGTCTGTCAGTCTACACTACAGCAATACTCCTTGTATTTTGTAAAGTAATACTACAGCAATACTCCTTGTATTTTGTAAATTACATATATTTCTAGCTATTTATTCATAACTTTGTTAATTCACGTGCGATTACTTACTCCATATTAATATCCTGTCAAGTAATATGACTCTCTTCTTACTAACTGTCTGTCTGTATGTATGTCTGTCAGTCTACCCTAAAGCAATTCCCTTTATATTTTGTAATTTACTTACATTTTTATCTATTTATTTATATTTAATTCAATTGTTCTTTTCAAATATCTGATAACTTCTTTATATGTTTCCTACTGCCCTCTGTTACTTCTTTCATATGAAAACCAAATTCTTTGGTGGGCTTGTTCTATATGAATGGGAGTCATCTTTTGAACAACAACAACAATAATAATAATAATAATAATAATAATAATAATAATAATAATAATAATAATAATAATAATAATAATAATAATAATAATACCTAAATGATTTGGTAATTAGATTAAATTATATGTTAGGTTTATGTGTGTGTGTGTGTGTGCGTGCGTGCGTGTGTTCACTAATAAATATAATTGGGTTCAATGCTAAAAAAAAATATGGATTATATTTTATTTTTTGTCTGATTTAACACTGGTCCATGTTTGCAGTTCCAGCTTCAAAGATCTTGTATTCACTGTCAAAATAAGATTTTATTTGCCAGATTGATCCTTCTCAAGAACCTTTAGGAATTATTTGACTTTTCCAGGAATCTCTCTCTCTCTCTCTCTCTCTCTCTTTCTCTCTCTCTGATTGTTCTATAGACTCTTATCATTCTCTCTTTCTCTTGCTGCTGCTTATGCTGTAACTCTCTCTCTCTCTCTCTCTGATTGTTCTATAGACTCTTATCATTCTCTCTTTCTCTTGCTGCTGCTTATGCTGTAAACTCACTCTCTCTCTCTCTCTCTCTCTCTCTCTCTCTCTCTCTCTCTCTCTCTCTCTCCTCTCTCTCTGATTGTTCTATAGACTCTTATTATCATTCTCTCTTTCTCTTGCTGCTGCTATGCTGTAACTCTAAACTCTCTCTCTCTCTCTCTCTCTCTCTCTCTCTCTCTCTCTCTCTCTCTAGCCATGTGAACCTACGTCTCTTGGGACTCAGGGCACTTAAACGTGGGCGTGAGTTTTCATCTGTGGCATTAAGAAAATACCATTTATTTTTCTTTCCAGTCAATGTAAATTTATGAGAGAGAGAGAGAGAGAGAGAGAGAGAGAGAGAGAGAGAGAGAGAGAGAGAGAGATCGTCTGGTTGTACCATCAAGTTGCACTCAAAGAGTTTTTAGCCGTGCCTGCAGACAGTAATTAATGACCCGAGATGCATATCATTCTTGCAATCATCAATTTCG
>NC_087213.1:4813579-4821079 GCF_015104395.2 Macrobrachium nipponense | reverse complement strand
GAGTCAATCGATAATTGGCAAACAACCGAATAGCTCGAGTGGAGAATATGAGTTCTCAATTATTGGGAAATGATTCAAGACTTTTACGCCCCTTCTGCTTATGAGCGCTGATGGCGGAAAGATCGGATATTTATTAAATTCATAATAACGCTTATTAATATGTAGGAATATCTGGCTGAAATTCCTTGAAATTCGCATCAAGTTTACTTGAGGGACATTTTTGTAAAAAGTGTTAAAAGCTCCTTGTCAGGAAAGCTTGGATATTCGATCGATTCGACATGCGATTGTTTATCTATCTAAATAATAATAATAATAATAATAATAATAATAATAATAATAATAATAATAATAATGTAGGTAGGATGTATACACACTGACACAAACAAATATACCCAAATACATATAAAAATACTGCATACAACCACCAATAAATAAAAACAACGCATTTTTCAACAAATACGCATCCATTTCAATTGTAACAGGCAAAAGCTTTCAAATTCGCTCGAAAAAGGAAAATGAATAAAACCGAGGAATTCGAACCGAACAAACACAAGAGCTCCGGCGAGCACAAACACTTAACATCGAACACGAGAATTATTTCTTGTATTATCTTGACCTTGGCCGTAAACTCAAGTGTTGATCTTGAACTTCAGATGGAGAGTCTCAATATCAACGGCAATTCGTCCTTGTGAAACAGCTATTTAAGGGTCACAGTTGGATGCGAGATGCCAAAACACACACACACACACGTACACACACAGACAGCCATTCATTGTCCTTGAGGGCATCACCAGTCTACTTGGACAACTGGGGATCAGTCGGCTTCAGTTGCTTCAGTTGCTCTGTGAAATTCTGCGTAGTGGTCAGAGAAATGTGAGATTTTATTTCTACCTTTGTTTTTTATTATTAAAAAAAAAAAAAAATTTAAGAGAGGGCGAAGTTGGGGAGGTGGGCGTTGGAGGGAAGGTATCATGGGCAGAAGTGTACCCTCCGACCTTGAGTTTTTTCGTATATTATTCGTTCGAGAGGTTGACAGAGTTGAAATATGGAGGTGATTCTGGCTGATACAGTTGAGGGTACTACATACAAATATATCTATCTGTCTATCTATCTATATATATGTGTATGTATGTATGTATGTATGATGTATGTATGTGTATATATATATATATATATATATATATATATATATATATATATATATATATACATATATAGTACCCAGCTGATCCGTCTTGATAATTTTCATCCAATTCAATAGTTTCTAAGACAACACATTCCCTGACCCTCTCTCCGGCCAATCGGTTCTTTTTCCTCTCCCTCTCCATTTTCATCTTCTTCTCCTTCTCTTTCTTCTTCGTCTTTATCTTCTTCGTCTCCTTCTCCTTCTTCTTCTTCTTCTTTGTGTTCCTCCTTATGACCCAGTGATTACCCCAGAATGAAATTTCTTGCTCCTCCGAAGCGAAAAATCCAATCAGCAGCTGTTATCCTCGATAATGAAATGACCCTTTGATACTTAACGACCTCTGCGACCATTCCTTCCCCCCGATTCCGTCTGTCCTCCTTCGTTATCTCTATAACAAGAATGCTCTCTGATGCGAAGAGGAATACCATTCACCCTTTGAGCGACCGAGCAAACGCGTACACTCGGCAACAAAAGTGCTGAAACTATCTTGCCCGGCCCCTACCCCCAAACTCGTAAACAAATTCGGAGTTTCGAGTCTGTCAGCCACCGCATTTAATTTTGTTTCATTACTTCTTGGTCAGTAATGTTTGAAAAAGGGGGGCCCGTACTGTGTGTTGTTGTCAAGTCTGGACTAATTGTACGTTGAGCTCTGCAAGAGAGGTGTGCCTTATTGATCCAATTATTGTAATTGTCTCCTGTTTAGCAATTCATGTATTTCTAGATATACATATATACACACATGCATAATATATATATTTATCATAGTATATATATATATATATATATATAGTATATATTATTGATATATTATAGATAATTAAGATAATATATACCATACATATATATATTTTTTTATAGTATGTTTGTGTGGTGTATTCACTATGTGTTTTGTCTCCAAATATGCATATATAGCTCTACCTACGCACTTCTTCAAAATATATCTTGATAACAAATTCCACATAACCTTTTCACAAATTATAAACCCTTGATAAGGTAAGAGCATACTAAAAATAATGAGCTTAAGGACTAATCAGTCGACAAACACAGAGTGCTGAATCAGCCTTACATTAAAGCAACAATAATCCGGAGTGGGTTTGTGTGTGTGTGTGTGTGTGGTGTGTGTGTGTGTGTTGATGGGCGGGGATCCAACAGTCTGGAAAAATAGATTCCATAATCCACAAAATCAGGTCCTCCCTCCCCATCCCTATCCCCATCCCTATCCCCATCCCCATCCCTCTCAGCGGCTATCCAGGGTAGGGATGAAGAATATGAAGACCAATTCACTGACGTTGCTAAGCAGAAGGAAATCAGAAGCGACAGCAGATTGTTAGAGAAATTGCATCAAAAAAGATTTAGTAATCTCTTTTATTCTTTTCTCCATCCCCATTCCATTTTTTGCTTATTTATGCCTAAACTGACGGATCAGAGCTCTTTGGAATGGAGGTGATCTTGTTTAGGTTCTGAGAAACATAAGATTCTCTCTCTCTCTCTCTCTCTCTCTCTCTCTCTCTCTCTCTCTCTCTCTCATGCTCTGAATACTTAAGCAGCAAGTAAGCAATGTTGCTGAAATTATGCTGCCTTATCATAGTAAATTACGTAACATATTTATCAATAACTACGATTTTCTTTCAGTAATATTCGCCTTTATGCTTTCAAGATAAAAGACATAAATCTGCTATATGTTGATGCTAGCTTATGAAATTTGATTCTCGGGATATACTCTTAAAGGCCCACTTCATTTGTATTCTTCAGGTTTACCTATAATTTAGGCAGTAGGCTGCCTAAGGCACTGAACACTCATTGAGGATATAAGATTCTTCTAAGACTGTCAAGGCAGTCTGATGTAAAAAAAAAAAAAAAATTACTGAAAATGTCTACCATGATTTCCGAAACGTCAATTAAGTTAAAATGTTTTCATCCTTTTGTTCTGTCATGTTTAGAGCCTTTTTTTTCCCTGTTTGGTTTTGAACAACTAACACGTATCTTAAATAACAGCAATTTGATTTATATAAAATTTTTCACGCCTGATTTTGTTAATAATCTCTGTTACCATCACTCAATTAACTCACTGTGCTTCTGGAAATTTTTTTGTTCATAAATCAGATCATTAGTAATTAAAAATCTAGACTTTTCTGTGTGGCTTAATACCGGACAACTTTCCCAAATTTTACTGCTGTTTTGACCCAATTGTGGAATGATCTTCCCCATCTTGTAGTTGAATCGTTGGGTCTTCAAAAAGTTCAAGGTGCAAATCTTTCTTTGATCTGGTGCAAGGTGGTGTGAGTCTCACTTATATTTTACTTATTATCTGATCACTTATTCTACCTTCACTATATTCATCTTGGTTATTTCTCATTCACAGTTTCTTGTTCTGTTCTAGGCTGATTTTGTTCTGCACTAGGCTGCTTTCCCTACTGGGGTCCTTGGGCTTGTAGAAATCACCTTTCCCAATTGGGGTTGCAGAATAACTTAAAATTTAATAATAATAATAATAAAACTCAGAGCTCCAGGTAATTTTCTTTTACTCTTTTCACAGGTAAGTGCCTTGAAGTGACTGCGCAGCGCTTTGTCCTGACACAGGTAAGTTCGTGAATGAAAATACCTCTTCGAAATGGAGGTGATCTCGTTAAGGTCCTGAGAGGCTTACGCGTTCTCTCTCTCTCTCTCTCTCTCTCTCTCTCTCTCTCTCTCTCTCTCTCTCTCTCTCTCTCTCTCTCTCTCTGAGAAACACACACATAAATGGGTAGACAGCAAGCAATGTTGCTGAAATTATAGTGTCTTATTATAGTAGAGTAATATTATATTTTGTTAATATTACTCTACTATGTATGCTAATGATAACATTAACATACAGACACACATTAGACCTTAAGGTCTGTTACACGTTTCGGTAAATATGTTTTCGTGAAGTAAGGTCGTTAACCGCAAGTCTAATCTTCTATATTGATCCTTAAAGGAATTCTTTTCGTTATTTACATTAAAATGTATTAATTTACATTTTATCAGTCAGGAAGAATGTACTATATCACCCAAGACATATCTTTATGGTCTTACTTCAAGGGATAATATCTTATGAAAGAAACTAATATTTATAAAACGTTTTGCACTTAAATTACATTCATTTTTCATTACTAAAAAAAAGACGATTTTACAAAAATAAACAAAGAACAAATCATGAGTATTTTACCTAAAGACCCGCATGATTGGCCTAATGTAGCCCAGACTCCTTACTGATGGTATATTATGAGAAAAAATAAAACTTGATATTTATAATATTACACAATAAATTAATTGAAATGACGTTCCGCTACATAAGAGGGAAGATTTTTATCTTTAACTCACAGATTTTCCTCAACCCTAAAATAAAGAGAGATATGTATCATACACATACACACACACACACACACACCATATATATATATATATATATGTATATATGTATATATGTATATATATATATATGCATATATATATATATATATATATATATATATATATATATATATATATATGTACTACTGTGTAACAAGAGTTTCATTGTGGACTTTACCTAACATACATTTTTATTATATATATATAATATATATATATATAATATATATAAAGATTATATATATAAATATATATATATCTATATATAGATATATATATAATATATATATATATATATATATATATATATATTATATATATATATATCTTAGCGCTAGGAGCCAGGAGTCAATCCATATTAATAACTATCAATAAAGGAAGAGGCACACACAGAGGTACAGGCTGTCTTTATTGCGACGTTTCGTAATTATCCAATTAAGTACATCATCAGGCTGTTAAAATGAAAAATAAAATTCCTAGTAAATATACGTATATATATGTATATATGATATATATATATATATATTATATATATATATATCATTTATATTTGTATGTGCGTAAAAAGTAATATATAAATGTGTTTTTTTATTGCATATCATTTAGCGCATATCTCCCGGTATCTACATAGCGACGGGCGTATATAGAGCTGTCTTGATACAAATACCGCCAACCATAAATTTCACGCTCAGCTGATGCATCAGCTCACAAGTGCAATGTTTAGCGTCGGTAAAAGTCCTCTCAACTTGACATTCATATTTTTTCCTCCCTGAACTTTATGCTTGTAACTGACATCGCTCTGCGAAGAACCAGCGGCACATATATACCTGCCTTGTGATTAACATCTGAATTAGCCGGAGAGACTTCACAAGGACCGGCTTCTTTTTTTTTCTCTTTTTTTTTTGACGCGTCATAAAATCCGCAGATTATATAAACAGTTGCACAGCGTCGCAGCGTCTTTCTAGAATAAATTGAGGCGATTTAATGCGATTCTTCTCTCGTTTATGTCTTGTTCGTTGTCTGATGTTTTATTCTTTTGCAGGAGATATGCAATCTTAAGATTGAGCACATTCACGAGATTATGGGCGTAGAGAATTGTTTTGAGAGTATTTTCATCTCAAGTCTTTGCATTTATCTTTATATAACTAGTCGAGTGAATAACTCCCCCATTCTAAATATATAAATAAAATATATATAAATATATTATTGCTTGCATGAGATGCAATCCGAGATTTATGGGGATAGAGAATTGTTTCGAGAATATTTACAACAAAAGTCTTAGTAAATTTTATATATGTAGTTATTAAGAATAAATCCTCCGTTTAAATATGTATGTGTGTATGTATTTGTATATATAAATATAATAATATAAAATACATACATACAAACATTACAATATATAATATATATATATGATATACATATATATATATATATATATATATATATATATATATATATATATATATATTAATCAATAATTGTGCATACATATATGTGTATGCATAACTAAGTTATGAACCATAACATTGAAAACAATGATTTTTATTAATTTGGATGAAATCTGCATTACAGTCTATTTTTATGTATTTCATAATAATACAAGCGAACGTAAGACCTTTTCTTGACATACTGGTAAAATTATTTCTACATACCACTTCATAAGTATAGTAGTGGACCATCCTTTTTTTCTCAGTGGAACATGGCTTGTTCTTTGTTAAGGTTTCCCATCATACATTCGACCTTCTTCCTAAAAACCATACATTACATACTGTGTATGCCTTCCTCAATAGATGCCATGGTAGGCTGACTTGCCTGACAATTCTCGAATCTGACAGATTAGGTCACGACCAAAATTGTAATCCGCGCTTTGGGTTACTGCTGACCTGAGAAGAACCGAAAAATGCCAGGACCATTAGGATTTGACTAATCCGATCTGCGGACTACTGGTAGGAATGGAATGTTAATATAAAATTTAGGCCAAAGGCCAAGCGTTGTGAACTCTTGTGAACTATGAGGTCATTCAGCACCGAGAGGGAAATCAAGAGTAAAAAGGTTTGAAAGATGAAACAACTGTAAGAGAGGGTGGAAAGAAAGATGGAAGAAAGAGAGTGCGAACGGAGGTCCAGTAAAGGGAATGAAAGAAGTTCTAACTATCCCCTTCATCCACACAGTTATCCATAAGGTATGGGGTCGGTTGCCTAGATGCGTCTTCTCCTCCAGCGCCTATGGAAAGCACCTTCCTTTGCTAACCCTGCTTCTCCGAATCCTCCCACTGTTCTCCTCGTCAACTAATCCTCTGACTCCCTTTCGACCTTCTACCCCTACAAGGTTCCACCCACGCCCTCTCCACTCCCTCCTCCTCCTCACTCAATCTCACCGCATGAATATGAATATGAAATTTAGGCCTGATGCCAGGCGCTGGGACCTATGAGGTCATTCCGCACTGAAAGGAAAATTAAGAGTAAAGGTTTAAAAGGTGCAACAGGAAGAAAACCTCGCGGTTGCACTATGAATCAATAGTTAGAAGAGGATTGAGGAAAGTAAGAGATGAAAAAAGAACATCAACACAGGTATAGTAAAATGAATGAAAGGGGTTGTAGCTGGAAAGAACCTTAAGTAGTGCTTACAGTACACAGCGTGAGGTGCACCGATGGCACTACCTCCATACGGGGATTATCACCACATGCCCAGAGCATCTACCTACCTAGGATTCAAACAAGTGGGTTACGTCTTTAATAAAACGTTAAAATCTATTTAATTAATTCTTTACCATCCTCATTACGGCAGCTAAAGCCTGAAAAAAGGAAAATGGCTACTTATCCATAATGAAAGAGAATATAACGCATTGGGTACGTTTCCCCTTAAGAGAAAAATATGACAGAGGCGTTACTCTCCCTTTATGATATACACAAAAATACCATTTTTCTCTGCTTGCCAAA
>NC_087213.1:4801079-4808579 GCF_015104395.2 Macrobrachium nipponense | reverse complement strand
TTGCCTTCGCCTTGGCTTCATCAAGCCGTTTATTTTCTTTCTATAAATCTGCATTTGCTCAATGAGCAATCTTCTATTTACGACTGTTTGTCGCGGTAACTTCACTGCTCCATCACTCCGGCTAACGAGAGGTTTTGATTCATTGCTCAAGATCAGCTGACACCGGCGCCGTGATCTGCCAGACGCAAGATTCACCTCGTCGCGGTGGGTGGCCGAAGACAGGGAAAGGCGTTATAAGACGTTGTTTGAAGATAAAAGGTTTGTGATAAAAACCAAGAGAGAGAGAGAGAGAGAGAGAGAGAGAAGAGAGAGAGAGAGAGAGAGAGAGAGAGAAACTCACATAGAAAGATACAGCCAGATAAGACTATAGACGTTATGCGAAGAAAAAACCTGAGATAAAAAACCTTTAGAGAGAGAGAGAGAGAGAGAGAGAGAGAGAGAGAGAGGGAACTGGAGGCTATATAATTCGTCTTGTGAAGAAAACAATCAGTTAAAGATGTGACGTCACGTGCAAAAAAGAACGCAACGTATTAAAAAATCCGAAAAACAGAAGATGATTCTAATAACACCAAATAAAAGAGTGATAGAAGGAATGTGCGTATACCATAAAAAGTCTTGGAAAAAAAAAAAAAAAAAAAAAAAAAAAAAAAAAAAAAAAAAAAAACAAAAAAAAAAAAAAAAAAAAAAAAAAACAAAAAACGGTGTGCGTGACAAGGTTAACGATGTTGTTCCATGATGTGTTTTAGGGGACCACCGATGTTGTTGACCTGACACCCTTGAGTCTCTGCTCTACGAAGCGGGGTTCGTCTCCCCAACCCCCCATCAAAGAAAGTTGGTTCATTCCCGCCACCAACAAAGGTGGTTCGTCCTCCCAAAAAGGTGGTTCGTCTCCTCCCACAAAAGTGATTCTTCACTCCCTACCAAAGGTGGTTCGTCGCCCACCAATAATGGTCGGTTACCCCCTCAAAAGTTCTGTTCCCCCTCCCCAAAGTTTTTCGTCCCCAAAAGTGATTCTTCACCCCCCTACCAGGTGGTTCGCGCCTCAGTGGCGTGGTTGGTTTTTGGTGTTTGCTTCTCACCTCGGTGGTCGCGGGTTCGATTCTCGGCCATTACATTGAGGAGTGAGGGATGTGTATTTTCTGGTGATAGAAGTTCACTCTCGCCTGGTTCGGAAGTCACGTAAAGCCGTTGGTCCCGTTGCTGAATAACCACTGGTTCCATGCAACGTCAAAACACCATACAAACAAACAAACAAACCAAAGGTGGTTCGTCGCCCAACAATGGTGGTTCGTTCCCCCTCCCCAAAGTGGTTCGTCCCCTCCCACAAAAGTGGTTCTTCCCCCTTCCCCACAACAAAGGTGGTTCGTAGCCCAAATATGCAGTAAATTTGCCTCGCTCTTAAACTCCTCAGATCCTGAGGTCGTTTATCCCTCACACCTTTGGGCTGTGGACAGTTTCCAAGAGGAAGAAGTTGTGCAACTGAACACCAAAGGTTCAAGTGAAGACGCGCCCCTTTACTACCCAAAAAACAGTTCTCCTTGTATTATTATAATTTACTTATACTTTTATCCATTTGTTTATTGATTTGGTAAATTATTTTCCTAATAACTGGCCTCTTCTTTCTGTATTTCCCATTACCTTCTGTTACTTCTGCCAACAAGTTCCTTGCTGGACGAGTGGTTTTCTTCCTCGGCTGCCAAACCGGTGGTCCGAAGTTTGATTCCCAGCTCGGCCAACGCGGAATCAGAGGCATTTATTTCTGATGATAGAAATCCATTTCTCGATATAGTGGTTCGGATCCCACAATAAGATGTAGGTCCCGTTGCTAGGTGACCAATTGGTTCCTAGCCACGTAAATATATCTAATCCTTCGGGCCAGCCCTACGAGAGCTGATAATCAGCTCAGTGGTCTGGTAAAACTAAGATATACTTAACTTTAACTTCTTTTCAACAGAAGCTCGAATTTCAAATGTATGGTCCCTGTGGTGGGATTCTTTCATGTACATGAAGTTCATCGCCTGAATGTAATATAACTATAATAAAAGAGAAGAATGTTCACAACAAATTGCGTGAGTTTTATCTCTTTGTTTATTTGATTACACGCGAGATAAGTTAGCTGGTGTTAAACCCGCATTAATATGCAGCGAGCCTCCTGCTTATCTCAAGCACTTTGACAATTAAGGTCAAGAATGCATCTGATTCTCTCTCTCTCTCTCTCTCTCTCTCTCTGCTACCATGTGAAAAATATAACGAACTTCATTGCATAATCAATCTACGCAATATATATATATATATATATATATATATATATATATATATATAATATATATATATATATATATATAATATATATATAGATAGATAGATGTATATATATATACCTAGATATAATATATATATATATACATCTATCTATCTATATATATATATATATATATATAGATATATATATATAATCTATATCATCTATCTATCTATCTATATATATATATATATATATATAGTATATATATATATATAAATTATAAATTATCGGAGTGTGTCAGCTAAACCATCGATTAACAATAATAAAATCTTAATACTAAAATGAGTAATATTCAAGACCTTGGCATCGAGTATACAGTGACTGGAACCTCAGTCGGGAAAGCCCTTGTGACATTTCGACCATGTCCTCATCTCTCCTGGACTTCGTGGCTTCCAGAAGTTTGGAACCGATGGCGTTGTCATCCCTGGAAACTCTTCTTTCCAGTTTTTCAGACTTCCTATATGGCGACACTGGCAGCGTTTCTTCTTGAAGGATCGTGGGAATTTGATTAGGTATTTGATGACTGCTCTCTCTCTCTCTCTCTCTCCTCTCTCCTCTCTCTCTCTCTCCTCTTGAGGATCGTTGGAATTTGATTTAGGTATTTGAATGACCTGCTCTCTCTTCCGTCCTCTCTCTCATTCGGTCTCTCTTCTCTCGTCACTCTCCTCCTTGAGAGATTTGCTCCTCCAATTTGTGAACTGCTTCGCGTCTCATCTCTATTCCCTCATTTCGAAACCAGGCCGTTTTGCCGTATATTTGGTTCCGGGACCTAATTTTGATATTCGGTTGGGCACGTAGCTAGATGACATCACAACACTCTCTCCAAATTCCTCTTATCGTTCTGCGGTAATGATAGGTACTCAACTCCATATACCGTTATCATTGCTATTAATTCCCTCCCAGACTTCCGTCGGATATCGCTCACTAGAGTTGTCCACAGCTACCTAGGTCAATCGAGTTGGAACATCGCTAAACAGTAAGTTTGATCACTCTATCTCGTACACTCATCTGTTCGTCTCTCCATTCTTTTTCTCTTGCCTGGTCTTAAGTCTAGCATCTCTCTCTCTCTCTCTCTTCCTCTGAATGTCATCAATAAAACGTTTACTCCATCCTAAGTGTAAAATCAGTCATATATATATACTCGTTTGTTATTGTAGAACTGATCCCGATTTCTTAAGAGGAAGAAAATCTTTACTTCTCCCTCTCCCTCTCACTCTCTCTCTCTATCTCTGTCTCTCTTACTCCTCTTTTCTCTTTCCCTCTCAATACAAAGAATAAAAGGTTTTCTCCACTTACTTGCGAAATCAGTCATATATAGTACATCTCTGCTATTGCAAAGCTGGTGCCGATTCTTAATTAAGAGACAGAATCTCTCTCTCTCTCTCTCTCTCTCTCTCTCTCTCTCCCCGTATAACACATGGAAAATTCTGCTTTCGGCAATTCAATGAGTTATGAATTTTCATTCCTAGAACGGTTTCAGGTTATCCTAATCTGGGAGGGGACTTATGGAGAGAGAGAGAGAGAGAGAGAGAGAGAGAGAGAGAGAGAAGGGGGGGGGGGGGAATTCTGCATTTATCTGTGCTTACAAAAGTGAAAGATAAAAGAAGTTAGTCTCTGGCCAAATAAACTTTCCTTTAGTGCCAATTAGCAGCGGCCGCTCTCTCATTAACTGGAGCTTTATTGAAGTTTAAGTTCGTTGGGTTTACTTTTGGCTTATTTTCTTCTCTTCCAGAGAGAGAGAGAGAGAGAGAGAGAGAGAGAAGGGGGGAGGGGTGTGTAATCCAGAAGAAAAAATTAATGTCTTGATGCTGTAGGTTCATGAAGGTTCATGAAAGTTGAAGGTCTGAGTAAGTCTCGACTCGCATTTCGTTAAAGCACCAAATTTCAATACGGCTTGTCCGCTCAGGTCATTAGCATGTTATATCTAGCCTTCAAGTCCGCTGGCCTGGAACTCCTGGACGATAACGTTTTGGGTTTGGAACGTATTTTGAACTATATATATATATATATATATATATATATATATATATATATATATATATATATATATATATACCATATATATATATATATACATACATATATACATATATACATATATACATATACATATATATATAGCTATATAGTATATATATATATATATATAATATAATATATATATATCATATATATATATATATATATATACATGTGTGTGTGTTTCGTTCAATATGCAATGATGTCATTGCGAATTCAGATTTCTCTCACTTGTAAATGTGTATATATATATATATATATATATATATATATATATATATATATATATATATATTTTTTTTTTTTATACGCCGTAATAGTAGGTCTGACGCCTCTATTGTTTTATTTTGTTTCATTTTTATATGAAGAATAATATAAAATCAATCTGCCTATCTGTCTACCTACCTATCTATCTCACTGTCATTAAACTGCAAAGTACATATCGATGCATATTTATGTTTCATTATATAAATGTTAAGACCAATGAAACGGTCAACTTGAATGTCCATAACTAGCCCAGGCCGGAGACAACGAGGAAAAGGAGAGTAAAGGAAAGAGTGGGGGTTTACCTTTGAAGAATGGAACACTGCAAGGGTAGAACCAATCGGGTAGATTACACTCATAGCTGTGTAGTGGCCTTGTTTGGTAGGTCGTCCACGCATCTCGAGCGAAAAGGTACTAGAAGCATTAGGGGTCTTTATTTGTTTGTATGGTGTTTTGACGTTGCATGGAACCAGTGGCTATTCAGCAACGGGACCAACGGCTTGACGTGACTTCCGAACCACGTCGAGAGTGAACTTCTATCGCCAGAAATACACATCTCTCACACCTCAGTGGAATGGCCGGGAATCGAACTCGCGACCACCGAGGTGGCAGGCCAAGACCAAGCCGATCATGTCACTGAGGAGCCATTAGGGCTCTTATTCGCGATACGTTGGTAAGTATGGTTTTAGCCAAGGTATATAGAATACCTTGGTTTTAGCGATCAGTGTCGAGGTATGGTATCGAAGCACCCAAATATTCAGCTCACTCGTAACTGCTCAGAAACTGTATACAGGTGGTTCAGCGCTTCCGTCTACACGGGCAGTTTCCAAGCACAGCTTCGGTACCATGCTCCGAAACCATACTTGGCCAAGTGCCGTGTATAAAAAGAGTCCTTAGATATATACTTATCTGCTCATTCAAGTCTCTGCTAAGATAACAAATGATATCGCAATAGACCTGAGGTTTTAGGAAACATTCTAAAAAGACATTTATGGAATCTACTGGTCCCTTTTTACCACATACGGACGTCATTGTAATAACCACAGTGCCCTCTTCACTTCTCGAGTTCTTCACGGAATTCTTCACTTTTCAAGAGGTCCACTTGGATCCTTATAAAAGTGTTTGGTTTCAACAAATGTTGCTCATTGTTCCCCAGAGTTTTGAAACCTCGCCACGCTTCGATTATGCCAGAATTTGTAAACACTTCCTCTCTCTCTTTTAAGTCAGGATCTGTTTCGTCGACCAAGTTATCCCCTATTTCATTTGGTTGTTAGGTGCCATTAATCAAACCGATATACAGAAAAGACATCCCTATGCTTTCTCTCCCAGGGAGTTTAGCTCTGGCCTTTGGAAACAGCTATACATATCTCTCTCTTTTCTTCCACGAGTCTTAATCCCACCTTTGTTATTTACTTTTTCATTTCCCCTAATAATAGGGCTTCCTGGAATCTACCTTCCTAAAGATTCCGGAATCATTATTAAGTGAGCCTTTTCCAAGAACTCGGAGGGTCAACCCCCTACACTCCTCTAAAAAAAGAAAAAAACATTGATATAAAAAAAACTCCGTCCTGTCTTCCCTAAAAAATATCCGTCCACTGGGTCACTAAGATAAGGGAAATGAACCCGAAATGAGAGAGCTGAACATTTCCAGTCGCCGTCATTTCATTTCCAGTTCCATATAGCTGGTCGGCTGGGAGGCCAATAAGGGCTTGGGAGTTGCCGAGTCGCGATTTTACAGCGTCGTCGCTGTCTGTCACCTGCCAAAGCGGACCTGTCAGGGACACTGTCTGTCTTTTCTTCCGTCAATAACGCAACGGGAAAGAGGTACACTGACCATGACTTGCGAACTGACGAAGTAAACAACCTGGTTGTTTAGGTGTCAACATAAGTAGTAGGAGTAGTAGTAGTAGACTGACTTTACTTTTACAAAGGCTCCCCGCGCGACGGAGAAAACAGCAGAAGGGCATGGAAAGGGGGGGAAAGATAGAAGAGGATTACGACGAACGAGGGAATGGGGGAATGGGTTGGGGAAGGGTATTATTGGATGGGAACGAAGTGGAAGTGAGTTGGAATGGCGCTCGATGATAAGAGATTGCGTTGATTGGGAGAAAAAGAGAGAGAATTCCGGGCTTGCCAGGAGTTCATTCCTTGTTGTTCATATTTTGTGGGCTTTTTAATTGGTTCGCTACAAAAGGAAAATACAAGTGTTTGGTCCCCATTCGAGTTTTCCGTTCTTCAGATTAGATTCCTTTCATATAGTCACCGATGACCATGGGATTTGTGACACCAGATTGCACGATTCAATTAGTTGTGCTTTTTTATCCCTGGTCTTTTGCTATTTTCTATTTCACTTATTACTGTTCTCTATTTGTTCTATAATCCCATTCTACATTGCTTAATCACTTAACACACTCTCCTGTTTTGGGGCGATGCAAATTTCTGTAGTGTACCCTAACATTAAAATTCATGAAGGGTGCTCTACATATAGGTGTGGCAATTTGCTTACAAACACTGTTTATATGTTTGTATGTATGTATGCATGTACGTACGTTCCTGGAAAGGGAAGTGAGAGAGAGAGGGTATGTAAGAATGTTTGTATGTATGCACGTGTGTTCCTGGACAGGGAAGAGAGAGAGGGTGCATGTACGAATGTATGTTTATGTACTGGATGTGCGTTCCTGGATATAGAAGTGTGTGTATGTGTGTGTATGAATGCATGTACGTACGTGCGTTCCTGGACATGGAAGAGAGAGACAATGTATGTATCTACGAATATGTATGTACTTGCTTCCTGGACAGGAGGAGAGAGAGGAGAGAGAGAGAGAGAGAGAGAGAGAGAGAGAGAGCGAGCGTTAAAACAATTCTGAAAAGCAGCAGCTGGTCCAGACCAAAGGTTTATGATTTAGTTTTTC
>NC_087213.1:4781079-4796079 GCF_015104395.2 Macrobrachium nipponense | reverse complement strand
AATTTAATCCATAGCCTCGTGACGTGGGCAACATGGGTCCTATTTATAGAAAGGCCACTCCTGAGTGTTGCGCTGAAGGATTAGGGGTTGTCCTACTTGTTTCTTGTCCGCAGGGAGCGAAAAGTTATGATCAGGAAGGAATGATTCCTTTTGCTGTTCTTTGAGTCCGAAGGATTCTTTTTCTTTTTTTGACACCTGTCAAAACTAGAGCGCATTGCTCATGATTCTGATTTCCGAATAGATGTATTTCATATTTGGACTCTTATTCGACCAAATATTCAAACAGAATTAATATAGTTTATTTGAAATATCTCCCCTGTCAGCAATTATATGACACTAACATATTTGTTGACAAGGGAAATGTTACACATACACTCTGCTAATTCTGTTTAAATATTTGGACCAATAAGAATCCCAATGTGAATTGCGCCTATTCAGTTGTAAAGAAAAGTACTCCACGGTCAAGATATTAAAATGATTAGTCAACCTGCCAAGCTATGATTAATATTCGACTATCAGAACCATGAGCATTGCACTCCAGTTTTGACAGCTGTTAATGAAAAACAAATTTTTTTTTTCTGTTCTGTACATCCCCGTGTAATGTACAAAAGTTCATCATTACTGCCAAGTGATGTTACATGTCGTGACTAAAATAAAAACAAATATACGCGTGCGTAAACAAAAATGTTCCTTAAGATCTGACACGAACCTGGAAGCAGCCGTTTGCTCGCCTTGATATGACTGCGCCTGCCAAGTGGTTTCTTTCCTTGATTTGACTGAGCATGTCAAGTGGCTTCTTCCCCACTTCAGTGACAATCAGCAGAGAAAAACCTCCAAACTCGTCAGAAGTGCATCGTCACCCTTCCTGAAACCAGACGACAGCATCGTCCAAGAACACAGTCAGGAAGAGTTGCAGGAAAGCGCCTTGGGGCACTCCGACCTTAAAAATCCTTCTTCCTTCCTTAGCTGCTGTGGCACCGCGCGGCCTTCTAATCTTTCCTTAGCTGCGTTTCTTTCTCGAGGCCTTGTTCTTCCTTAACCGCTGTCAATCCTCAAGTTGGCAGGAACGCAGGAGACGCTGTTGTTGTCTTATCTCCGAATATCGCGTATTCATAGCGCTCCGGCCGAGGCGCAAAAACTGTTGAGTCGACACCTCCCGGAAACTGTTCAGATGTTTATCGGAAAGACAGAGAGGTTGTGGGAGTCACCAAGGTCTAACGAGGTCGCTACGTAACAGAGAGAGAGAGTTAAGGAACTCGATAGCAATCTCTTGACAACACTATTCCAACCGCACAGTCAAGCTTGCTGAGTAAACAACGCCCACAGGCTTCATTCATTCATTCCTCTGATTCACACCCCCCCCCCCCCCCCCCCCCTCCGCCCCGCCACCCCTCCCATCCCTCTCCTCACTACTCTCTCCCCCTCCTCTCCTCCCATCCCTCCCCCCACTCACTCTCTCTTAGCAACCAAATGAAGACGCTTTGTTTATGCCCTCATGAATATGCAATAAATGTTTGACATATTTTGCTTAACTGTTAGGAGGCGCGAAGTCTCGAGTTTTTTCGCCGTTACGGACATTGGGTTAATAGAATGAATTATGACTTTCCGGGAACTGCCGTGGCACAGCGGTTGGCGAAATTGCTGGGTCGGTCGAACCTCTTCACACTACTGACTTAGGAACGGCTTAATTATCAAGGGCATCTGTCTTCGTTTAAGTAACAGTACATACACGCGCACGTTCACACATCTATATGAATATATATGCATACATTTATGCATATAGTATATGCTGTGTCCGCATATATATATATATATATATATATATATATATATATACATATATATATATATATATATATATATATATATATATATATATATATATATATATATATATATATAGAGAGAGAGAGAGAGAGAGAGAGAGAGAGAGAGAGAGAGCAAATTATGTAGTTCGAGTAGTGCGAAAAGCATTATACGCGCTTACATAACAGAACGTCTATAGCCAAGCATTAACATAAAAGACACGTCAGCTTTCGTCTTGTAGAGAGAGAGAGAGAGAGAGAGAGAGAGAGATAAATGACAGAGACATTATCTAAGGTCAAGCAGGAAGGTCGCATAGCTAGGATCGGTAGTCAAGGAGTCTCTCTCTCTCTCTCTCCTCTCTCTCTCTCTCTCTCTCTCTCTTGTGGCTTGTTACCGTATGATTTTTGAAATGTGGTATTTGTTGCTTGACTTCAAGTATCAGGAGTTCTCCTTCAAGTATGGGGAGGCTGCTTCAAGTATTAAGAGTTCTCCTTCAAGTATCAGGAGTTCTCCTTCAAGTGTGAGGAGGCTGTTTCAAGTATTAGTTCTCCTTCAAGTATTAGGAGTTCTCCTTCAAGTATGGGGAGGCTGCTTCAAGTATGAAGAGTTCTCCTTCAAGTATAAGTATTAGGAGTTCTCCTTCAAGTGTGAGGAGGCTGTTTCAAGTATTAGTTCTCCTTCAAGTATTAGGAGTTCTCCTTTAAGTATGGGGAGGCTGCTTCAAGTATTAAGAGTTCTCCTTCAAGTATTAGGAGTTCTCCTTCAAGTGTGAGGAGGCTGCTTCAAGTATTAGTTCTCCTTCAAGTATTAGGAGTTCTCCTTAAAGTATGGGGAGGTTGCTTCAAGTATTAAGAGTTCTCCTTCAAGTATTAGGAGTTCTCCTTCAAGTGTGAGGAGGCGCTTCATGTATTAGTTCTCTTTCAAGTATTAGGAGTTCTTCAAGATGGGGAGTCTGCTTCAAGTATTAAGAGCTCTCCTTCAAGTATTAGGATTCTCTCACAGTTCATGAGGAGGCTGGGCTTCAAGTAGAGATTCTACATTCAAGTATTAGGAGTTCTCCAAGTGTGAGGAGGCTGCTTCAAGTATTAGTTCTCCTTCAAGTATTAGGAGTTCTCCTTCCAGTATGGGGAGGCTGTTTCAAGTATTAAGAGTTCTCCTTCAAGTATTAGGAGTTCTCCTTCAAGTATGAGGAGGCTGCTTCAAGTATTAGGAGTTCTCCTTCAAGTATTAGGAGTTCTCCAAGTGTGAGGAGGCTGCTTCAAGTATTAGTTCTCCTTCAAGTATTAGGAGTTCTCCTTCAAGTATGAGGAGGCTGCTTCAAGTATTAGGAGTTCTCCTTCAAGTATGAGGAGGTTCCTTCAAGGTAATTAGGAGTTCACTTAAAAGTGTAAGGCATTTACTTCAAGTATGATAAGTTTTTTCAAGTGTTATGAGTTCTCCTTCAAGCGTTAGGAGTTTAGTCGAGTATTAGGAGTTTACTTCGAGTATTGGGAGTCTACTTCAACTATTACAAGTTTACTTCAAGTATCAGGAGTTTACTTCAAGTATTATATGTTCTCAATTATTAGCTTACTTCAAGTATTATAAGTTCTCAAGTATTAGGTACTTCAAGTACTAGGAGTTAACTTCAATACTGAGGAGGTTAATTAGGTGTCCATTTATAGTATTCGTGTTTACTTCAAGTATGAAAAGTTCTCCTTCATATTATGAGTTTACTTCGAGTATTACGTGGTTACCTCAAGTATTAAGAGTTTCCTTCGAGTATAAGTTTTCCTTCAAGATCAGAAAAAGATAAGAATGCTGGCCAACGATGAAAGGACAGATGATGAAAATGGGTTTTTTTATTTGTATGGACCTTTTTTTATCTATTCGTGTTAGTTTAACTAGGCCCATGAAGTCTTGTTATGAAAAGTCACAAGTGAATGAGCTCAGTGTTTTAGGTCTACTGAAAGCTACAGTTTTTTTTTTTAAGGAAATAAATTCTAATAAACATTATATCCCCTATTCATTATACGTTCATCAACTGTATGCAAGATTTCTCACTTAACAATCATTACTGATATTATTAAAGAGGTTTGATAAGATATGTCAATGGTGTATACATATAAGCAGATAATTAAAAACAGTTACTGTCACGTAAGTGTTATGTGGTTTCTATGTATCTATTTTATGATGATTCACTCAAAGAGGCCCAAGGATGCCTTTACAAATCTGTGTTACCAATTTTTGTGCAAATTTTACCAAGATTCTGCAAGCTTTATCAAAATCTTGCTCAATTTACCAAAATATGTGCAAATGTTACAGCATAAATTACAAATGTTACCAAATATTTACACATTTTACTATAACCACGATTTTCTAAAGGTTGCTAATCAACAAAGCTAATATTAAAGATGATTTATACATGGGTTTCCGTATAATCGTTGGGTAATTGTCCTATATCCTGCATTTTGTTGCTGTTCTGATTATTAACTGGACACCCACCACGTTCTTGCACAATCAAGGGATGTTTTACACTGAGAGAGCGCCCTCTAGACTCTAGAGGGAAAGCACAAGTCCCAGCTATGACAGGATACTCTGAATCTTGTCCTTCTTAAGTGACCCTGATACCTTGTAAACGGTGGTTACTATAAGGTCCTTTGTCGTGAATTTTGATGAAGGTCCTTAAGTATTGTAAGGTGTGTAAGGGGTTAAGTAGCCTGCGGCAGACCTCTGAACTCTGTTCGACTAACAAAGATGCCTTGAGATTCTCAGTATCTGTGGTATTGGGATGTCTTTGAGATGTGTTGGTTGATCAACATAGTTTCTACTTTGCTAGAGGTGTTGATCAATGTAGCTCCACTGGTAAAACATCTGTTGGTCAATTATTCTACCTTGCTACAGGTGCTGATCAATGTAGCTTCACTGGTAAAAAACATCTGTTGGTCACACATTCTACCTTGCTACAGGTGCTGATCAATGTAGCCTTACTGGTAAAATGTCTGTTGGGTCATGATATTTTTTCCCTACCTTGCTTACAGGGTCTGATCAATGTAGCCTTACTGGTAAAAATGTTCTGTTGGCTCATGTCTATCCTACCTTGCTACATGTGGCTGATCAATGTTCAGCCGACTGCGGTAAAAATGTCTGTTTGGTCATGCTATTCCTACCTTGCTACAGGTGATGATCAATGTAGCCTTTGTTACTTAGTTAAATTGTCTGTTGGTCATGTAATCCCTACCCTTGCTACATGTGCTGATCAATGCAGCCTTACTGGTAAAATGTCTGTTGGTCATGTATCCTACCTTGCTGCATGTGCTGATCAATGTAGCCGTACTGGTAAAATATCTGTTGGGCATGTATCCTACCTTGCCGTACTGGTAAAACGTCTGTTGGTCATGTATCCTACCTTGCTACATGTGCTGATCAATGTAGCCGTACTGGTAAAATGTCTGTTGGTCATGTATCCTACCTTGCTACATGTGCTGATCAATGTAGCCTTACTAGTAAAATGTCTGTTGGTCATGTATCCTACCTTGCTACATGTGCTGATCAATGTAGCCTTACTGGTAAAATGTCTGTTGGTCATGTATCCTACCTTGCTACATGTGCTGATCAATGTAGCCGTACTGGTAAAATATCTGTTGGTCATGTATCCTACCTTGCCGTACTGGTAAAACGTCTGTTGGTCATGTATCCTACCTTGCTACATGTGCTGATCAATGTAGCCGTACTGGTAAATGTCTGTTGGTCATGTATCCTACCTTGCTACATGTGCTGATCAATGTAGCCTTACTAGTAAAATGTCTGTTGGTCATGTATCCTACCTTGCTACATGTGCTGATCAATGTAGCCGTACTGGTAAAATGTCTGTTGGTCATGTATCCTACCTTGCTACATGTGCTGATCAATGTAGCCGTACTGGTAAAATGTCTGTTGGTCATGTATCCTACCTTGCTACATGTGCTGATCAATGTAGCCTTGCTAGTAAAATGTCTGTTGGTCATGTATCCTACCTTGCTACATGTGCTGATCAATGTAGCCGTACTGGTAAAATGTCTGTTGGTCATGTATCCTACCTTGCTACATGTGCTGATCAATGTAGCCTTAGTAGTAAAATGTCTGTTGGTCATGTATCCTACCTTGCTACATGTGCTGATCAATGTAGCCGTACTGGTAAAATGTCTGTTGGTCATGTATCCTACCTTGCTACATGTGCTGATCAATGTAGCCTTAGTAGTAAAATGTCTGTTGGTCATGTATCCTGCCTTGCTACATGTGCTGATCAATGTAGCCTTACTAGTAAAATGTCTGTTGGTCATGTATCCTGCCTTGCTACATGTGCTGATCAATGTAGCCTTACTAGTAAAATGTCTGTTGGTCATGTATCCTACCTTGCTACATGTGCTGATCAATGTAGCCTTAGTAGTAAAATGTCTGTTGGTCATGTATCCTACCTTGCTACATGTGCTGATCAATGTAGCCTTAGTAGTAAAATGTCTGTTGGTCATGTATCCTACCTTGCTACATGTGCTGATCATGTAGCCTTAGTAGTAAAATGTCTGTTGGTCATGTATCCTGCCTTGCTACATGTGCTGATCAATGTAGCCTTAGTAGTAAAATGTCTGTTGGTCATGTATCCTACCTTGCTACATGTGCTGATCAATGTAGCCTTACTAGTAAAATGTCTGTTGGTCATGTTGTATCCTGCCTTGCTACAGGTGCCGATCAACGTAGCTTCACTGGTAAAATTTCTATTTGGTCACGTTTTCTACCTTGCTATAGCTGTTGATCAATGTAGCTTCACTGGTAAAACATCTGTTGGTCAATTATTCTACCTTGCTACAGGTGCTAATCAATGCAGCTTCACTAGTAAAAACATCTGTTGGCCATATGTTCTACCTTGCGACAGGTGTTGATCAATAGAAAGACATCAAGCTAAGATAAGATGCCTTAAGGGAAGCTGTTTTGTCGGGAAGACAAGAGCTGATCCATCTCCTGTAATTCTCTTTCAGGTCCCAATTAGCTCCTCTAAGGCGCTGATTTATGCTGTCTCATGATAAGTAATGACTTTTCCCAAAGTCTTTTGTTGGTGGGTGTCAGGCTATAAATCCTTTCTATTTCAAGATACACTCCCCTGTCATCTGGTCTTGTGTGCCAATTAAGACAATTATTTGAAGAGTGAATGTATAGGTAATATTTAAAAAAAAAAAGTTGCATAAAATGGGATAACATAAAATATGTAGTCAAATATAGTACGCACATGAATCGGCGGGTGATATGAAGGCAATTTAAACCCTGAAGGTAGAACAAAATATAAATTTAAGCCAAAGGCCAAGCGCTTGGACCTATGAGATCATTCATCGATGAAATGGAATGAAGGTAGATTGGTTATAAAGGTGTAACAGGAGGAAAACTTCAAAGCAGCTGCACTATGAAACTGTTGGGAGATGGTGGAAAGTAAGAAGGAAGAAGAGAATATAAACGGAGGAACATTCAAAGGAATGAAAAGGGTTGCAGCTAGGGCCTGAAGGCATGATGCAAAGTACCGTAAATAATGCCTACAGCACACCACATGGGGTAAACTGACGGCACCAACCTTACGGAAAAAACCTTAGGTAAAACTGCTCTTAAACTACTTGTTTCGTTTGAGAGTAAACAATGCAAAGTTCATAGGTTCGAATCCCACAACGGACGAAGGAATGTCTTAATTCCTATCCCACTTGGTTTCAAAGTCTTGGAGGGGAAAGTGCAAAAAAATATTGTCTTTTTTTCAGATAGTAATAAGACAACAACGCATCACAAGAAGAAAGGTTTGTTTTATCAGTGCAGTAAGACGATGTGCTTTAAGAAAATGTGTAGATTCCGTCTTATACAAGTTCACTGTATCACTACGGGGAATACAGTTCCCATAGCAACTCTAGGATGACTTCCTGAAAAATATTTTATTTAAAGTTGTTCCCTGGTTCACGATTTGGACTAAGGAACGCAAAGAAAAAAAAAAGAAAAAATACGGTAAAAGTCTCGACGACAGAATAGACCTACCCAAGGTGAAAATAATCAAAGGGAAAATAAAGCAAAATGAGTAAAAAAATCAAACGGGAAAAATGCAATATCTTTCTATACTACAGTGGGCGTTATGTCTGTCCCTCCGTCCGTCTGTCATTCAATCACGGCCAAACGGCTGGTCTGATGGGCATGAAACTTGGCAGTGTAATAGTGGGGACTCCTACGATGGTTTATAAAGGGGTTTCATCCTACCTCCTCCCCCACTTCCGAAGCGGGTAGGGATGAGAAGGGATTCCCTGGAACGGAGCTGGAAACAGGGCTGGTTATGCCCGCAGACTTAGTTACTTTACGAATTTATCACACATCATTTCTGTATACATATGACTTATTATTATCATTTAGAAAAGAATACTATAGGGTAAACATCAATGACATAATAGTTTAACAAACACTAGTGAGTCATTTATATGAATAAGCAGATGAATATGCTTTTAGTAAGAATTGGTAAACTGCTAGTCGTAACAATTACCGTACCGACAGACACGGGCGTAGGCACAAACCAATGCGAATATACATTAAAAAAATAGACAAATGAAAAAAAATACAATCATGAAAAATAAATGATACCAATAATTATCATACCAAAAGACAGGGCGTAGGCACAAACCGATACGAATTTACATGAAAAAAGAAAAGGAAAAAGAAAAGAAACAATAAACGGAAAGGCAAAAAGGAAAGTAAATGATAGCAATAGAGAAACATTTGTAAAGGACAATGAAATAATAACAATAATCACCTTACTGACAGACAGGGCCTAGGCACAATGTGCCAATGCGAATTTACATATAAGCTACCTTTCCCGGGCCTCAGTTCCTGGTGGGCAGTAATCTGATCTCCTTCGTTAGGGTCAAGACTATTCAGTATCTTGCCAAGTCATGTCCCTCGGAGGAGTTTTCGGCCATGTCAGAACCCGATTCCCGGATGTAGATCGCCCAGGAGCATTTGTTTGCCTTTGTTGAGGATTTTAACGAAGGACGAGGAAGGCAAACACTACGGATCATTCGGGAGGAGAATAACAACCATTTGGAGCTCATGTTTGCATGGACTGGCTCCAGGCCCGCTCCCTACCTCATTCCCAATGGGGTTTCTCCCCCCACCCTGGCCCCTTTCTTGCGCGCGCGCGTATACGCACGCATGCTCATACATACGCAAAAAAAAAAACACTCATGTATATGTATTTATAAATATTTATATAATATATAAATAAATATGTGTATATATTTATATACTGTATATATATATATATGTATATATATATATATATATATATATATATATATATATATATATAATATAATATATATAATATATATATATATATATATATATAATATATACATATAATATATATATATATATATATATATATATATATATATATATATATATATATATATATATATAACCTGTCAAATATCTCTTATAATCAAATAAAAAAAGGAACTGAGCGATCCCGCAAAAAATAAATATCATAAATATATATATATATATATATATATATATATATATATATATATATATATATATATATAGTATATTGTATAACCTGTACATATCTACTTATAATTAAATAAAAAATGAAGTAAGCGATCCCGCAAAAGAAAAGAAAAAACAAATAACAAAAAAAATAGAAATAAAAAATCCCCTTAAGCAGCATCAAACTCCTTTCTCTTCTTCTCCGATCTCGCAATCGCCTGGTGTTGCGTCCCCGGCACTCAATGATATCTTTTGGGGTGGGTTTTTATAGGCTTTTGGTTCAAGAGACTCATCTTCGCCTCTATCTCGGGCTTAAGACTCTCTCTCTCCTCTCTCTCTCTCTCTCTCTCTCTCTCTCTCTTTCTCCCTGGAGAGAGAGAGAGAGAGAGAGAGAGGTTTTCGGTGACATCGGGCGCGTGGGTGGGTGGCATCGGAGGGGGGTTAAGAGGATATAGGTACAAGCGGGGTGGGGTAGGATGATAACGGGACAAAGTACGAGGAGGTGGGGGGACGGATGGTAGGATGGGTAGATGATTGGTGTAAGGGGGGGATAGGGGGTCCTGGTGAGGGGGGGTAGGTATGTGATAGGAACAGGAGTGCAGTATGAACGAGGCTTTACGGGAAAGAGGTTAGGTCATTGAAAACCGATAATCCTGAAGCTCCTTTCCCCAATGAGGAGAGAACGAAACTTTACACAACTTATCGGTCGAAGAGATCGCGACACGCTCTCATATGACACTTTTCTGGGAGGTGATTTAAGTTCGAAAATCTTGAATTGAAATCCTATTCTCTTCTTTCATTTGTTTGCTTTTATTATGAATGAAAGTCACGGATCAAGGATTAAAAATTCATTTTCAAAGTTAAAACAAACTTCAGAGTTAAAGCAAAGTTTTTAAAAATCATTTTATCGGTTTTGATTTGAGGAAATTCTACAATCGTGGAAATACTTTGCATTGTTTTTTATTATAATTTTTTAAAATTTAATTATTCCCAGAGCCGGGGATACAAATATTCTAATAGGAATATCATATATATATATATATATATATATATATATATATATATATATATATATATATATATATATATATATATATTCCCTTAATTTTACTCCTTCGGAAAGAGTCCCTTTAAAGTTATCAAGCTCTCGTCGTTTCATAAAAGAATTTTGGCTCGAATATGAAACGTCAACGTAAGGACTTCATATCGCAGCTAAAAATAACTTTTTCTTTGATGTTAATGATGATGAAAGATTACTCAGATTGGATGTGGGAGATGTTTTCCGGATTTTCCGAATGAAACGAGATAAATATATAACTGAATCGATGCTGTCAGATTTTGCAATGGAAGGGATGTAAACATTGGTCGTTACTTCAGTGTGTGTGTGTGTATACATATAAATATACATACACATACATATATATATATATATATATATATATATATAGATATATATATATATATATATATAATGTATGTATTGATTCCACGACCAGTACTGGACCTTATGATATGAAGGCCATATATCCATCTCCTCGTTCAGAATCTGCACCAGAAACATTAATTCGGTCTGACTAATTCTATATATATATATATATATATATATATATATATATATAGTATATATATATATATATGTATATGTGTGTGCGTATGCATATATACCGGGTGTTTCGAAATTAAGAGCCGCCCCCCCCCCTCCACAGAACAAATGGAAAGTTATGAAGTTTTCTGCTATAGCCTATCTCCAAGTGCATTATCTTAAGTTTCTATTAAGCTATTTTTCATTTTACGTTTCTTGTATTTTTAGACTGAGTGACTGAGTTAGATACAGCCATGGCTAACAACTCAAAGAGGCCAGGGATGCTGGCGCATCCATCATTTCACGTTCCTGAATAGCTAAATACATTAAAAGAGATGAATCCTTTATTAAAAGAAACTGGAACAAAAATTCATATGACTGTCATTTCAAAAAGAGTGAGAATCTTGGAAGGCCTGAAGTCCTTTCTCAGGAGTCAAAAGACATCATAGCTGAGGCAGTGGGTAGACCAAGAAAGTCTATGTAAATTGGCGCTTGAACTAGAATCAAAAGGGGAAAAAAAAGAGAAGTTATAGTGCTGTATATCGTGAGTTGAAAAAATCTGGTATCATGCCATTTCATGTTATCAGCAAGCCCAACATCACTCAGCAACAGAGAGAAGACTGTGCTTGGTTTTGTGGTTCATTTCTTAAATACTTGGATGAAGCCGACTTTCTCCATTCTGCCGCATTGAATGGATTCTTCATTTACAGTCAGGAAGCCAAATCATAAAAATGACACCATTTGGGCTGCAAAGTTGGATGATATCAGCGATGACGTGCACTACCGCCAAGTTGTGAAATTTCCTGAATGTTTGGGAATTTTTCTATTTCACAGACAAATGGTTTGTATGAATCATCAAAGAAAAAGGACAGTCATGGAATGGCAAATACTTCAGAGAAACTGTGCTTACTGGTAGAGTATTTCCTTTCCTCAAAGATCCTGAAAATGTGTTATCTGTTGAAGAAGTCACATTTTTGCATGATAAGGCACCATGTTTCAAGGCTCTTCAGACACAGGGGCTGCTTCAAAACAGTGGTATCGATTTCTTCTTGTCAAGTGAATTTCCAGGTAGCTCCCCTGACCTTAATGCTTGTGAAAACATTGGTAGTATCTTAAAGGATCGTGCTGAAGTGCGCACAGTGAACTATGATGGTATACCAAGCCTCGACGACCTGCGAAGAGAGGTAACCGAAGTGCTCAGGGAAATGGAGTTTTGAGTCTCAGCTTTTTTGCGATTTGCTGAAATCATACCCCTCAAGAATGCAGGCTGTGGTACAACCAGATGGAGGCCACACAAAATATTAAATATTCAGAGAGAAACTCAAATAAATACCTGTCCTGAATTACCTTTGTTTTTGTCCATATCAATTTTAGTATATGCCGTAGCCGGGGGCGGGGGCCTCTAATTTGGAAACTCCCTGTATATATAATATATATATATATATATATATATATATATATATATATATATATATATATATATATATATATATATATATATATATATATATATATATACAGTATATATTCAACTGGTAAAATAGATTGTATATATTATTAACTTAGTCCAACCTGCACGAGAGAGAGAGAGAGAGATGCTTCATTTTCAAATCCAGCTGCAATGCGTCGCTATCCCTTTAAAGGAATTCAAGCATATTTTTTCCGTAATCCGGAGTGAAGTCTAGATGATCTCGGCGTCTTTCATGCGCTACGATAAAATCTGAGATATTTAGGATAAACATTCATGAACGCAAAGGTCCCATTGCGACTCTGCTCCCGATTTCAAACATCGTTGCCAATTTAGCGGAGTTTTCCACATAGGCCGATGCCTTTATAAGCTGTTTCCATGAATTCTAGCCGGCATAGTAATGCAATAATGATACAGTTACTCTAATATTTATGTAATATATATATTTATTACAAATAGATACGCTAAATTCACTTATTTCCTCGGTTTTGTGTAAGTCTTGTCCCGAGTTGGCGGGTAACCACACCAATTGGCAACAGTGCTCCCGAATGAAATTCGCTCCAGACTCCGTCTTTCTCGGCTTGCGAATAGAATGCAACTCCTGTTCAAGAGAATGCGACTTCGATTCAATCCTCTTCTCTAAAAAGAAGAAGAATGGAGTTCGATACGATGACATGTGCAGATAGCTTGGAAATGTTGCTGCTTTATAGAAGTACGACAACACGAGAATTAGCGGCGTTGGTCATTTATGTATGTATGTATGTATGCTTAAAAAATCACAGCAGATACACGTGACTTCATTAAATAAGCGAATACCACAAGAAAATGATAGGCAGAAATCCTGCCTATCATTTTCCTGTGGTATTCGCTTATTGTATGTATGTATGTATAAATCTACATACATATCAATTGTTACATATATATATATATATATATATAATATATATATTATATATATATATATATATATATATATATATATATACAAATAGCAACTCTGTTGGCAAAATGTAAAGCAAAAATGGGAATGTTGTTACGGCACTTCAAAACAAGAAAAGCTGAACACATGATTATGCTTTATAAAACATATGTTCGTAGTCCACTTGAATATTGCAATATGATATGGTACCCACACTATCAAAAGGATATTGCACAAATAGAGAGTGTACAAAGGTCCTTTACAGCTAGAATAAAAGAAGTTAAAGACCTTGACTACTGGGAAAGACTACAATTCTTAAAATTATATAGTCTAGAAAGGAGAAGAGAACGCTACATCCTTAACATTATTGTCTATGTCTTCAATCATAATAACAAACAGTATTGCAGCTAACACCGTACCTTGCGGCACACAGATATTACCTTGGCTTCATCCGATTTCTCGTCGTTTGCAATAACTATCTGTTTTCTGTTGTGTAAAAATTCTTTTAACCATCTTCCTACTTTATCCACGATATTGTGTTTTCTAATTTTCTTCGCTAATATATTATGGTCTACTTTATCAAAAGCTTTTGCAAAGTCTAAATAAACCACATCTGTTTCATTTCCGCTTTTCATATTTTTGATATGTTCTCACGGTGGACTAACAGTTGGGTTTTGTGTACTTTTTCCGGGTACGAAACCATGTTGTCCTTTATTAAACAAACTTATTTTTTATTAAATGTTTCATAATATTTTTCTTCATTACCCTTTCATACACTTTCATAATAGTGATGTTAGACTCACAGGCCTATAATTACTTGCCTCTAGTCTTGATCCACTTTTGAAAGTAGGGGTAATATATGCTAATTTGTGCTCATCATAAATCTTGCCTGTATCTACACTTTGTCTTAATAATATGCAAGTGGCTTTGCGATAGAATGAGAGAGAGAGAGAGTGAGAGAGAGAGAGAGAGAGAGAGAGAGAGAGAGAGAGAGAGAGAGAGAGAGAGACTTGAATTAAGTATTTCTGACAGTTAAAATAGTTAGATTAAAAATATCAAGAGAAATTTAGGATTACGATGCTAGAGATCTCAGTCTGTTGAATGCAACACGCTCGTATTCAAAACGAACGAGAAAGTTCTATAAACACAATTATTAGCAACGTGAATATCAAAGACAAGAGATGCTCTACAAAAAAAAAAAAAGCAGTGGAACATTTTTAAACACAAGCAAACTGGAAAATCTGATGACGGGACCAGTGTGTGTATGTGTATATATATATATGATAGATATATATATATATATATATATGATATATATATATATATATATATATATATGAATATATTTAATATATATATATATATATATATATATCTATCTATATATATATATATCTATGATATCTATCATATATATATATATATATATATATATATATATATATATATATATATATATATATATATAATATAATATTACAAGGTCTTCCTTTATCTGACTTTCAGATTTAATTTTAATCCAAAGTAACTTTGCTATGACAGGAGGTGGTCCTATTGACTCATACGAAGCCAAAATAAAATAAAATAAAATATAAAAAAAAAATAAAATAAAAAATTATCTCGAAAGTTGTACGCCCTTATCTCCTCAAACTTGGGCTCACATTTATATCTCATATGAAACATATTTCACGAACTTGAAGA
>NC_087213.1:4760126-4780579 GCF_015104395.2 Macrobrachium nipponense | reverse complement strand
ATTTCATAAACAATTTTAATATGAATTGTCGAAGCAACTTTTTATATATTTACTGTTTCGCTGACGCCTGCATAGACTATCTCTTACATAAGAGTGAGAGAGAGAGAGAGAGAGAGAGAGAGAGAGAGAGAGAGAGAGAGAGAGAGAGAGATTTTAGTACAATAAGTATAGTACTGGAAACAGAAAAACAGAAACACTATGAGAGAGAGAGAGCACAAAATAAGTATAGCATTGAAAAACAAAAGCACTATGAGAAGGAGAGAGAGAGAGAGAGAGAGAGAGAGAGAGAGAGAGATGATATTAAGGTAGCGGGAGAGAACTTCGTTACGTATTCCCCTGAGATCGTCCCAATATGTTTCACTCTCTCTTGTATTGGCCGGATGGTGTGTATGTGTGTGTGTGAGTAGGGTAATGTTTGGTGAAACACCCCCCCTTCATTTGTTATTTATCCGTATCTGATGTTCCACATTTGTTTTATGTACCTGATAAAAGCTTTATGAATGTGTACGTGTGTGTGTGTGTGGTGTGTGTGTGTGTGTGTATTAAACTACTTTTGTAGGTTAATGTTTGTGAATATCAAAACTGCCACGGTGAATGCGACAATAGTTTATACAGACATACTATATATATATATATATATATATATATATATATATATATATATATATATATATATATATATCTCATACTTATATATACTATATATAGGTATATCTATAAATATATATATATATATATATATATATATATATATATATATATATGTGGTGTACAATACCTATATACATATAAATGCATATATATACGTATGTGTGTATGTATGAACGTTTGTGACATTCGACTTGACAATTTTGATATTCACAAGCATTAAACAACAAAAGTCGTTTGATATCAAATTCACTCCACCTCAGAATAGCATAACCCGAAGGAGAATTTTTATAAGTGATAAGCAATTCGTCCCTAGGGAGTTTCGAACCCCCACTAGGCTATAAAATGCAAATTTGTCACTCTCTCTCTCTCTCTCTCTCTCTCTCTCTCTCTCTCTCTCTCTTCACGTACCTAGTATCACTGGTATGTTTCTGATCGCGTAAGGAATGGAATGGAATATGAAATTTAGGCTTAAGACCAAGTGATAGGACCAACGCTGAGGTCATGCAGCGCTGAAAGGGAAATTGGGAATAAAAAGGCTTGAAAGGTGTAAAAGGAGGAAAACCTCGCAGCTGCATTATAAAACAATTGTTAGGTGAGGGTTGAGGAGAGTAAGAGAATATGAACGGAGGTAAAGTAAAAGGAACGAAAGGGGTTGCAGTTAATGGTCGTAGGGGCGCTGCTGCAAAGACCCTCATGTAAAGTTTACAGTGCACCGCGTAAAGCGCACTGACGGCACTACAGCCCTAAGGGGCTGGTGTTTGTTTGTTTGTTTGTTGGTGTTTTAACGTTGCATGAAACCAGTGGTTATTCAGCAACGGGACCAACGGCTTTACGTGACTTCCGAACCACGTCGAGAGTGAACTTCTATCACCAGAAATACACCTCTCTCACCCCTCAATGGGATTCCCGAGAATCGAACTCGCGGCCACCGAGGTGGCAGGCCAAGACCATACCGACCACACCACAGAGGCGCTCTTAAGGGGCTGGTGTGGTGGAATCCCGTCATGAAATGGATGGATGATAAGGAAAAACTGTTCTGATGGTGAAAGATTTCACAGTTGGTTTCCTTTCCAGTTTTCCCAGACTCAAACCGCGAGGAAAAACAAACTAAAGTATTTCTGTCGTCCGAATTCTAGATGCTGCAACGAAAAAAGGGACCCCAAAAAACAATGTGGTAACGGTTTTGCCCGTTTTTTTTCTCTCTCTCCCGGTAAAAATAGCGTTATGCCTTTGTTTTTCTTTCCGCCTTTTTTCACCTCGGAATAAATTTCGGGAAAAGGATTTTTCTTTTATTTATGAAAGTGGGGCAATTGAATAGAATTACAAGCGGGGGCGAAACTATTTATTGAAAGACAATGGTATTTTTCCTTTTTTACTATTATATCAAGATGAGATGAGACCAGTTATCCGGATTTCGCAAGCTCCTGAGAGAGAGAGAGAGAGAGAGAGAGAGAGAGAGAGAGAGAGAGAGAGAGAGGGAGAGAGAGAGAGAGGGATATTTCTGCAATAAATATGGGACTGGGGGCAAAGCAAAAACACAAACACACAGAGAGAGAGAGAGAGAGAGAGAGAGAGAGAGAGAGAGAGAGAGAGTGAGAGAGAGACCTTTCAATAAAGAGATGTTGGCCCAAAGCACAAATATATGTACAAACTTAAACGCTTACTACATTCCAGCGAAAAAGGCTGGAGGCCGTGCAATAAACATCTGAGTGTTCCTGACCTTCGGAAATGCCACCACTCTATTTATCTTAATTTCGTTGTGTTATTGCCTATGTCTGCCTACGAACGGCAAGCGTTTGATATGCCACCCTCGCAACTTTGCAAAAGCGAGGTCAATCAAGTGAGATTCATCACCTGAGAGGTCTCACAATATAGTGATATATATATATATATATATATATATATATATATATATATATATATAATATATATATATATAAGTCATATCATATTACCGTGATTCATATACATATATCGAGCTACAAATGTCCTTTAATATCTAACTCGCTCTACCTCGGAATTAATATATTTTCATATATATGTTTACCCAAAGGGGAATTTTTTTAGGCGATAATAGAATTGCCGGCCGACGGGCACGAACCATCGACTTCTTCAATTCCAGGACGGCAGTGAAGCCTTTGAATATGCCTTTTCCGTGATATTCTGAAGTCCCGTGAAATAGTTATAAGTGATATCTGTGTGTGTGTGTGTGTGTGTGTATGTGTGTGTGAGTGTGTGTGTGTGTGTGACAAACACAAGTCAAGTCAAACCGCCAAAGACGTTACAAGTTGGCGTGGCTTTGGGCAGTTCAAAAGTGTCACAAATCTCTCTATATCCCTTCTGATTGGCCCTTGTATCTTTGGAGCCAGTATAAGCAATCAGCTTCTTGCATAATGATGCTGTGTGAATTTTTTGGGGATTTTGAAAACAGCAAGCACTCCCCAGCGGTCAAATACTCAAATCAGTTCGTTAGCTAGTCCCATACAGTAAAGACCGGGTCGAGACAAGTGCCTATTGCCCCGCATTCCCGTCGGCCGCCAAACAAAGACGTTTGTCACCATGAGTGTCAATAACAGTCTAACCTGCCGTCCGGTTGTGCACTAGCATAGTTAACGTAATGATTACAGTTAAAGGCCACCTGTGTAGCTAAGAAGAATACACCTGTGTTAAACGTTTCATCGATTATTATTTTTGCATGACCTCCATTGCATGCACGTAAACTTATCGCTCTCCTGTTTTTCCTTCATATCCCGAACCCACAAATGACCGAGATCAGGTCATATATAAGATATATATATATATATATATATATTATATTATATATAATATATTAATTCTATATATATAATGGGTGTGTGTGTGTGTGCGTGATCTAACTTCTTAATAGCTGTACATATATACACAAAATGTAAAGATGACTATGAGAGAGAGAGAGAGAGAGAGAGAGAGAGAGAGAGAGAGAGAGATTGTAGTGGGTCTTACAAGATTTTCCAGCTCTTTTATTTGGTGTGTGGTGGTGGGGGGGGGGGGGGGGGGGTGGCCGCTGCAATCCCCGACCTGCTCACCGGGATACACATATTTTTCAATTCCAGCTGAAGATCCCATTTCCGCTGGAGAGTGAAATTTCGGGTAGTAGCCCCTGGGATGCTGTGGGATGCTCAAGAGCCAATCGATTCTCTCTCTCTCTCTCTCTCTCTCTCTCTCTCTCTCTCGTAGTTCATCATTCCGTTATTGAAAGTCTCTCTTTCTCAAGTTTTTATTTGTAAATTTTTTTCTAAAGATTTTTTTTTCATTTTCTCTCTCTCTCTCTCTCTCTCTCTCTCTCTCTCTCTCTCTCTCTCTCTCTCTCCTCTCCCATATCGTAGTTCATTCATTTCCGTTATTGAAACAGTCTCACTCTTTCTCAAATTTTTTATTTGTAAATTATTTTCAAAAGAATTTTTTTTTCGAATTTTCTCTTTTCTCTCTCTCTCTCTCTTCTCTCTTCTCTCTCTCTCTCTCTCTCTCGTAGTTCATCATTCCGTTATGGAAAGTCTCTCTTTCTCAAATTTTTATTTGCTAATTTTTTTCAAAAAAATTTTTTTCATTTTCCTTCCATTCTCTCTCTCTCTCTCTCTCTCTCTCTCTCTCTCTCTCTCTCTCTCTCTCTCTCATCGCCTCCATTCGTCCTTTCACCCTGAGGTCAAGGCAATGATGATGGCGCTCTTTGTTTTTATCAAGAATTAACGTTGTTTTGCTGAAATTGCTTCCTATTTTGTTGTTGTTCAGATTCTGCTTAGACCTAAGGTCAACGAGCTCCTCCTGATATTGTTTTTTAATAGAAAACTATTATTATTAATGCTGTTTCTCCTTACTGCCCTCAGGTGAAGGCAACACTGATGGCATTTATTGTTTTTATCCAGAATAAATGTTGTTTTGCTAAAATCATTGCCTTGTTTTCCCTCGTGTTGTTTCATCCTACTGACGCCAGGTCAAGTGAACGTAGGGGACGTTCGTTGTTGTGATAAAAGAGGTCATATGCGGATACGAAAACAAGTAAAATTTAAGTAAAAACGCCAAAGAATCGCGTTTTCTATACTGCAGTCGCGTTTTCTATACTGCGTAATCGCGTTTTCTATACTGCGTATGTCAAGGCCACTGAAGATGGATCTATATTTTTCGGTGGTCTCGGTATATCGCTATATGACGCGCGGCTCACGAAACTTTAACCACGGGTCGGTTGGTGGCCCGTTTTAACCTTAGGTAAAAATAAAAACTACTAGAGGGCTGCAATTTGGTATGTTGGATGGCTGGAGTGTGGATGATCCAGATAACAATTTGCAGCCCTCTAGCCTTAGTAGTTAATAAACACCTGAGAGCGGAAAGAAAAAGTGCGGACGGACAGATAAAGCCATGCCAATAGCTTTCTTTTACAAAAAAATTAAAAAGAAGAAGGAAAATGAATAGGAATCAGACACTGAAGGGACGTAAAGACAGACTCGCCTTAAAGAACTTAAAGTTAGTAAGACATCAGTAACGAACTAGAACATACCTGAATCACGATAAGGTGTTGCTTATGTCATTAAGTTTGGTTTCAGAACCATATTCAAATAGTTTAAGGATTCTTACGAATCAGACATAACCTGATCAGCTAAGGCGTTGCTTATGTCATTAAGTTTGGTTTCAGAACCACCTTCAAATAGTTTAAGGATTCCGCGAGATGTTGGTTTCCTATGGATCGACTTTATTCAGAAATGTGAAACAAGCGCACATTCGTTTATGCACGAACGACAAGCTTTATGTGTAGATCCCACACCTATCCTTTGATTTTCACCAGTGGTAATGAATGAAAGAATGTGTATGTGTGTATATACATATACATGCATACACATTATATATATATACATATACATATACATATATATATATATATATATATATGTGTGTGTGTGTGTGTGTGTGTGTGTGTGTGTGTGTGTGTATAAAACTGGATCACGAAAGTTTAGAACGTGATAAATGCATAAATAAAGGTATAAGCCACGCGAAGGAAAGTGAAACACTGGAGTAGCTATAAGATCTTTCACTCAACGTCCTTTACTTGCACATTGTACATGCACATATACATTACCAAGCACGGCGCGTAAACCAAAGGGGTCACATCACGACCTAATTCCACTTTTGCCCAATCCCGAATTAATTCCAGTTTCCATAAACACATCATCAAATTGCCCAAACCAAACGCGTGGAACTGTACTGAACAAACTCGGCTAATCTATCGTCGGCCGAAATGAAACTCTTATATCATACGAAGATTAATAGGGTTCATCTTCTGAATATTAATAATAATAATAATGATAATAATAATAATAATAATAATAATAATAATAATAATAATAATAATTCCCTATTTCTATTACTTTCTGTTACTTCTTTCAAATGAACACCATGATATTCTTCGGAAGATTGAATTTTCAAGTTAGTGCCCCCTGATGTGGGCTTGTTCCACGTGCATAGGCTTCATCCTCTGAATAATAATAATAATAATAATAATAATAATAATAATAATAATAATAATAATAATAATAATAATAATAATAATAATAATAATAATAAATAATAATAATATGTTTTGTTAAAAATAGTTACTGCTTCAGCACTATTAATCTTGTAAAGAGTCCTCTCTATTTTTCTGATAACAGATTTCTCTCTGTTGCTTAGAGAGAACATTGTATAAGCAAAATATAACACTAAACACCAAAAAATAATTCGACAACCGGATTTTACCATGCCAATAGGCGCGTTGCTCGCCAGTCTAAGCAAGAGACAGAAATCTGCCATCAGAAAAATAGAGAAGACTCTCTACAAGATTTATAGTGCTGAAGCATCAACCATTTTTAACAAATCACGTTTAAGAGAGGGTCTCCTTCCTGAATGAATATAATAATAATAATAATGTAATAATAAGTAATAATAATAATAGCTAATAATAATACTCCTAAGGAGGCAGGATGCAACCCGGAACCCCACACCATAAATACCACCCAGTCGAATTGGAGGACTGTGATAGAGCAAAAAAAAAAAAAAAAAAAAAAAAAATAATAATAATAATAATAATAATGAAGGTATTAGGGGGACTTTGGACGAGGCGACTCTTCCCGCTTGTAAACAGCGTGCAATTATTTGTAGAATGAATTACTTCAATAATGGAAAATGGCTGGGACGAACGAGCTTTCCTCTTGTCTTTTATGGCCTCACACTGGTGGTCATGGAGTGAAGTAGGCTGGATATATATTTTGCTTGCTGTTTAGTAGGGGCGGGGGTGGGGGGAGGGGGAGGTGGGGAAGCCGCCTGGCCGGCATTTTAATGGAAGCTCTGCGGGGGGTTGGGGGGGGGGGGGGTGGGGGGGGGTGGGGGGGGGGGATAATAACGTGCTTGCGATTCATGCATGTTGTATATGTTCGTATTATGTTTATGTAACAAATGAGTGTGTTACTTGATTTAATTACTGATGTATGTTTATGTTAATATTTGTATGTATGTATGTAATATATGGATGTAATGTATGTATAATGTATTTACATAATTTAATAGATATCAGATTTTAATAAAATGAAAAAAAGAATCTCCCTCTCTTTATATTTATGTATATATACATATCTATAAGGTATGTATGTAGTATATATTATATATATATATATATATATATATATATATATATATATATATATATATATATATATATAGTATATATATATATATATATATATATATTATATATATACATACACACACAAAATCCAAATTCAGTCCGTCGACCGTGCAAGTCAGAATAGCAGGCAACGCGGCTGGGAGCAATATCTAAAATCTGAAATCTGATCAAGGTCCCATCAGTCTAATCTGGAATCATCGCGTTTTTTGTCCGGGTGAAATATTCAGGATTCCATTTTTGTTTCCCCAGATTTTTGTGGCTTTCCCTCTCTCTCTCTCTCTCTCTCTCTCTCTCTCTCTCTCTCTCTCTCTCTCTCTTTCCCCGAAATGGCATTGCATATCAAGGGCGCACGATTTATTGAACTGGACTGACCAATATAAAAGGACGGGTCCGAAGTCGCCCCCCGCCCCTACAACCCCCCCAAAAAGAGACCTCGCATTTAGGGCCGGGAATGGCTCCCTAAAGATTAGGTAAACGAGCTGTTGAATGTCCGGGCGTATCCGGAAGGGTCTGTTGTCGATATCCGGATGCCTTTCGTTCGATAAAAAAGAGGAAGGTTTTACAATGATTTCCAAAGTGTTTTCCTTATCTAACCTTGAGATTCTGTAATTTCACTGTCGGGCCTTTTTCTTTTCGGACAACTGGTCTCTCCTTTCTGTATTTTCTGTTACCTTCTCTTACTTCTTTCAAATGAACACCATAGGTTTTTTTTAACTGTCTTTGGAAGCTTGAGTTTCAAGTCATTGGCCATTGAATGGGCTTGTTCCATAGAAAAAAAAAAAAAAAGAAAAAAAAAAAAAAAAGAGTTCATCTTCTGAGTAATAATAATAATAATGATAATAATAATAATAATAATAATAATAATAATAATAATAATAATAATAATTAATAATAATAATAAATATCAATATTGTTGGTGTTGTTGTTTTCTACTAAAATGCAGGTAAGATTCGATTGTCAGATATTTTAAAACCTATGAAGAAAATTTTAATTGAAACTGAGATGAATTTTACATTAATTTTCCGAAACGCTTTCCAAAAATATCAGTAATAGTTTACGTAAGTTCGACGTACCAACAGTTTTCAGTCAATAACTGGAACGGTTTTCTTATCAAAATCTGATAGATAAAATGTTCACCAATGAAAGGTGAATTTTCCATTCTTATCTAGAACGTTTATCATAAGTATTCGAAAAGTCTTCCTTTAGCAACCGGAACGTTTTCCACCAGTATGATAGAAACCACTTAAGCGGAATGTTGTTCATGAAGACAGGGAAATGTACCATTTCCATCACAAATAAATAAATAAACGAACAAACAAACAAACTTTTCCATCAGTCTCCGTAAATTCTATTAGAAAGCGGAACGTTTTCCATCAATATAAGGGAAACAACTCAAGCGAAATGTTTTCCATCGATACAATCCAAGACGATTAAAAAAATGTTGACATTACCTAGACCAAACTGATTAGACAGATAATGAAATAATTCGTTCCATTCCCGAGGTTAATTTCGGCTCATTTAGCGGAATGCCCACAAATGTCCTTCATTTTTCCTCCTAATCCTGTATGACTGGCTTGCGGTGTATTTTCGGCTTCACGAATTAATTAGCCAAGCGTGGCCGTTGTTTATTTTGTGAATGAATTGTTCTTGGTAAGCAAGGGACATCATTTTCGGATATCGCTTTCCGATTTTGGAACGGCCTCCTCCCTGAGGACGTTGTGCAGTTAGAACCTCGAAAGTTCAAGCGAAATTTTACTTGTATTTATAATCATTTACTTGTATTTATATTCATTTACTTGCAACACATCCTCCCCTCTCGACCTGACACCCATTTTCAAGCTGTCTGGAAGTTGAGACCCTTTCGTTCTGATAAGTCTACCATATTGTCACTGTGGCATTTTCTAGCCTGCTTCCTCCTTACTGTTAACACTTTGGAACTGTCTACTTTAATGACCTAACAGTGATATATATGTATGTATGTATATATATATATATATATATATATATATATATATATATATATATATATATATATAAACACACACATTATATACATATATATATAAACGTATTTATTGGTTATCTGATGCAACCCAACAGAATTGATCCTCACCATAGCTCATTTCGTTGATATATCGAGATTGCAAGCAACTTGTCTCTAGGGGTTGGCGAGGGTTTGACCGTTACTGATATGAAGACAAATTCCTGAAGGTTAAAATGCAATTCTGAAGAGTCCGGTGAGCGGAAACAAATACGCACAACTTGGACCAGAAACTCGGTCATCCACAATATTATTGGATCGGGACTGTCAGTCATGGCGCCTAAAACTTCGCCCACTTTTTATAACAGGAACGGCGAGTGACATGACAAATATCTATCATTCCTGTCGGAATGTGTGCATGGAAGTGTAGGAGAAGGAATACCGTTGAATCATTATCTGTATACGTGTGTGTGTGTGTGTGTGTGTGTAAAAGACCAGATACAGTATTCTCAGAAATCTCCTTCTTCTCCAGATACCTCTCCTCCTTCAGAACCTCATCCTCCTCTTCCAGAACCAACTCGTCTCCCGATCTTCCTCATCCTCCTCCTCCACCTCCAGAACCACCTCCTCCTCGTCCTCCTCCACCTCCAGAACCTCTTCCTCTTCTTCCAGAACCACCTCCACCTCCCGATCTTCCTCCTCCTCCTCCTCCTCAACCCCCTCCACCTCCAGAACCCCCTCCTCCACCATCTCCAGAACCTCTTCCTCCTCCAGAACCCCCTCCTTCTCCAAAATCTCATCCTCCACCACCTCCAGAACCTCTTCCTTTTCCAGAACCCCCTCCTCATCCACCTCCTCATCCAGACCCTTCTCCTCTTCCTCCTCTTCCAGAATCTCCTCATACTCGTCCAGAACCCGTTCTTCCTCTCCCAGATCCTTCTCCTCCTCTAGAACCTCCTCCAGAACGCTCTTCCACCTCCAGAACCTCCTCCTACTCCTCCAGAACCCGTTCTTCCTCCCCACGATCCTTCTCCTCTAGAACCTCCTCTCCTCCTCCTCCTCAAGAACCCTCTTCCTCCTCTAGAACCTCCTCCTACTCCTACAGAACCCGTTCTTCCTCCCCCAGATCCTTCTCCTCCTCTAGAACCTCCTCATCTCCTCCTCCAGAACTTCCTCCTCCTCCTCCTCCTCCTCCTCCAAGAACCCTCTTCCTCCTCCAGAACCCGATCTTCCTCCCCCAGATCCTTCTCCTCCTCTAGAACCTCCTCTTCTCCTCCAGCACTTCTTCCTCCTCCAAAACCTCTTCATCCTCTAGAACCTCCTCTTCCTTCTCTTCTTCTCCTTCTCAACCTCTTCCTCCTCCTCATCCTCCGAAACCTTCCCTCTTCCTCCTCCTAAGAGTCTTCCCCAACACCTCCCCCCCAACCCCCCTTCTCATCTCCCAAACGGTTCGAGGCCATGTTTTCCAAAATATAAATTGTGGGACGGCGTCATGTGCCTTCCATAAGCGCATCTTTAAGGGGGACTCTCGACTAGAGTTTGACTTTGGAGGAAGGGGGTGGGGGAGGAGGGGGGATGATAAAGGGGGGTAGGATGCGTCAGGAGGTTTTTATTTGATGGGGGTGGGGGGAGGCCGTTTAGGAGAAGTAGGATGGTGTGGACTTATAAGAAGGTTATGATAGACTCCATTAAGGGACTTCAAGATGGAAGGATGAAAGAAAAGTATACGTTTCCTGCTATGTAGCCTACCGTCTTTCATAAAATTATTATTCAACACTGAAATTTTCCAATCTCTCTCTCTCTCTCTCTCTCTCTCTCTCTCTCTCTCTCTCTCTTCCGTTCATCTTCTTCAATTCCTTCCCATCGTTGTCTGCTCCCTGGTTCCCTTGCCCCTATTCTCTCTCTCTCTCTCTCTCTCTCTCTCTCTCTCTCTCTCTCGTCTTCCTTCTCCAATTCCTTCCTGTCCTTGTCTGCTCCCCGGTTCCCTGTTCCTACTCGTGAATACAAAGTAATGCAGATGGTGTCTCCATCCCTCGCCGAAGTTGAGCTGTTATGCATCGTGGAAATATGAATTTCTGAGGATCTTCAATTACTGGGCTCGGCAAAGACAAATGGCTATAATGCCCGGGGCTTTATTTTCTTTTGAGGGTCTTTTTGGGTCCCATATTCTTCTGGGTCCTTTGGGTTTGTTTCTTTTTTATTTTTTATTTTATCTTCGTCTTTCGGGTGACTCGTGTTTTATTGAGTCTTGTGAATATATTTTAGTTCATTTTCACGTCCTACCCGTCAGTTTCAATGTAGTTTATTCTATCTCAGGGATTCCTCGTCATTTCCTCTGGGTCCTTCAAGTTCCATCGATGTTCTTTTTGGTTCCCATTTGGTTCCCATGTTTTTTTTTCTTTCCCTTTTTCTTTTCTTTTATTTTCAGTCTGGAACATGTTTTACATTCCTTCTACGTCTGTCAGTTTCGCTATATTTTACTTTGCATCTCAGGATTCCTTGTAAATTCCTTTGGGTCCTTCAAGTTCTATCTATTTTCCTTTGGGTTCCTAAGCTTTTTTATTTCTTTATTTATTTATTTATTTATTTCTTGAGCAGGGGAAGAAAAGGGTAACTTTTGAGTTCCAGTGCTTTGTTCTCGGGTCACGTGGGGTGGTTAATGGTCTCTCTATTCTGTTTTGGAAAATAAAATCTATTCCAAGAGTTGGGACCTATGAGGCATTAAGTGCTCAAAGGGAGTTTGAGAGTGATAAGGTTTTAAAGGTGCAATTGTCACGAAAGGGTGGAAGTAAGACGGAAGAAAGAGAATATGAACGGAGGTATCGTAAAAGGAATGAAAGGGGTTGCAACTAAGGACCGAAGGGACGCTGCAAAGAACCTCTATTAATGCCTACAGTGCATTGCGTGAGGGGCACCCATGGTACTACCCCCTACGGTGGATTTAATTCATTTAATTTTCTTATATTTATTTCTATTTATTCAATATATCTATCTATTCAAATATTTAATTATCTATCTATTTGTGTATTTTGATTGATTTAATTAAATTATGTACATAAATATCTATCTATCTATATATCATGCAATGTACTTATCTATTTAATTTATGTATTTATTTAGTGAGAAAGAGTACGAGACACGCCAGTTTTTAGTGTTTACGAAACGCAGAACTGAAGCGAAAAATGGCGAGGATAAAGAATTGGGTTCCAACAGGAAGGGGAACGATGCGGCCACCCAACGGGATGAATGAAAAATGTGTAAATATGGGAAGCTCTGAAAGGGGACGGGAATGTCAGTGTTTATTTTGTGCACAGTCATGAAAAAACACAAACACGCAGACTTAATCTACATAAGGCAATGCTGGAAATCATTTTCGGGACAAGACTATCTGTGTGATGTGTCAGAGTTTTAAAAAGAACAGAGATAATGCATCAAAGAAGAAAGTTAGAGATAATATGTCGGAATTTTACGAGGAACATAGAGGTAATATATCAGAATTTTTAGAACAGAGATAATTTATCAGAATTTCAAGAAGAACAGAGATGATATATCAGAACTTAAGAACATTAGAGATATGTCGGAATTTTAAGAACACACAGAGAATGTATCAGAATTTTAAGAAGAACATAGTTAATATATCAGAATTTTATTAAGAATGAATTAGATCTATCAGGGTTTTAAGGTCATAGAGGTAATATACCAGAATTTTAAAAACATAGAAATGATATATCAGAATTTTAAGAACATAGAAAAAATATATCAGATTTTTAAGGACATTAAGAGATATGTCAGAATTTTATGAATAACAAACAGATAATAAATCAGAATTTTACGAATACCATAGAGATAATATATCAGAAGTTTAAGAAGACCAGAGAGGTAATATATGAGAATTTTAATAACGTAGAGATAATGTCAGAATTTTAAGAACATACATGTACTGCATCAGAATCTTAAGAAGAACATAGTTAATATATCAGAATTTTAAGAGGTACATGGAGATAATACATCAGAATTTTAAGAAGAATATACAGACATGTCAACATTTTATGAACATAGCGATAATAGATCAGACTTTTAAGTAGAACATGGAGGTAATATATCACAATTTTAAGAAGAACAAAGAGATAACATATCAGAATTTTAAGAGAAACACGAACAAAGAGGTGGACAACAAAGGGGATAATTCCGAACAACGAAGGATTAAGAATACGACCAAAGTGGATCAGGAAGACAGCAGGGAAGGGCCGGAGAAGCTGAATATCAACGGGCAGGTCACCCCAGGGATTAGAGATAAAAAGCAACAGATGTTGGGTGGAGCACATACGTCTGTACTCAAGCGTAGCTGTTATCTCCTCAGTGCATGGATCAGAGGACCGTGTGTCTTTGAAAGTTTGCACTGGGTAACATATATAGGTAATGTAAAGAATATGGAATCTAAACTATCCCGTCTCGAGGTGAATTTACACTAGGCTTCACCCGACGCTGCATGCGTAAGACTCATCACCAACTCCCAAATTCTTGTTAGCCCTGCCTACCGGAGTGCTCATTAGGGTGACTTAGTAGTGTGGCGGGACTCGTGATGAGCAGTCCAGTAGGCGGGGCTAACAAGAATTTGAGAGAAGTTGGTGATGAGTCTTGCGCATGTAGCGTCGGGTGAAGCCTAGTGTAAACTCACCTTTACTGAAGCATAATACCGTATTATGGTATGTCGCTCACTCACTCTCACTCTGGTGGCTCTCGGGCCACTTGGTGGCCCATGGCCACTTGCACAAGACCTCTCCACGTTACCCTGTTGAGAGCTGCATCTCTCCAGTTATTCTCAGGATCCTCCTCCATTCCCAATTCTTAGATCTCTAAACATATTCTCTTTCCCTGTCATCCTCTGCCATGGGAGTAATATCTAATATGCCTGTTCCAAGCCCGGGTAAAATGTTTAGTATATCTCAGTTTAACCAGACCACTGAGCTGATTATCAGCTCTCCTAGGGCTGGCCCGAAAGATTAGGTATTTTTACGAGGCTAAGAACAAACTGGGTACCTAGCAACGGGACCTACAGCTTATTGTGGGATCCGAACCACATTATATCGAGAAATGAATCTCTGATCACCAGAAATGAATTCCACTGATTCCACCTTTGCAGAACAGGGAGTCGAACTCGTGACTACCGAATCGGTAGGCGGGCACTTAAACCACTTGTCCAACGACAAGCCCGGGTAAAAGAGGGGTGTTGAGCGTAGGGTTAATGCCCCTGCCTTGCTCAAAAATCATATTGTTATGGAAACTTTCATGACCTAGCGTGGTAAGTGTGAGGTCAAATGAGTTAGGTGGCATTTAAACTTACTCGCAATACCTTCACGAAGATACAAATTTCCATCCTGAGCCCTTCTCCCCGTTGTGCAATTCTTGCCTGGCTCAATATTTCAACATTTCTCCCCCATACCCCCCCACCCAGTTGTTGTTCTGTTGTTTGCAATACGCTAAGGCGTCGCTTTGTAGCGCATGGAAAAATGTTTTTTTTTTTCCCTCGAAATGTTTCCAAGACTGCTCGGTGCTCTAATCTCATTCCATCCGGCCTCCAGAGTATGCAAAACCAGAGCAGTATTGTTTCATAATTCGATACAAATCCTCTGGCAAGGAAGAGCGCAGACTTGCACGTATTGTGCGGAAATTGAATGCAAAGAGGGTGAAGAATGGGTCTGGATTCGTTTCATTTCCGCCTTCGTCCACCTGAATGTTTGTTCTCCCCCCCCCCCCCCCCCCACCCCCCCCCCCCCCCCCCCCCCCCCCCCCCCCCCCCCCCCCCCCCCCCCCCCCCCCCCCCCCCCCACCCCCCCCCCCCCCCCCCAAGAACTAATCATATCTCTTTTTTTCGGACAATTTAAATGGTCTCTCTCATTGCCCTCTGTTACTTCTTTCCAATGAACACCATATTCTTGGAAGATTGAGTTTCAAGTCAATGGGCCCAGTGGCTTGTTCCAATTGGGTTCATTTTAATATTAATAATAGTAATCTTACTATAATGGGGGTTATGTCTGTCTGTCCGTCTGTCATTCAATCACGGCCAAACGGCTGGTCCGATGGGCATGAAACTTGGTAGGGTTATAGAGGGGACCCCTAAGATGGTTTATAATGGGGTTTCATCCTACTTCCCGCCATCCCTTCGAAGGGGGTGGGGGTGAGAAGAGATTCCCTAAAAGGAGCTGGCTATGCCCGTAGACTTAGTTACTTTACGAATTTATCATACACCATTTCTGTTTACATAAGTATGCTAGTAACAATAAAAAAAATAATAATAAGTATTGTTTCAAACAAGTTCCATTCTCTTGTGATAAAATCTTATTCTTTGTGTTTGTCTTGAATAGTTAAGAAAAAAAAAGGTAATTGTATAACACCAAGTTTAAGTGAAATAATACAAAACAGGAACTTACAGGGCAGCCAATGAGGCCACCTAAGTGAAAGTCGAAAGCTCCTTTTTCACATTTATTCACTTAAATTTGGTTTTATAAAGTGGCTTTTTTTTTTAACCAGGTTCTATGTTTTATATTTACTAGAATATTCTGATTCCTCCAGTGTCAAAATATTTTTGTGTAGTTAATCAATTTTGTCTACCATCTTTGCCCATTCAAATGAAGACATTTTAGATGCTGAAAGCCTACTTTATAATTTGCATTTCTGCAAGGATTAAACAGAAATATGCATTCGAAAGCTTGCCTCTGGAGAATAACAAGCTGTGGACATACAGTTCTCCTAAAACAACTCTTCCTGCATTTTAATATCACTTTGTTCCTTAATTTTTGTCTTATCTGATAATTAGTATCTTCTTTCTGTATTTCCTAAAAGCTTCTATTACTTCTTTCAAATAAGCACCTTTTTCTTTAGAAGCTTGAGTTTCAAGTCAATGTTCCTTTATGACTTGTTCTGTATGAAAAGGGTTCATTTTCCGTATAATAATAAAAATAATACAGTTGAGTTCATAATCTGTCGTTCAATTATTTTGTCATCTGATCCGGGACAAGCCATCTTAAACTACAATACTGATTTTTCCTGAAATTCAAATCTATCTGGATTACTATGCTAGAGTCTATTCCAGTGTGCAACGAACCTTCTCTGATATTTCCATGGAAATCCTGAGGGACTCAATTGAAGAATTCTTGCAAACAGTTAGAAAGAAAATTCAGATCGTATCCAGAAATTCTGTCAACCTCATTACAGACAAACCGATCTGTACAAGACAAACTAACATTATTCCCACTAAATTCCTGAGTTGCTTCCCAAGGCACTCAGAAAGACTGACAGACGAACATATTAAAACGAAGCAAAAATGGAAAAAATACAAATAAAAGAAGTTACGAGACAAACCAACGTCACAGCCACAGAATTCCCGAGTGATCCCCAAAGCACCCCTAAGATTGACAGACGAACGAAATCAAACGAAGCAAAGAAAAATACATAAAAAAAATCATAAAACAAAATCTCGAGGTAACCAGACCCAACAAATCGTAATAAATTTGATCCCCAGCGAGAAAGAAATATCCCAGGAACTCTCGGGCAGCAATATGTGCGAAATGGGGCCTGCCATGGCCTCCTCTGGCCGACCTTGGGGTCCAAAAGGGCTGTTGCTGGAGCTCATAAACTACTGATCATAAAAGAGGGACGGTGTCAAGACCTTTTTTGAAAACTATGCGGAGTGGTTGTAAAAATTGACTGACAAGGAGCAATAAGTGGTAGGAGTGCCTCTCTCTCTCTCTCTCTCTCTCTCTCTCTCCTGCAAGCAAGCGCACAAAACACACACACATAGTACTTGCGCGCACACACTTGTATATCAAAATGGTGAAGAAATCGAGAAGTATGACGGTATTGTGTTTAGCAAAAATTACATATGTATGGGGGTACACAGTGGCAAGTATATGCTAAATATATATATGTAAACACACTCACACATATATATATGTGTGTGTGTGCGTTTCTATGTACGTGTGTGTCTAGGTGAACTTGTACACATTCTTGTGTACCTCCCGTCATCCATCGCCTTCTTCCCTTCCACCTCCCAAGGCATTCTCTCCCTTGTCGTTCCCCCATCCATTTCCCCCTTCCCCTCATCCTCTCATTCTACCTCTTCCCGCCACCCTCTCTCCTCCCGCTCGTACCCTCCATCTCAGTAACCGTTATTTACCACTGTCTTTATGAGACCTCTTTAACATCATTTAGTTTCATTGTATCGTGTCTTGCTGTGTCGCCAGTTTCACGGGCGGCGATAACAAGGGACACAGGGTATATTTTTGACGGGTTCATTTGATGGCTGGATTTTTTTTTTTTTTTTTCTATTTTTTTTTTTTTTTTCCTGGCAGGTCTTCTGAGACTGACTTATTCAGTTGGTGTTTTTTATCACCTCTTTTTTTTCTTCTTCTTTTTTTTTTCATTCGAGGTTTATGCTTCGTTTTGGGTTATTCATTTTCTTCGCTATTTTTTGTAATTGTTTCTGGAAATTTTCGCTTCATTTCCAGTTACGTAGTTACTTTTTTTCTTTAATTTGGAAAACTCGTTTACCTTGAAATTTTTTTTTTTTTTTTTTTTTTCAGTTTCATAGTGCTCATTTTTTCATATTTAATTTTCTTGCCAAGATCCAGACTCCCCGAAACCTTCTTGAAATTTGAACTTGATATATTCTTTGTCATTTTCTTGAAAGGATCTGATTCCGACGGAGGATCTTGTATTCCATTTTTGAAATCTATTCTTCACTTCCTTCTCTTGAATCATCTGTTGATTTGTTTTCATGTCTTGAAATCCGCCGATTTCATCATGCACTCTTCATGGACCTTTCTGCTTCGTTTGTGTGTTTTAGTCTATTGTTCTTTCGTTTGCTTTTCCTGCAATGATCTTACAGTATGTTTCATGCGTTCCCACTTCATTTGAATGCTTGAATTATTAGGCGGATTTTCTCTTTAAAATGATCGACATTTAGCTACATTTTGGAGTCTTATTTCAAACTGGAGGAATTAACTAAGTCCAAATTTATACTCTGCTTACCTTCATTTTCCTCAATTTTGATTCAGTAACCATTGGGTTACCCAGCTATTCTGAGGTTAAATGATTCTATGAAATCATACATGTTCCTAGTTGGAGAAGTCGGTTACATACTCAACTACCGATCTCATGGTCGGGGTTCGATTTCCCGCTCTGCCAACGCGGAATGAGAGTAATTTATTTTTAGTGATAGAAAATCCTTTCTCGATGTGGTTTGGATCTCGCAATAAACTGTACGTCCCGTTGCTAAGCAACCAATTGATTCCTAGCCACGTAAAAATAATATCTAATCCTTCGGGCCAGCCCTAGGAGAGCTGTTAATCAGCTCAGTGGTCTGGTTAAACTGAGATGTGCTTAATTCTATGGTATCATAAATAACACATCTCGAAGCAAGTCGCCCTAATTCTATTCAGTCCCTTCCCATTGAATTCGACGACCACACTTTACTCCAGTTCAATAGGCTTAGATGGACAATCCTTCCCTTTGGGTTTCCCTGAGCAGTTATCTTCGGTTCAAGGACTTCTGGGAGGCATTTACTGCCTGTCTCTTTGCGTCGTTTCCGTCTGTTTATTCCTGCTTCATCAGTGACATGGAATGTGAAATCTAGGTCAGAGGGCAAGCACTCGGACCTTTGGGGAAGTTATGAGCGAAATGGCTGAGAGGTGTAACAGGAGGAAAACCTCGCAGTGACCCTTTGAAACAATTGTTAGGAGAGGGTGGATAGCAAGATGGAATCAGGGCAATATGAATGGAGGGGTAGTTAAAGGAACGAAAGGGGTTGCAGGTAGGGGCCGAAGAGTCGCTCCAAAGAACTTGAAGTAATGCCTGCAGTGCATCGAGTGAGGTGCACTGACGGCACGACCCCTTTCCAGGGTGTTTCATTAAAGAAGGGCTTCATGGAATCGTTTGCTGGAAATGTGCTCTTCCATTCTTCTATTATCTCCACCTTCCTCCATCGTCAGTGGGACTAAAAGGCTCCTCACCATTTCAATCTCGACAACTGGCCCCTATGTAGCCCAGGCCAGAAAGAAAGAAGAAAAAGATAAAAAGTGGGACTTAGATGAAATCCACTGACCTGCCTCATGAACGACGGAAAGGTAAGAGTTAGGCGAAAACAGAAGCAGGAAGAGAATTCAGTAGCTAGCCATAGAAGGAAAGAGACCGTCAGCAAAAATCACAGACACACATTCACACACCACACACACATATATATATATATATATATATATATATATATATATATATATATATAATATATATATATATATACACGAGTACATGAGCTTGGCGCTGCTGTCTCCCCTACCCTCCCGATCCCCTACTTAACCCACCCGGGGCGTACAAACAGGTTTGCAGGTGGAGGTGGATGTCTCCCTACCCTCACATTCCCCTACCTACCCCTCCCCCACCCAGGGCGTACAAACCGGTTGCAGGAGGGTTGGATGGCTGTGCCATGTCTCCTCTCATGTCACTAGGAGATTATGAATACAGATTACATACATTATATTATATTATATATATAATATATATATATATCTATATATACACAAAATATACAGAGAGAGCGAGAGAGAGAGAGAAGAGAAGAGTGAAAGCAGGAGGAAAGGACAGGGGAGGAAAAGACCTGACCCATTTACTCTTTCTATAAACCAATTTAATCCCGTATTTTTTCTATCCCCTCCGTCAATCAATATCGTTCTCTTTCTTTCTTTGCTTTTCATTTTTCTCTTCTATTCATATTTATATATACATTTAAATAAATACATGTGTACATATATATATACGTACATATATCTATATTATACACACACTTACACACATATATTTAAGCATGTATATGTCTATACAATATATGATATATAGATAGAAAGCCAGACATAGGCAGTCAACTGAGGATATTATTCAACCCCAGTTACAGGACAGGAGACCTAAAATATACAGATATAAAAGAAGAAGGGCAGGGGAATAGTCAGGAAGAAAGGAAGAAGATGAAGTAGGAAAATAGTGAGAGAGAGAAGGTGAGAGAGAGCGCGCATTAAGGGCGAATAACCTTTTCTAAAGAAAAGTCATTGCAGAATAAATGGACCCGAGAACGTCAATTTGAAG
>NC_087213.1:4745126-4755126 GCF_015104395.2 Macrobrachium nipponense | reverse complement strand
CTTGTCTCTAAGGCGTTGTAGCTCAGAGAACAACACCAACAAGAGAGAGAGAGAGAGATAGAGTTAACCCTTCAGAATGAGAAACGTCTCAAGATCCTTCGGGAACACGGAAGAAGGGTCAAAACACCCTACCACTGGGCTTTTGCCAGGAGTGCCTCGTGTACTCCCTCGAATGCAATTATTTAAAAGAAAGGGGGACGGGTCCCCGGGCGAAAGAACAGAATTAGGATTGCAAATGAAGGAGGATTGTTGGGGGGGGGGGGGGGGAAGGGAGGAGGCTGAAGGACTCGCAATCTAACCTAGATCATAGGCGACAGGGAGAGGAAGGAGAGAAGGGTAGGAGCGGAGGAAAGTCCTTTGGTGTAGGAACTGTATCGGTTGACAAAGAAGATGGAGAATTTCCAAAGGGAAATAGGAACTCCAGCCAGAAGTTCAAGGGAGGAAGCAATGCATTACTGCCCTCAAACGATTCTACTTTAGCATTTTATATTTTGATATTTTAATTACATTTTTATCTATTCATATATTAATTTGTTAATTTATTCCTTTTTTAATAATTCTATCTCTGTCTAAATCTCTCTAATCTTCTCTCTCTCTCTCTCTCTCTCTCTCTCTATCTCTCTCTCTCTCTCTCTCTCTCTCTCTATATATAGATATATATATATTATATTATATATATATTTATATATTATATATAATAATTATATAGTATGTACATACATACATGCATACACATACATCTCTAATCGTACTAATGTTCATGCAAATATATCAGAATTATAGCATTATATTTGAAAGCGATTTCTGGGGATTTCTAAAAGCATGAAAACTTATGATGATGAGTGGGAGGTAAGCCATTCTTTGGAAGCTTGAATTTCAAGGCAGTGGCCCCTGTGAGCCTCGTCCATATGAGTACGGTTCATCTTCTGAATAATAATAATAATCATAATTCGCCTTCATTCCCCTTGTCTATTTGAGACACTGTGGTTCATTATCCAACTCACGAATTTGATGGTGCCCGTATCTAAATATTAACATCTGACGTTATTCAATTACTGTACTATTCAACTGATAAAACTAATTTGATTATTTTCAGAAACAGTTGATCATATTAATTCATAAATTAGATTGTATACTTATTTTGGTTATGATATCTGGGATGGTAAAATTATGCAGTGCAGGTCTTTCATTCAAGGCTAACTTGTTTATTTATTTCTAAATGACTAAACTGCTGAACTTACAAATGAGATAGCAGCTGTAGCGTGACAGGCTCTTTTGAGATTTCATCAAAGGCTTACCCTATTATTTTCACGGATTTACCTAACCAAATGTTTATTAGGATTCATATCAGGATAAATAACCATTATTTAAAAGTACGCTGTGATTAGGGTTGCCAACCGTCCTTTATTTCGGTTGTTGAAGTCCGCCAAAAGTCATAACAAAATTTATAACTTTTAAAAACTAGAAGCTTGCGTAAAGGTATATTCAAAGTATATTCAAACGTGGGGATACATTTAAACCATAATTTTTAAAAATATGTCTACATTTCTAATTATTGTCCTTTATTGAAATTTGTCAGAGTTGGCAACCCTAGGCCCGTGATACAACTAGCCCCAGATTTTTTTTTTTTTTTACTTTTTTTAAGAACTTAGAAAAAGCCTATTCGAAGAGATTACTCCATCTTGACAGCCCAACCTTTCATCTGGAGGGACAGCCATCAGGAGATTAAGACCGTCGATTACCGACGAAAACACGAGACGAATAGACGATGTTAATACCGCTTCATTTCGTAAGTGTTTTCACCCTCCATTAACTCGGCAACTTAGGAGACGTAAGTGACTCTGGTGGGAGGAAATGTGCCACCGGGCTCATTTATTTATCTGTTTATCTTGCAGTTGCTGTAAGTCAGGAATGAACTATGTTTAACGCCTTGTTTGTGGGTGTGTGCGCTTGTGGGTTTTATGTAACACCTTGTGAATGTGTATGTGTTTCTGTGTGTCTGTGTAGGTGCTATGCAACGCCTTATGAGTGTATGCGTATGTGAGTATGTGTATGTGGGTGTACGTGTTATGTATTTCTTTGTGAATGAATGTATGTATATGTGTATGCGCTCGTTCGTTTGTTTGTTTGTTTGTGTGTGCATATGGTAGCCTGTGTAAGCAACGCCTTATGGATGTGTGTATATGCATCTATGTATGCCTGTGTGTATGAGAGAGAGAGAGAGAGAGAGAGAGAGAGAGAGAGAGAGAGAGAATCTTTCGGGTTGACCTACCCCCTATCACAGGCGGCTCAGTTCAAAAGGGCGGCGAGGTAGAAAGACATCTTTGGTCGGGCGGGTTCTGTTGGGCGGCGAGGGACACCCGGGTGACGAAAGGCTCCTTCAAAGAAAACACAACCGACGGTGTCATTCCGGAGGAGAGAGAGAGAGAGAGAGGAGGACGTGGTTGCGAGGAGATAGAGAGAGAACGTAGATAAAAACAGTTGATGATTTCGTAGAGAGAGAGAGAGAGAGAGAGAGAGAGAGAGAGAGGTAAATAAGAACAGGACGTGGTTGTGTTTAGACGACGCTCACTCACTCGCGCGCGCGCGCAAACGGGCCATCTTGGCAGCAGACTGCTTTCGGGTATTGGATGTTGCTTGCAATCGCGGATGTTGCTATGCTAGTAAGCATGCACGTTACTTCTTTAATAACAAGAATTGTTTTCTGGGGGGAGGGAGATTTGAGACCTTATTCTTTATCCAGCCCAGACCCGAATTAAAAGGAAACAAATAAAATACGCAATCGAGTATTCCGTACAGCGTATAATGCTGTATGAAACTCTCACCCACGGAACATGAAACTTTCAGCCACGGCCCGTTGGTAGCCCGTGTAGTTGGCACCTATAGCAGTGCTAGACTCATGATCATGGCTATAACTTTAACCTTAATATGAAATAAAAAATACTGAGGCTAGAGGGCCTCAGTAGTTATTAAGGTCTGAGGGCGGACAGAAAAAGTGCGGACAGACAGACAAGCCATCTCAATAGTTTTCTTTCACAGAAAACTGAAATTCAACCGAAGGGAACGGTTTAGAAAGCATTCTTAGTCCGGGTAACCGTCGTCAAGTTTCCCTTGTTTGTTTGGCTAAACGTCGATGACGTCACGAACACATCTGTTTCATTCCTCCGCTGATGAGCTCCGTTCACAGATCATTTGACGCCAACATTTATTGGTTTATTTGAATCTCGTCTGTTTTCCAAGTCAGTTCTTCAGCCTTTTCGTTTAACCAGCTCATTATCCCCGTAAAGATTAACAGGACGCCCTCTGGGAAAACAGCCTGTTGTTTACCTCCCGAGAACCTTCCCCTACCTTTCCTCTCCCCCACCTCCCTAAAACCCCACCTCCCTTACACCCCACCTCCCCGCCCCTTAACTTGTCACAGAAAAAAAGGAAAGAAATGCAAGCGTCGAAATTCAAGAATTACTTGGAGTCAGGAGAAAATAATATCGAAGAATTAAAAAAAAAAAAAAAAAGTTCTGAAGCGAGTGTCGAAATTCAAGAATTACGTGGTGGAAGCAGAAAGAAATAACAACAAGGAAACGCAACACGAAAAAAAACGAGTGTTCTCAACCGTGGCTGGTAATGTTATAAGAAAAAAAAGAAAAACACGAAGCATACTGGAGATCTCGAAAGCAACGGAAATCGCCCATTGCATAATGCAACATCTGTTCCGGATCTCATGATGATGCGCTAGAGAGCAAACCATATGTGCAACTGCGGAGGCTGTGCATTCAGTCAGTCACCCGTGTCTGTTTGTTTGCCTTCGTCATCCACGAGTTATTCCCAAATGATACGATCGGGTTTAGGTGAAACTGTGTGGAGTTTGAGGTGAATGCAGTGAAGGGCCAGAATACTCCGCTATAATGCTCTAGCTATGGAAGGTTAAGACTTTCCTACAATAAGCTGCGTTAACGCATTTCCCATTTTGCCAAAGAGGTATTTAATCCTAATCTAAAAAGGTACATTTTCAGGATTAACATCCTCGAGGTTGAGGTTAATCCTGAGAGTAATTCGAGCGTACTGTCCGACTATTTGCTTTTATTCACGAGAGGCTTTGTTTTGAAGTGATAGTATATGCTTGCTTACGTTAACGTTGTACTTAACACCGTATCGTGCTTCTAAGTAATCATATATTTGTGGAAATATTTCCAATGATTATAGCTGATCAAGTCCACAGACGGATGGACGAAAGCTATAACCATTGTAATTATTTCCACAAATATATATATATATATTTGAGCAATGTACAGCAAGGTCCAAGTGGTATAATGTTTTGATCTCCGTGATTTGCTTTTGTACCGACGAATGAAGGGAGGTGACAGACAATCCTCTTATTACTGTGACCCTTGGTGGTCACTATACCCTTAATCATCCATACAAGAGGAAATGGCAGCGCCCCTCAAAAAATCTGTCAAATCCACCAAATTGTCCGCCTTTTTCCTGAAAAGTTTGAACGAGTTTAAGAAAATATGGCAGCAGTGTTAATCACCCTCGAGTCTCAACCTTTCGTAGCCAGTTTTTTTTTTTTTTTTTTTTTTTTTTTTTTTTTTTTTTTTTTGTTTTTTTTTTTTTTTTTTTTTTTTTTTTTTTTTTTTTTTTTTGTTTCAGAGTTTGAGACGATTCCGGAAAATAGTCCCGAAACATTGAATTCTGGTTGGGTTTTGAGAGAGATCCAGAAAAGGGCGCGGATACATACTAAGCTTCTTCTATTCCGAGAAGTATCCGGAAAAGGGGACGGACACATGATAAGCTGGTAGATTTTAGATGAATCGGGAAAAGTTCGCGGATACGTGAAACGCTTTTTAGATTTTGAGAAGTATCCAGGAAAAGGTACCTACGGCTACATAATGATCTGATTAAATGTTGGGACGATTCCGGAAACGGGTGCAGATCCTTGGAACGCTGGTTATGGTTTGAGATGAATCCGGAGAGGAAACAGGATGGTTCTACATGATGCAAAAGACTCGAGACAGCTGTCAAAGCAAGAAGACTGCCCATTCATATCAAAATTATCTCCTAGTTTGAATCTAAATGTCTCAATTTTTCTCTTACTTGATCATCTTCCAATCTCTTACTTTCTTTCGCTCTGTTACTCCCCCTAGCTGTCCTCCTTCTCTTCACTAAAACCCTCGTGTAGGTTGGGTAGGAGCTGGGTCTCTGAACTTAGGCTTTACCTTGATCCAAAATGGCAGGGACTATAGCGGTTTGGTCCGCCGCTCGATTATGTTTTAGACCCTGAGATATTGATGTGATTCCACATCAATATTTATTGGGGCGGGACTACATGTGGGGACTTGCCTACGGAATCCGGGGAGGTATAGTCTCCACGGTAGGACTCTCGGCAATTTATCCGGATTGCCCTCTAAAATAACATGCGTGGGGATGATTGCATACTAGCTATGCCCTCGGTCCCTATCAAGCGGGTTTTGCTTACACTTGAGCCAATCATGTTATGTTAGAGCCATCCCTTCGGGGTAGGGTAGGGAGTGGACATATGGGAGTTGGTCTCTGCTGTGTGTCTTTGGTGAGGGGGAAGTCTTTGAGAGGAGACCCAGTTTTTACCATGGCTTGAAGTTGGTTTCTCTGTAATTTCAAAAAAAAAAAAAAAAAAAAAAAAAAAAAAAAAAAGGAAAAATGGAAATTGACTATGGAACTCAGTCCCCCGGAACATGTGACCCCATGACACTAGATAACCATCTGACCCTGGAAACGAAGAAGGACACCCTTTTGGACACTCCAATCCAAAATAATAGCAACCATGGAGACCTTTTACTAGGCCAAAAAGATTTATCAAAAGAAAATTCCAGCCTAGCCCTTCGCTAGCTTTATTTGAATCACTTTTGGAAAAGACAGTTGGACAAGATTTTTGACAATAGAAAGTGAAAACAAGATTTCAAATTTAAAATTGGAAAATTATTTACTGACCAGATACCCAACAGAAAACATGAAATTTCGTCAAACGCAAACAAATACATGGATAGTGGAAACCACTACTAAAGCCCAATCAGAAAACTACTTACAAATTACGAACATAGATAACAAAAAAAAAAATAAAAGTCACCAAGCATAATAAACTTAATAGTATTGTGTATAATTAATCCTGCCAAATAATGAGACGAACTAATAGATAAAAATATGTTAATGGACTCGCTCAAGAAAAGATATAAAAACATTGAAGATTGTGACATCTATGATATCCCAAGTAGGAAAAATTCAAAAATCAATATACAAATAGCTAAATTGAAATTTGAAGGAAATGAACTCCCTTTAACTATTAAAGTATTAGGGCAGACGAGAGAGATAAGACCATATATCCCTAAACCACTACAGTGCAAATCATGTAATAAATTTGGCCATTCAAATAAAAATTGTAGAGAAGCTCCAAGATGTGCATGTTGTGGATCATACAACCACACAACAAAATGGGACTGTGAAAACCCAATTTGCATAAATTGTGGTCAGAATCACCACTCAAGATCGAAGGAATGCGCATATTACCTATACAATACTGAACTAAAATCTTACAAGAAAGGAGTGGAATGTCAATAAGAGAAGCGAAGATAGAAACTAAAAGTAAGAGGTTTACAAGACCCAGCAAGGAAAAACACATATAAAGAGGTAGTAAATAAAGAAGCGCAAAACCAAATTCCTACAATATTGCACAGTATAAATCAAACTGAAAATACTCATAATATAAAGGCCCAAAATTCAAGCTCGGAAGCTACAGAACATATAAGCAACACAAATTTATATAATATATTACCAACACCAGAAATGCAAGAAGACATGATGAATGTGGAGGACAAGCAAAATACAAGAGCTAAGTCAAAAGACAAAAAAAGACTACTTGAAACAACCCCACCCAAATCCAAGAAACAAATTAAACAATCAGTAAGACCCAAAATCTATATGGAAAAAAATGAATACCGAGAAGACAAAGTCAACGAAAATTGCTTGCAAACTAAAAATGAAAAAAGAGAAACCCAAATAAAAGAAAAAGTTAAAACATCAGATAAAATTGAAGAAAGTATTGAAATAGAACCCAAGATCAAAAGCCATTTAAATGCACCCCTAATAAAAAGAACACCTGAGACTCTTCAGCCAATAAAGAAAACAATAGCAGAAATACATCACCCACCAAAAGAAGAACAAAGTACAGCAAAATTATACAACTTCAATAAAATTCAAAGTTCAGGAAAACAAATAAAGATATTAAAACAAAACCCAAAATCTTTTTAAAATGTCTATTTTACAATGGAATATTAGAGGATACGTATCAAATAATGAAAACTTAAAATCATTAATTAGAGAATGTAATGCAAATATCATTTGCTTACAGGAAACTAAAATAGGTAATAATGTTATCAATGCTGGCATAAATTATAATGTGTGGAAATCAACACCAATTTTAAATGACAACAGCCAAGGAGGAACTGCAATCATAACGCATTCTTCAATCAAATGCCAACCTGTTAGGATTAACTCAGTAATACAGGCATGTGCAGTAAAAGTATTCCTGGGAAAAAAAATAACAATATGCTCAATATACATGGAACCATCTTTAGAAAGTCGCTTAATAGATCATCTTGGAAATAATAGACCATTACAAGTGGAAGATTTAGAAAATCTAATAGAACAATTACCAAGACCTTACCTATTAGTAGGTGACTTCAACGCCAAACATCCCATGTGGGGAAGTACATCATCTGACAGGAGAGGAAACACTGTCCTAGATTTTATAGATAACAAAAATTTGATTATTTTAAATGATGGTTCTCCAACAAGATTTGATGTTTATCATAATACCTCATCTGCAATAGACATCACTTTATGTTCCCCAGAAATTGCCACAGATTTCAGTTGGAAAGTAAATAATAATTTATTTGGGAGTGACCACTGGCCAATACAAATTGAGCTAAAAAATAATAATAATATAACATATATACCGAAGAGGAAAATGGAGGAAGCAAATTGGAATTTATATAAAGAGAAAACGGTGATTAACAAAAAAATATCTGACTTTACAAACCACATAGATGCTTATGAACATCTAATAAAAACAATAGATGATAAAGCAAATGAAACTATTCCAGTTACCTCAGGCAATCCGACTAGACCACTGGTACCCTGGTGGAATGAGGAATGTAAAGCAGCAAGGAAGATAACGAGGACATGCTTTAGAAGATATCTGAGACATAAATGTGATGCCAATAAAATTGCATATTTGAGAGCTAAGCAAAGCAGAAAAGAAATATTCAAGATAGCCAAAAGAAATTCATGGAAAAAATATATTAATAATATAAATTCTAAAACTCAAGACAAAGAAATCTGGAAGAAAATAAATAAACTGCAGGGTAGATATCGGCCAGAACCATTACCTACATTAAAAGTAGAAAACAACTATATTTCAAACCCCAAACTAGTAGCAAATGAATTGGGTAAATGCTTCGCCAAAACATCTAGTATCTCGAACTATACAAAAAAATTCCAATTAAAAATCAAAAATTATGTCCCAATACCATTAAAATCTAATAATCAGGAAACCTATAATCTTCCTTTCACCATGGAAGAACTGGAAAATGTCCTCAAACTTGCAAGTCCAACAGCTCCAAGGAAGACAACATTAGATATGAAATGATAAAAAATCTACCAGATGAAAGCAAAACCTTCTTATTAGAAATTTTAAATGAATTATGGCACTCTCACAGCATGCCTAAAACCTGGAAAGAATCTTTAATCATACCAGGCTTAAAACCAGGAAAAAGACCAGAGTCACCAAGCAGCTATAGGCCAATAGCCCTTACTAGTTGTCTAAGTAAGATATTTGAAAAAATGGTGAATAACAGATTAATATGGGTATTAGAAAATAAACAGCTATTATCAAACAGACAGTTTGGATTCAGGAAAAATAAAAGTACCATAGATCCCCTCTTAATGATTACAAGGGAGATACAAAAACAATAGGAGTATTTTTTGATTTAGAGAAGGCATATGATACCACCTGGAGGGGAGGGATTTTAAAAAAATTGATAGAATGGGGAATAGGAGGCAATTTATATGAATATATTAGGGAATTCCTATCTGAAAGATATATAAAAGTCAAAGTGGGGCAGAAATCTCTGAATCATTTATCCAGGAGAAGGAATTCCCCAAGGCAGTGTACTAAGCGTGGCATTATTTGCTATAGCAATAAATGAGATAATTGAAATGATCCCACCAGGAGTCCAAGGATCCCTTTTTGTAGATGACTTCGTCATATATAGTAGTGGTGAAAAAGCGCTGGACATAACCAACAGATTGCAAGCAGCCATAAATAGGATAAAAAAATGGGCCGATAACAAGGGTTTTAAATTTTCACCGCAAAAAACTAAAGCGGTCAGATTTACAAGATCAAGAAAACAGGAATTAATTCCTACTTTATTCATAAAAAATGATATAATTGAATATGATGATGAGATAAAATTCCTTGGTGTAATACTTGATAAAAAAACTTACATATAAAGAACATATAGAACAACTGGCGATAAAAGTAAGAAAATCCTTAAATATAATAAAAGTAATTGCGCATAATGACTGGGGTGCTGATAGAACCTCTCTGATAAAAGTATATAAGGCTATTTGTCTAAGTAAACTTGATTATGCGTGTCAAGTATATGGTAGTGCTTCTAAAACCCTATTAACAAAACTGGATGTCATACATAACATGGGTATTAGACTATGCACTGGAGCCTACAGAACTTCCCCCGTGGAAAGTCTATATGTAGAAGCAGGAATAGATCCCCTGAAAGTACGAAGAGAAGAAATTGGATTAAAATATATAGCTAAAATAAATAACCTTAATGATAATCCAAACACCAAATATATGAAGAACATAACAAATAATTATGACAATAAACCAAGAGCCTCTAAACCATTGGAAAATAGATTAAAACCTGATATAGAACATCTAAAATTAGGAACA
>NC_087213.1:4700126-4740126 GCF_015104395.2 Macrobrachium nipponense | reverse complement strand
GTTGAGGAAAGCAAAATGGAAGAAAGAGAATATGAATGGAGGTACGGTAAAAGGAATGAAAAAGGTTGCAGCCAGGGGTCGAAGGGACGCTGCGAAGAACCTTAAGTAATGCCTACAGTGCACCGCGTGAGGTGCACTGACGGTACCACACCCTTACAGGTTAGATTGTGCTTATAAACGCACAGCTGTTTCGAGTCATTTTATCACTGTGTCACCGAGCAAACAAACACATTTACTTTTAAAAACATTTACTGATAAACGAATCACAGACGTTTCCGTGTCTTAGTCGCAAACACATTAGTAAGGCAGTCGGGAAATACCTGTCAACTGAAATGTGGGCGATTGCCAGCCAAGTTTATATTCGTCCTTCTCCCCTCCCCCTGCTCTGATCAGTCACAATTCAATTTTCCTCCGTGTTCCCCTCTCCTCCCCCACCCAAGCCCCCTCCTCCTCCTGCTGCTGCGTTCAGCGGAGAGACGAAAACTCCCTAATTGAATCTCAGAGGGTCATTACCATGTGCATTAATAATTTTAGGGCTATTAATAAATAGTGGACTTCTCCTTTTGCCTCTAATGAGGTTAAGATGGAACGCGACGATGCTCCGGTGGAAAGACAGGGGGAAGATGCTCTCTCTCTCTCTCTCTCTCTCTCTCTCTCTCTCTCTCTCTCTCTCTCGTTGCCATGTACGTGACATATTTTATAGCCCCACTCCGTTTAACTGTTTTTGTGAAGGAAGGAGAGAGAGAGAGAGAGAGAGAGAGAGAGAGAGAGAGAGAGAGAGAGAGAGAGAACGTTAGTTGTAATATACAGGTTTGAAATAGATATTTTCTAAAAAAACTGAATCTTTTATAAAGCGAATTTTTCTGAAGGAAGAGAGAGAGAGAGAGAGAGAGAGAGAGAGAGAGAGAGAGAGAGAGAGACTTGGAGATCTTAAAACCAGCATTGCTGGAATTTACTCCCGAATATCAGTAATACTCATCGAGGTTACTTCGTTCGCGAAATTAACATTATCATCAATTACATTCTAGTAAAATTATGATTTTTCGTCATATCATTAACAGTGCTTTAAGTGAAGTCCCCCAATATTTTTGTGGCCATGACATATCAAAACTTATACAGAAAGCTTTCGGCTACATGCTCGGCTCTATAAAGCTTTTTTGTGTAGAGTTTAAGATATTTTGACGGAAAATTATTTTATATTCATTACTCACTACAATTACTATAACTACCATTAATACAGTGATGATTATTTCCACTGTAAATTCAATTGTATCAAAATTACTGTTATTATCTGAGGAACAAAATCATCGGTGAAGAAATAATTCACTTTACATTGAACTCAAATAATTCGCCTTACATTGAACTAATAACGATTATAAAACAAAATTCATGATTCAAACCAACAAAGGATGGTCAGGAAACCTTCCAGAGTCCTAAAGAGCAAAATGAGTCTTAGCCTATTCCCATGAACGCCATCCAACAACAAGATCAGTAATAACTAAAATAAGAAAAAGAAAAAAACTGGGATTCTAGAAATGGCAACAACGCCAAGGCAACGTAACAGGTGAGATACCTGTCGAAGAGGTACTGGGTGAACGAGACAGGTTTCATACCGCTCAGTAGCACCTTGGGCAAGATCTAGTATATCTTGCCCATTCCTGAAGTCGGACTTCAGGAGAAGTAGACACAAATTGTGGAGTCCTTTTACCACGATGAATATCCTGGTCTTATATGGTCAGTGAAGTTCTAAACTCTGACTGTGTAAGGATGGTCTGGGGAATTTAGGGAGGTGTAGGTGTTACCTAGATATTTTGCGATTGCCGAGTTGTGAAAGTGTTAATAGTGTTATCATAATTATATATTTGTTCTTATATTATTATTATTATTATTATTATTATTATTATTATTATTATTATTATTATTATTATTATTATTACTGCAACATAAAATGAGAAACATTGGTTAACACTGCCACTAGTATAAGAAGTATCTGTTGGAGTTCTTGTTGTAGAAGTGTCTGAAAATAATAATAATAGTAGAAACATATAAGCTATTATTAATGTTATTTTTGTGGTATTATTAGTAGAAGTATACACTTCTAAGCAATAGTAATTACAGTATCAGCTTCAGAAAGAGCCATAAGATTACGCCAACTACGTAACGAATCTGCTTCCTGCTTCACAGCTCTTCGAAATGAGGAGAAAGGTTCTATCTATCAGCCCCCATTATTACCAGCAAAGAAATAATATTTTACTTTCCTTCGGTTCTGATACCATTAGTAGGAAAATTATTACCACAAGTACTCCAAACATCGAAGACATATTTGGCAGCTACTCGGTGGAGTTTGGGAAAGAAAGGAGACAGAGAAAGGACTGGTTGGTTGGTGGCGACAACAATCTAGGGCTTATATGGAAAGGGCGTTTCTCCCGTCACCATAATATCGGGGCTTAGTGAATCCTGAAGGAGGCTATCGCAGTCCTACGCTGCGAACTGAGAAGCTGAATGGGAGGAATGAAGATAGAATGCTTTCGTGAACACAGCCAAGTCTGTCAGTTAGAATCGTACGTGAGATTCAAGTACCATACCTGTTGGGAGCTATTGTTGCTAATGTCTCCATTACCCCTTGAACGAGTATCTTACATTTTTTCTTTCTTTTTACGAATATTCACTAAATTCTTCAACATTCTCAGTTCTCCCTGATACCCAACACATTCATACATATTCAGTTATTCGTTAACATCATCCACATTCAATTTTTTCACATTTCCCATTGACGTATGACAAAGCCATTATATATGTCACATTATACAGACTATTAAATTTTTCAAGGTCCAACAAAGTCTTACACCTCCAAGTCTCCATGTCATACAAATCTCTCCAGTCCCCACTTCTATACGTCCTACAAAAATCTCTGCATTCTCCAGTTCTCCTTAATATCCTACAAAAACCTCTACATTCTTCATCTACAATACCCTCTACAATCTCCAGTTTTCATATATCCTATTAAAACCTCTACATTCCCCAATTCCCCCTGAGATCTTACAAAAACCGCTTTGTTCTCCAGTTTTCATATATCCATCAGAAACCTCTACATTATCCAATTCTCATATATCTAAAAAAAATATGAATAAATAAATAACTCTACATTCTTGAATTCTCATATATGCTACAAATATCTCTACATTCTCCAGGTCTATATATTCTACAAAAAAATACATTATGTAATTCTTATGTATTCTACAAAAACCTCTACATTCTCCAATTCTAATATATGCTACAAAAATCTCTACATTCCCCAGTTCAGTATATTCTACGAAAAAAGTGCATAATCTAATTCTTATATATTCTACAAAAACCTCTACATTCTCCAATTCTCATATATGCTACAAAAATCTCTACATTCCCCAGTTCAGTATATTCTACAAAAAAATACATTACAATTCTCATATATGCTACAAAAATCTCTACGTTCCCCAGTTCAGTATATTCTACGAAAAAATACATTATCTAATTCTTATGTATTCTAGAAAAACCTCTCCATTCTCCAAGTCTCCTTTAGATTCTGCATCCCCTTCAGATCCTTTCTTTAGAATCTTCCAGGATTTCCCAACGTAGACCCCTTCCTTGCATCTTACATCTGTTCCTTCTTCGCAAGTTTTAATTGGATAAGTTAATGTAATTAGGAACGATCAACATTTAGTGTAATTATTTCTGGGGGCAATTAAGACCCAAACAGCTGGAAGAAGATTTAATAGGATTCGGGAAGCGACCTGCTTCATGGAAGTCCATTTCCTGACTATCTTCATAAAGGTGGGTGCTGGGTCATGTCAGCATAGCCATAAAATGTTCTAGACAATCTCTGTTACACTTGAGAGAGAGAGAGAGAGAGAGAGAGAGAGAGAGATTTCACTGTGTTTCTCTCTGAAGGCAATTTTAGTAAACAAAGATCCCTTTTGGATTAGATGCAGATGGCTGAAGTTTTTGAGAAATTTCATCTACCCCTGAGAGAGAGAGAGAGAGAGAGAGAGAGAGAGAGATTTCACTGTGTTCCTCCCTGATGGCAATTTTAGTAAGCTAAGATCCTTTTGGATTAGATGCAGATGGCTGAAGTTTTTGAGAAATTTCATCTACCCCTGAGAGAGAGAGAGAGAGAGAGAGAGAGAGAGAGAGAGAGAGAGAGAGAGAGCATCTCATTTTAATACCGGAATTCAGTTGCAATTTTCAGTAGATAAACTTCCTCTGTACGAGGCAGATGGATGTAATGACAGAATGGGCAAAAACCTCTCAACTTTAACGATGCAACCTGATACCAGCCTTTATCAGACTAAGGGGGTTGTAGACGAAATTTCCCCTTAAATTGCCATTTTATACGAAATTATTCCGCACGCCCTTCCCCCTTCGCAAAGTCCCTAATGAGCGAGGGATATCGCCCAACCCTTTCCACACTTCCTGTTTACGGAACGACGGAGAAAAAAAATAGACAAATCGATGAAATAATGTCATACGACAACAAAGACGGTTTATGATTTAATTCAAGAACATTAGCAGAGTGTCCAGCGAGTCAATTGGTATTTACGAGTTGCCGATCCTGATGGAAGAGTCAGCTGAAGTATGATGGACTGAGCAGCATGAATCAGAGTAAATGGAGCAACCAGATTTACTCTAAAGTAAAGCTTCAGTAAGCTGCGGGTGAGAGATACGCTTGGGGCTAGAAGGAGGGTATTATAGCTGTGTGTGAGGGATAAGCTTGGTTTTGTGGGATAAGCTTTGGGTGAGGTCAAGTCTGGGGGAATTGGGATAAGCTGTGAGTGAGGAATAAACTCTGGGTGACTGGATAAACGTTATGGGTGAGGAGTAAAATATGTGACACTTTCGAGTAAAGGGATAAATTATGGAGACAGAAATAAGCTGTTAGGTGAAGTGATATTACAGGAGGGGAATATTTGCAACTGCTAACTTTATTTAAATACTTTTCTCCTTGGCTGGGTATTCTCTGCTTGGGGTATCGAAGAGATTCTTCGTTGAGAGAGAGAGAGAGAGAGAGAGAGAGAGAGAGAGAGAGCATCCACTTAAAAAGGCTATTTAATTGTAGTGTTTAGCAGATAAAATGCCTCCACCTTTGGCCAATTCATTGTAGTCATTGAAAGATAAAATATCAATAAACTGAAAGAGAGAGAGAGAGAGAGAGAGAGAGAGAGAGAGAGAGAGAGAGAGAGAGAGCTAGCTTCACAGTTCAAATGTTTTTTCATCTGATAGAGGTCATTAGCAAACAAAGAGGGTTATAGAGAGGCAGCCATAAATTATCCTTCAATATGAAATGCCTTTCCAAACACCCTTCCCCTTCGCAGACTTCCAAATGATCGAGAGATAATAATTATCTCACAGGGTTTAGAACGCATCCTGTTTACGCAATAACAGACCCAGTGGATGATCGAAAATATGATGTCACTGCAACATAAGCGATGTACGAACTGCACCCGCAGTAGCCATGGCCATGGAAGGACAGCGGTTATTTCCATAGCAAGTGATCCAGTAAATCCCCTACAGTAGAGCACATCAGCCGTGTATCTGATGTCTAGGCCAGTACCTTACGACGCTCCTGATTGTTTGTTGATAAGCCAATCACAGGGCTGGAAACTCTCATTCTCTCTCAAGAGTTCACATAGGCAGGAACTTACATCCTGCCTATGTGGACTCTCTCGAGAGACTGAGAGTTTCCAGCCCTGTGACTGGCTTATCAACACCCAATCAGGAGCGTCGTATTGGACGGGCCTAGACATCAGATGCACGGATGATGTGAATCTACTATCGTATTATCCTGGGTGAATGACTGAAGAGGCAGCTGGAAGAAACAGAGAGTAAATGGAAGCCATCAGTTTACTGTGAGGCACATGGAACACGAGAGAGTAAATGGAAGCCATTAGGTTCACTCTGAGGCAAATGTTCATTAAATGGGAAATAAGGCAGTAAATGGAAGCCATAAGGGATTATACTCCGAGGCAAACATTACTCAGTAGCTCTGGGTGAAGAGATTAGCTATAGGAGAGAGACACGCTTTGGGTGACGTTTAAGGCGTTGTTTGTTTGTTTGTTTGTATGGTGCTTTTACGTTGCATGGAACCTATGGTTATTCAGCAACGGGACCAACAGCTTTACGTGACTTCCGAACCACGTCGAGAGTGAACTTCTATCACCAGAAGTACACATCTCTCACTCCTCAATGGAATGGCCGAGAATCGAAGTCGTGACCACCGAGGTGGGACGCTAATACCATACCAACCACGCCGCTGAGGCTCTTTTAAAGGCGTTGGGAGGGGGCAGAAATTCATGGTAAGAAGATAAGTTGTGAGGGAAGGGTAAGTTCTTGGAGGATCTATTACTCCTCCAAGGGTAAGCTTAACATAACCATTGTAACATGAGGTGAAGAATAAGCTTGCCAAGACGAGTTTTAAGAGGTAAGCTTTAAGTCGAGATATGTCTTGGCCAGGTATGAGTACAGGAATAACTTGCGGGTGAAGCTAAGCTATTGCAGAGGGACATTTGCAACCCCTGAACTAGAAATCAGTTTGATTCTATTAATGAAATTTAGGCGATAAAGTAAAGCACTGCGACGCCTTCACTATTCAACGGTTTAGGCATTGAGAAGAGAATCCGAGTGGTTGGAAAGGAAAATATAGCGATCCAGGAATAAAGGAGATAAATTACAAGAGGTTAAACAGTAAGACTGAAGAAAGGTAACAGGAATGGGGGTAAAGGCAAAGGCTCAAAAGTCGGTGTAGTTAGGAGCCGAAGGGTCAGTGCAAATAGCTTTCAGTAATGCCTTCAATACACCTACGGAGAAGATATCTTAAATAATTTTAACGCACAGAGAGAGAGAGAGAGAGAGAGAGAGAGAGAGAGAGAGAGAGAGAGAGAATTTCCACCGCGATCCAATTAGATAATCAGCCTTCAAATTCCACCGAATCCCAAAACCCTTGAGAAGTCTAATCGTTCCCTGAGGACACCATCTGAAGACTCCGATTTCTAAAATGACCTGGAATTAGATTCTCCCACAACGCCATTGAACCTGAGGAGAGGTGTCCTTTGATAGGAGGGATCGCCGTTCTTTGCGAGGCGAGATGGGTTTCTGTTTTAATCCATTATCGGAAAAAGACGAGATCTCGAAGATTTAAAGAAACGTATTAGTGTTGTTGTACTCGTTGAAAATACCGGTCCCTAAGTGGCGCTGTTTTGTAGTGCAATGTGTCGCCTTTCGTAATGTAATTATGGCAGCAGTAATCACGTGTGGATTTTTGAACTTAAAATTCCTGCAGAAAACGGTTTTCGATTCAGATTACACGGGAAATGTACGAATAAATAATCTGAATTCTAAATCTGTAATGCTTTCAGTGCAATGCGCGAAGTAGTACACTGACGACAAATTCGCATGGACCTCTCATTCCCTGACAACCGTTATGAAAACAATGATCTTGCTCTTTATTCTTAACCTTTGTCACTGTGTGTTGTTGATTTTGCTCTTTGTACTAATGTTTTTCTGTACCTTAGTCTTGAAAAGATCTTGGAGAGAGAGAGAGATAGAGAATTTGTATACACGACATCAGAACACGCAAAACATCCTTCAGAGGAGAGGAAAGACTGAGAAAACTAGGAAAATCAAAGATCATCCAAATAACAGAAAACCACCTCAGAGAGCGAAGCGGCCTCCTCCCCCCACGCCAGAAATCTCGCTGATACCTTTATGTTTTCCGCCCACTGTGCTTCTTCCCTGGGGCCCTCGGATTGTAAGCTGAATACTTCGTTTCCTTCTTTGGGAGGAATTCCTCTTCAGCCATCTCTTCATCAGATTTCCAGATGAAAATCTCGAAAGCCTTAAGCCTCCAGTGAGAGAGGGAAGTAGGGAGATAGGTGATAGGTAAGGAGGGAGGAGGAGGAAGGTTGGAGGCGTATAGAAGAAGGCTTGAGTTAAGGTCTCCCTTTGAAGTACCTTCCTAACTTCTGGGGGCTGGTGGGGGGGGGGGGGGGGGGGGGGGGCTGGACAGGTAGGAGATGAACGGATGGAGTATCGGCGTGATGTAGGGTGACCACAGGGGATGAAATTTAATTCACTGGGAACGAAGAAGAATTACGGGGGAAATTAGATGAGAGAGAAGCAGTTCCTAAGACAAAAAATAGGATAAAATAAATAAATATAAATAAATAAATAAATAAATACTGTTTTTATCATCTGTTCAACCACCATAATAGAGACGACGCTAACTGAAATAACAGCGGAAATCCCAGTAATATAATAATAATAATTTTTTATATTATGGAGGAGACTTCTGAGGGCAATACACTGAATATAAAAGCAGTTTCCACGGCATTTAATTTGTATGGAGTATTCTGTATGCTTCTTATAATCTTTCTTGGTATAACAGGTTTCCTGACGTCATGAAAATATGTTCTGTGATGTACTTTTATTTTCTCGGACGTTTCGACTCGCGCTCTGGCGAACATCTAGTACTGAGTTACAAAAAGTGAGTGAATTGTTACATGGTATAACGAAAGCTAACAAGCCATAAACACACCAGTGAAAAGGTTATAAGGCACATGGGGAAGACTCTATACAAACTAAATGAAGTGGAAACTACTATTATAATTGACAATACTTGTTATTACTATTAACACATTTACGCAAGCTATGTTAAAAAGTTTTCCGCTTTCGTTTTCTTAAAAGAAATACAGTAAGTTTAACATGCACAGAAAAAAAGGCTCTCTCTCTCTCTCTCTCTCTCTCTCTCTCTCTCATCTCTCTCTCTCTCTCTCTCTCTCCTCACTCTCACATTATATATATATATATATATATATATATATATATATATATATATATATATATATATATATATATATATATATATATATATGACTTATATAATGGCTACGTGCGGACAAAAAGCACTACAACACTACCGAGGACGAGAGGGTTTGGATGCAGTCTCCAAAACTACGAATACCTGAGTGCGACAGGTATTTGAGGTGGGAGGCGCATAAACTTATATCTTCTAGCGGTGGGCGGGGTGATTTTAGGCTTCACATGTCGTCCTGGATTTGAAGGTGGCGATGGTTCGTGCCCGTCAGCCGGGAAATCTATTATCGCCTAGAAAATTCCCCTTCGGTTAAACATATATGAAAAATATATTAATTCCGAGGTAAAGCAAATTAGATATTAAAGGACATTTGTAGCTCGATATATATATATATATATATATATATATATATATATATATATATATATATATATATATATGTATATATCAATATATATACATATATATACATATAATATATATATATATATATCTATATATATATATATATATATATATATATATCCGAAATTAATTACGTGATAAAAGTGCAATGCTTCAATATACAAAGATAGATTTAACCCCAAAGTCCTGAAATACAGAGAAAAACTTCCGGAAACGCATCCTCTCCAACATCTCCAACAGTTGACAAACTAAGAAAATTTTGAAGGTGTGAGAGACGAGATACCCGAGTGTGGGTCATGGGTATATAGGCGGCTTTGCTTTGACTGTGTGTCCTTTGACCCGCCTACAGTGCCATGGCGCTGCCTCGCGAGTGACCCCCTTGGTCCTGGCACAGTGCCAAGAATGCTTTTCTGTTTTGCTGACGCCTTCGTTTCTAATCGTTTAGTTTTTCGTTTTTTTATATATTTTGTATAAAAGTTTCGTTGTTGAATCTCTCGTGGGGATGTCATTCTGTTTTCGACTTAAGCTGGTTATTTTGCCATGATTTTTCAATTATATTTTTTTTCGTGATTTATTATTTTCACACCATTTTTTTTTAGTCATTTTTCACAGTTTTTTTGTTTTTTTTTTCATATTTACTTTTTATTTTTTTTAGCATGCACTCGAATTTCATCTCTATTTTCACTTTTGTCTCCCGTTTATTTCATTTCCTTTTTTCATTTGATAATGATATGATTTCTATTATTATCATTCTCTCTCTCTCTCTCTCTCTCTCTCTCTCTTCTCTCTCTCGTTTTTTTTATTTGTCACCGATTCCCTTTATCTGTCAATGTTTTTTCTACATCCTTTATCGCCTTCTCTCGCCTTTTTTTTTCTCCTCCCCTTTCTTCATATCCACATCAGGATCAACATTATTCTTGGATTTTTTCATTATTCCCCGTCTCCGATATTCTCATCACGAGTGTTTTTTTTTATTTATTTATTTCTGCTCTATAACTAATCTTTCTTCTCAACTGTTGCACACTGTCACACCGTCATCTTTTTTTTATTGCATTTTTTTTTACTTTTACATATGCCTGACGTCCCGTCATGTTTTTATCTTTATTACCTCTAACGATTATGTTGGAAGGATGTTGCATGATGTCTGTCTGTTTACAAGATATCTTTGAAAGTGGCCGAAGCATTTCAATGAAATTTTATACGTTGTTGGTTTTGGGTCAAGAAAGATTTGGGTCAGTTTTGATACTTGTCCGGGTACGGAATCAGATCTATTTTTTTTTTCATTTATAAGTAACTTTTCATGCTTTGGCTTGGGTGATCTGAAAGCACCTTCATGAAGTTTTGAAATATGCTCTTTAACCCCAGACAGCTTTCTTCCATTCCCTGATTGTTTTTTTTTATCTATGGTTGAATTTACGTCATTTTTCCTTCAACATGTTGAGTTGATTTGTCATTCTTCCTTACAGATGTTGAACCGATTTGTCACTCTTCCTTACGATATGATGAATTTGTCATTTTTCCTTCAATAATTTTAATATATTTGTCCTTTTTCCCACCATACGTTGAATTTATTTGTCATTCTTCCTCCCATGTCTTGAATTTACGTTCTTCCTTCCATATGATGAATAAGTCATTTTTTCCTCCAATGATTTGAATTTGTCATTTTTCCATACCGTATGTAGATTTATGTAATTTTTCTTCCAATGATGAATTTTTTTGTCATGTTTCCTTCCAAACGTTTAATTTATGTGTTATTGTCTCCATATGTTTTAATTTATTTGTCAAATTCTTCCCTCTATGTTTGAAATATATTTGTCATCCTTTCCTTCTTCTATGTTGAATATATTTGTCAATCCTCCTTCTATATGTTGAATATATTTGTCAATCCTCCTTCTATATGTTGAATATATTTGTCAATCCTCCTTCCATATGCTGAATTTATTTATTCTTCCTTCCATAGGCTGGATTTATTTGTCATTCTTCCTTCCATATGATGAAATTGCCACTTTTCTTCTATGTATTGGACTGTACCGTAGTTTCAGCATTTTATTTTCCTATTGAATTGTCGACTTTTGTTACCTTCAGTCGTTTCCATGACTTAAACCACTCATACTTAGCATCTTTTCCCTTACTTTTCCATCTATAATAGCCTAATTAGGCATTTTATTATCATTTTTTAAGCATCAGATATTCCCAACTACTCCTGCATTCTTCTCTTTTGAATATTAATTTTTTCATAGATGTTATGTTCTCACCTTTCGTATTCATATACCTTTAGCTGTATAGCCAATGTATAACGTCCTCATTCACCAATCTACAGACTGGTTCATCTCGGAGATTCCCTAATGCGTTCCTCATTCCCATTAAGCATTTTTCTCCCATAGATCCCGAAATCATTTCCATAAATCTTGAGAATGGGGAGGGAAGTGCCCGCGCCATTAAAACACGAATGATTATCGTACATCAGTCAGGGGTTCCATTTAAAGAGCCCATACATTCGTAAGTTTCTTTCCAATGAGCTGTGATTGGTTTGGTTTACTGGAGAAAAAAAAACGAGTAAACATCGTTCTTAGCAGAAGATACATATGCAGGCATTTACCGAGATTGTTATTGTGATATTAGTCGTAGCATGTTTTATTCTTCGGGAATGGAGGCATGACAATAATTCCTGGATTCCTGCTTTTTAAGAAACTCGAACCTGACGAGCGAGCACTACGTGAATGAGATGGGAATGGATTTGGAATATAACATTTTGGCCAAAAGGCAAACACTGGGACCTACGAGGTCATTCAGCCATGAAAGAGAAACGAAGTGTAAAATGGCTTTAAAAGTCTACCAGGAGGAAAACCTCTGAGTTGCACTATGAAACAATTGTTAGGATAAGGTTGAGGAAAGTAAGATGGAAGAAGAAGATGAACGGAGGTACAGTAAAGCGAATGGAAGGGGTTGCAGTTAGGGCCAGGAGGGACGCCGCTGCAAAGAACCTGAAGTAATGCCCACAGCGCAACGCTTGAGGTGCACTGACGGCACTATCTCCCTATGAGTTAGATGAGATCGAGGATTATCAGGTCTTTATTTATCGTCGCTATTGGGCATCTCAACGTCTTTGATTAATATCTTCATCATCCTTAATATAAGTTGTTAATTACCGTCTACACATCGGCATTTACAATGACGGAAATTCTACTTATTTTTTGAAGGGGGAAAAAAAAAACGCCGAGTGATTATTAACTACAATTCCTCCGTCTGAACATTAACATTTAGTGACGAAAACTGTCTTCAGTGCTTTAAAAAAATATGAAAATAAAAAAAAAGACACCAACTCATTATGTGCTGTTAAATTCATCTTCCTACAAATCCGCATTTACAATGGAGAAAACTCAACTAATTATTTTTCTAATTAAAAAAAATTTTTTTTTTTCAAAAAGACGTCGACCGGTCTCCTAAAAAAGTTATCGCTTTGTCAGTTGTCAACAACTCTCGTATGGGAGGTTATTCTGTTTCTCTCTCTCTCTCTCTCTCTCTCTCTCTCTCTCTCTCTCTCAAGGATTCGTCAAATTTCCTAGAGGGTAGGGTTAAAATCGTCTCTCTCCTCTCTCTCTCTCTCTCTCTCTCTCTCTCTCTCTCTCTCTCAATATATATATATATATATATATATATATATATATTATATATATATATATATATATATATATATTAAATATATATCAACATGCACACAATCAATATGTACATCAGACTAAGACGCTTTCCCTTCAGCTCGATTTGTATCACTGCGTATCTCTCTCTCTCTCTCTCTCTCTCTCTCTCTCCTCCTCCTCCTCCTCCTCCTCCTCCTCCTCCACCGCGAGCTTTTGAAGGGAATTTGCTGCTTGCTGAACCACACACATAAATATCTGCGTCGCCCCCTTCCTGTAATTGGCCGTCTCTCGTTCTTCTTCTTCTTCTTCTTCTTCTTCTTCTTCTTCTTCTTCTTCTTCTTCTCTCGATTATAATTAAACCCTGAAGGATGAAGATCCTGAACTCCATATGGTCGAATATTCGAAGCAATTGGACGTAAGGTTTGGAGCAGGGTTGGCGTGTCTTATTTGACTTATTTTTCCCTTTTTCGCGTCCGCTTTCCTTCGCAAAATTCTCAAAAATGCTGCGTCACCGTTCTCACGCGCTTGCACGCACATCATATCACATCACATCACATCGCAAACGAATGGACGTTTACGCAATCGTTTACGCAAAGAGATGCAATCACTGATGGCTGTCTGAAATCAAAACGGCGTAGTGGAACAGTGTAATAAAAAAACACTAAGGAACAAATAACTCATGAAATCATTAAATGCTTGCTGTTCTTCTTTTTAGATTCCGTCTGTTGATAAACACCGACGAATAGCCTGATTGCAGTTCCTTCTTGCGCATTCCACTTAAATATATAGAAATGAGGCGGTGCCCTGTTTCCAAGTTATTAAAATTACCACTAAATTTGGTCAACTACGTAGTTCACAAATTGCATATATAACAAGAGTAGGTTTCCTACATGTTCCAGTGATTGCTTTCTTTTTATATTTTTTTTTTTACCGCTCTTCATAAGCTCCTTGCACACTGCACTCGTAGTAAAATACAGAAATATGGAGCGTCCTGTCTACACATAATGAAAAATATAGCAAACAAAACAAGGTTTGGTTCCTTTTTTCTATTTAAAACTCTCCTGCTAAACCCAGGGCCAAAATTGACCTACAAATAACACCGGGAACATTAATATTCACCTTTACCGAGAAGTGATTAAGGCAGAATTAAAAATAAAATGCATACTCTTCTTCCATATAATTAAAACATGTTACACAACGTATCCACACTGACACAAAACTCACTACACTAAAATTACACATTCACAATAAAGTGCACAAAAAAAAAAAAAAAAAAAAAAACACAACAGAACAAAGAAACACACACAATTCACAGCAGGAAAACTAAACAGACACACACACACAATATACAGCATACAAAACCAACAGCAGAATATACACACACACATACTTCTACACAGAAAATCACAGTACGAAAGTGAAACATACACAAGAAAGTCCATAAAAACCCACAACAGAACACGCCCCTACACAAAGTGCAAAAAAAAAAAAAATCAAAAATCAAAACACCGAGGGAAAAATACACAAAAACGTAGAAAAAACTCGCATATAAAAAACTCACACCACGAAAAACTATACATACAAAACACATCTCATTAAAAAAACTGAAATAAAATCAACACCCAGCCCCCACCACGGACACACACAAATACAAGTTCATACAAACACAAACACACACACACACACCCACTAACAGACGATCTGCTAAAACCGAGAACTCCCCGTATCGTCGTCCTCCTATATGGCAATTTTAAGGGTGCACTACACTGGAAAGAAACCGATTACGAGCCTGACTGAAGCAGCCTCAAAAATGTTTGGAATGTTGATTAGAAGATTTTCTTTTCCCCTGCAGGAGGGAGGCAGGAAAGGAAGGAGGGGGAGGGGAGAGGGAGGCTGTATCCCTTGTTGGTGGAGGGAGAGTATGCAGGAACAGAAATATCCCCTACAAATTATTAGTTCTATATTTTGAATATTTCTGCAGGGACATTTCTCCCTTTCTTTTTTGAGCTGTGTTGATCATTTTCTCTCTCTCTCTCTCTCTCTCTCTTTTGAATGCAGTTCATACTGCTTCCAATGTTCTGCAGATATTTTATGTCTTCTTAATTTAATAAATAACAACTTAATTTGCAATAATTAAATAATAATAATAATAATAATAATAATAATAATAATAAAATAATTAATTTTAATCAATTTTAATTGATTATTATTATTGTATTATTATTATTATTATTATTACAAAAACCTGTTTATGCCATCAATACTATACACACACACACACACACACACACACATATGTTATAAATATATATATATATTATATAATAAATATTATAATTATATAATATGAATGTATGTATGTATATATATATATATATATATATATATATATATTATATATACATATATATAATATATATATACGAGAATGTATAAATACAGGTCTTGTTTCATAAAAAAAAAAATTAAAATGAGTAAAAGGCCAACGAACCAAAGTTAAATCAGCCAAAAAATTTGACTGAGAATAACTTACGAAACCCGGCAACTGTGCACTGGAATTTTAAAGTGAGGAGACAAAGTGAATTTCAAAGTTCACTGCAAATTCACAAATGAATTCACTGACCTACTATAAAAAAAAAAAAAAAAAAACTGAAGCTAACTCAGTTAAGCAGTTAGACGTTTAAATCTCATTTAAACTAAGGCTAAATCTCATTAGGGCGATATATACTAGCCAACTTGCTTAAGCCTCGCTTGGGGACGGGGACGGGGGGAGGAGGGGGGGGGGGGGTGGGGGGTGGGGGGGGGGGCAGTTGTGACGCATGGGACATTAGCGCTATCTTTGCGAAGTTTCCTTTTGCTTAATTAGGCACCTTGGTATTTCACGTGGTGTAAATACGATGTGTGTGTGTGTGTATTTAAGGAATGAATTTATTTAGCGTCACTGGATTATAGCCTCAATTGCTATAATCCATATAAATATATTTATTTATATACATAATATACATACACACAAATATATATATTTTATATATCTATATATATATATATATATATATATATAATATATATAATATTAATATTATATATATATTATATATGTAAACCATTAGGCTACAAATGCTGTTTAGAATCCCAGTACACTTTCCTTTATTTAGTTCGAAACCTCAAAAGCTGGTTTTTGTTTTCAACTCCCAAATCCAGTAGACTACGTTTTACGCTAAGTGAAATTAGTTCGGGCTACAAATGCTGTTTAATATCCAATTCACGCTACTTCGGGAATATCTCGGACAGGGAATTATAGCCATGGTTTGACCGTCGACTGGTGTCGTTGGAAGGTACTTTTTCCAGTGTTCGAGACACTCCGGTGCCGATTCCCTTCCGGTGATCATTCCCCGTAGGTCCTCAAAGTAGTGTGGATTGGTTATTAAACGACATTTGCAGCTTATTGACTGTATACACTTCTAGGCGATGTGATAAAAATTGACACATGTATGAGTATTCGTATTGTTTCTAGCGAGTCTACAAGACGAATTAGAAACAGGTGGCTGTGACCCTCATCGCAAAAATCATTGCAAAGAAACTTGCAACAGGCACTGGGAGTCTAATGCGAGAAGAAACGAGTCACAATAAGGCCCGAGAAGCCGAGAGCGTTCATGTTTAATATATGCTCTCATTGAACAGTTAACTCTATCTCTCTCTCTCTCTCAGTGCGCCTGTGTTTTTTCTTCCTGTATTCCCCCTCCCCCCCCCCACCCTCTCTCTCTCTCTCTCTCTCTCTCTCTCTCCTCTCTCTCAGAGAAGAAAAATTGAGAGCAATCTGTCTCTGTCTCCACTCAGGAAAAGCTGCTCCCAAGGTACCAGATGGGAAACACAGTGCAATATTTAATCTCTCTCTCCCTCTCTGTCCTTTTATTTTCTCTCCTCACTTTATTCCATTTTTACTTCGTCTTTTAACTATGTCCATCTCTCTCTGTTTATCCACCTTCCCCTGTCTCTTCCTAGATGTTTGTCATCATTCTTCCTACTCTGATTTATCACTTATCACTTATTTTGTTTCTCTCTCTCTCTCTCTCTCTCTCTCTCTCTCTCTTTTTTTCTTGTTTTTTTTACTAAATGTCCTTCTGCATTCTTCCTCTGACCTATTTTGTTTCTGTTGCTGTTTCTCATCAAGTTTTGCTCTCTCTCTCTCTCTCTCTCTCTCTCTCTCTCTCTCTCTCTCTGAGTCCCCACAGATGATGCCTTGCTCATTACGCTAAGATGTTCAAAGTTCAATTTTTTTTTTTTGTTCTTCTTAATTTGCAAAAGTCCCTCTCTGCGTTGTTGTGACACCTGTTCTGGGCCCCCCCTTCTTTGGGACGGGTCCTTCCCGTGAGAGGGGGGGGGGGCCGGCCTAGAGCTCGGCGGGGGCGAGAGATGCCCTGATAAACTGCTTCCTGGGGCGTCTTTGTGCTTCAGGAGTTCCAATCCCCAGCCGCCTTAATCAGATGCTGCTCTTCTGCCTCTCCGTGGGAACTAACTCCTCGCCCTCTCGAGAGGCGACGCATCACGTGACTTGTTTGTGTTGGAGCGTTTGAGTGCTTGAGGATGACTTCGCACAAACTTCTATGGTGCTACTGATGGGAGGGCTGTTCATTCTCTTGCGATTTTCATTGATGTCGCTGTGTGTGTGTTTATGTACGCATGCACTATGTTTCATTGATGTGTCTGTATTTACGCATGCATACACTCGCTGTATGACTGTATGCAAGATTACCGTGCTTTTGGGGGTGTATGCATTTATGTATAGTTTACTCTATATTTTTTTGTATTTATTTCGATTTCCACTTCCGGTTATTCAAGTAAGGGGAAATATTCTTTGAATTACTAACTGTCTGTCTGTCTGTAGATGCTCAATAATCTTGCGATTCAAAACTACATGTTTACATTGTCGACATCTCTCTCTCTCTCTCTCTCTCTCTCTCTCTCTCTCGTCAGATGTTAAATAAGCTTGCTATTCAAAACGACATGTTTTCATTGCCGACCATCTGGGTACTGGCTCTGTTAATCGACCATTCTCTGCATAAGACGAAAGAAATACAGTATTTATCAATGTCTCTATTTATTTATTTCACTATCTGTCTCTCCTTTCGCTCCCCAGGCATCACTGCGAACCATTACTGCTTACAGTAGGTGACTAAGGTCTGTTGCAGTCTTCTGTAAAGCTAAATTCGGGATGAGGCTGCGACCCTATGACCAGATCGAAATACTTCAAGAAAAGTACCTGGGTCGTTGCGACCTGACTTTGCTCTCTCTCTCTCTCTCTCTCTCTCTCTCTCTCTCTCTCTTTTGCTAGACTCTCTTTCTCTCTCTCTCTCTCTCTCATTTGAGAGACTCTCTCTCTCTCTCTCCCTCTTTCTCTTTCTCTTTCTCTCTCTAATTTGCCAGACTCTCTCTCTCTCTCTCTGTATAATTTGCCAGACACCTGCGACCTTATTACTGTAACGACTTAATGAGGACCTTCTTAAGGATAAGTCATAATGAAATTCAAGTTTCCTCTTTTTTCCTCTCCCTCCTCCTCTACCGCCTCCCTCCTCCTTCCTCCCTCCCCCTCCCTCGGTGTCGGGATTAGTCTAATTAAGGGGTTCGTTTCTCCTAATTAGATTCTTTTTCCTTCAATCTCTCTTCCTCTTTACCTATAACAATCCCTGTGGGATTAGAATCTCTTCAGAAAACCCATCACAGAGGGATTAGTTCGCGCGTCATAACGATCGCGTTATTGATAAAATAACAATGTCATTTTTTAAGACTGGCGTGATTGATAACAAGGTCGTATTTTTCTGGACTGGTCCCTTGTAAGAGTTGTCTCGCAACTTGTTCGTCTTGTTCCAGATTGATTGATTTGTTAATTTTATCGCGATTTATCAACGTGAAATAATAAATAACGTCACTTCTATTCTTAAGAATGTGATAGAGTATAGCTAAGTTCATTTTCACTTGGGAAATGGTAAGTGATAACAAATACACCCATATCGAATTTTTAACGCATAGCAATATTCTATATTATATCTATTCTTCAGACTGTGATGCATTGTTGCTAACTTCATAATTTTGTCTCGCTAATGTTAACGCGTAGTAAATATGATCATCTCTAGATATATTCATTTTTAATCGTGGGTTATTTATGCAAAACAATAATCTTAATCTCATTGATAATAAATAAGAATATAGCGCATTCTGACCGAATATATAAATTTTTGTCAAACAAATTTTTCTTTATTATTTCTTCTTCTATTTCGACAATTTTATTCCCGTTCTTTGTGGCTGTAACAATAGTGGAATATCAAGTGCGACTGGACTTACATGAACTAGTCCTACAGGCACACATTATTATTTTTATAATGAGCTTATTGGCAAACTCCCGTATGACACAGGCCACGATTTTGTTTAGTAAGAAATGGAAAGGTTATTTTCTTTTACCACTGCTATTATTATCATTATTATTATCATCATCATTAGTAGTAGTAGTAGTAGTAGTAGTAGTTAGTAGTAGTAGTAGTAGTAGTTCAGAAGATAACCCTATTCATATTGAACAAACCCAAAGGAACAATTAACTTGAAATTCAAGCTTCCAAAGAATGTGGTGTTCATTTGAAAGAAGTGACAGAAGGCAATGGGAAATATAGAAAGAGGAGATCAGTCATTAGAAAAGGAAAAACGACTGAAGACAAATAGATAAAAATGTGATTGAATTATCGAAATACAATGAGAACTGCTTAAGGGTGGCAATGCATTGCAACTTCGCGTGCATACAATGAGCAAAAGTTGAATTCAGGAGACGGATTTTTATTGATGGACAAAGTCAATTAATACTTTTTCAATCCTCCCCAAGTCAATGGAAGCGAAGCGCCTCCGCGTAATCTGTGTTCCCACATTAGTAAAATGATCTACAGCCCTTTCATTCACGACTGAGAGTCGTTAAAAGGGGCAATTATAGCCGGTGATCTGTGCCTCCATTACTTTGCATTTGCGAGGATTAACTGCGATAATTCATTGCCATGTCATATACATCACGGGTCAGGGACTCGGAATTACTTCACGAAAATCTATATGAAGATGTGAGGTGGATGTTGATCAATTGAAAAAGGCAAGTTTGCCGTCTAGCTAAATTTTTATTACTTAAAAAAATAAAAATAAAACATTGCGCGTTTATCAAGTAAAAAATGCGAACGAGTTTCTTGGGCGCAATCGAGTTTTCCGTACAGCGTTTAATACTGTAAGAAACTCTCAGCCACAGCCAGCTGATGGCCTGAGTTGTTGGCACCTACAAGCGCACGATCATGGATAACTTTAACCTTTAAAGGGAAAAAATTACTGAGGCTACAGGGCTGTAATTTGGTATGTTTGATGATTGGAGGGTGGACGATCAAAATACCAATTTGCAGCTCTCTAGCCTCAGTAGTTTTTAAGATTTGAGGGTGGACAGAAAAAGTGCGGAAAACTAAAAGCTATCAGTTCATGCTATCACGTGTTGACTGATTATAAAAGGTACAGGAATGATTCCATCTCGCCTTGTGTCGTTAGCTTGTACAAGGCAACAATTCCGTCTGGTTACATCCTGATTACTTACAAGCTGCAGGTACAATATTGAACTCCTATGCCGTCTGGGTAAATATTTGTTACTTTGAAAGGTAATTATGGGTTACAGTTGAATATTGATTGCTTACAAAAGGTAACAATGCCATCTGGTTAAAAATGATTACTTATAAAAGGTAACAATTCCGGCGGGTTAAAAAGTTATTACCTACAAAACGGTAATTATGCAGTTTTTGGTTAAAGGACGATTATTTTTGTGATATAATCATACAGAGTGAGTAAATGCTGAATTACTTAACAATGGTAACCACATCGTCTGATTAAATTCTGATTATTCATGGGAGGTAATTATGCTGTTTGGTTACACACATTTGTGTGTGATATGAACTACATATTTTTTACCTCTCTCTCTCTCTCTCTCTCTCTCTCTCTCTCTCTCTCTCTCTCTCTCTCTCTCTCTCTCTCTCTCTCCCCTTACCATTTTATTTATTCCCTGCCTTTGTATTTGTGTCAATATACCCCCCCCCACCCCCCCCCCCCTTTCTCTCTCTCTCTCTCTCTCTCTCTCTCTCTCTCTCTCTCTCTCACTTAATATTTTATCGCCCTCATTTTCCTCACCATTCTATCTATTTCCTGCCTTTGTGTCTCTGTCAATATAACCTGCCCCCCCACCCCCCACCCCCCCCTCTCTCTCTCTCTCTCTCTGAAAAATTAATGAACATAGTAATATATAGACCCCTAATACTAAAGAGTTTGACGTAATAATAGAAAAAATGGATGATATATGTAGAAATCACAAGGACTGGACTATTCTCCTATCTGAAACTTCAACTTTCCCTTTTCGTAGACTGGAAAGAAAACTGAATAGGAGATTGTGGTTGTACTTATACATATAAGAGAGAGTAATAGTAGTGCAGAAGATAAGAGGCAATTCGAAAAGCTATTAGATATGTACTAGAATACAACATTCAACAAATATATCACCTGCCAACAAGAAAGGAAAATACTTTAGACCTAGTATTTGTGAACGAGATGAATTATGTTAAAGAAATAATAGTTTTATATAAGGCGAGTATTTCAGACCATAATGTCATAGAATTAACAGTCCATTCCAAAGCAAGTGAAAACAGAGATAAGCAAGAAATGAAAAAGTGGGAAGGATATGGAAAATACAACTTCTACGGTAAAAATATAAATGGTTAGGAAATAAATGAAGAATTAAACAAAGATTGGGATAACATTTGCGTAAGTGATGACATAACGGTAAATACGGAGATATTATATTTTGTCAAAACTATTAGAGAAAATAGTGGATATAACATATACGAAGAAGAAAAAGTAAACATCAGTCAATGCATACCAAGAGACAGAAGGATCTTGTTCCAGAACATCACAGTGGAAAAAAGGTCTTGCAAAGAAAAAAATGCATGGAAAGTTATAGAACTAAAAAGTAAGATAGAAAATGCAGAACAAAAGATTATACAATCAAAAGAAAATGAAAAACGGGACTTGGAAGAAAAAACCCTAGTAAATATCAAGCAAAACCCCAAACCAAACTATTATACTCATATGCGAAAAGATGAATAAAAGAAGAATAGAAATAGGCCCTCTAAGAATTGAAGGGAGATTAACAAATGAAAAAAAGGAAATTTGCAACATATTGGCAGAATGATATAGAGAATTCACCCCTAGAATAGATAATGACGATAACGATATAGAAGTAAGGGATGAAAATAGTGAATATTTAGCTGACATAGATATTAATAGCTGATTTATTTGTGCAGGCTATTAATGAAAATTAAAATGGAGTTGCAGCAGGGCCTGATGGTGTTCCTGCTATTTTGTTAAAGAAAGTAGTTCATTCTATCGCAAAGCCACTTGCATTATTATTAAGACAAAGTGTAGAATACAGGCATGATTTATGATGAGCACAAATTAGCATATATTACCCCTACATTCAAAAGTGGATCAAGACTAGAGGCAAGTAATTATAGGCCTGTGAGTCTAACATCACATATTATGAAAGTGTATGAAAGGGTAATGAAGAAAAATATTATGAAACATTTAATAAAAAATAATCTGTTTAATATAGGACAACATGGTTTCGTACCCGAAAAAGTACACAAACCCAACTGTTAGTCCACCGTGAGAACATATACAAAAATATGAAAAGCGGAAATGAAACAGATGTGGTTTATCTAGACTTTGCAAAAGCTTTTGACAAGGTAGACCATAATATATTGGCGAAGAAAATTAGAAAACATAATATAGTGGATAAAGTAGGAAGATGGTTATAATTGAATTTTTACACAACAGAAATTGCAAATGATGAGAATCGATGAAGCTAAGGTAATTTTCCGTGTGTGGCCACAATGGACCGGTGTTAGCTGCATTACTGTTTGTTATTAGATTGAGACCATAGACAGTAATGTTAAGGACTCGGTAGTGAGTAGTTTCGCCGATGACACAAGAATAAGTAGAGAAATTACTTGTGATGAAGATAGGAACGCGCTACAAAGAGACCTTAACAAAGTATATGATTGGGCAGAGGTAAATAGGATGGTATTTAACTCTGATCAATTTGAATCAATAAACTATGGAGACAGAGAACGAAAGCTATATGCATATAGGGGAATAAGGGACCTAATAATGAGACAATCACAAATAAGGAAGCAGTTAAAGACCTTGGTGTGATGATGAATAGGAAACATGTTATGCAACTATCAAATAGCAATTCTATTGGCAAAATGTAAAGCAAAAATGGAAATGTTGTTACGGCACTTCAAAACAAGAAAAGCTGAACACATGATTATGCTTTATAAAACATATGTTCGTAGTCCACTTGAATATTGCAATATGATATGGTACCCACACTATCAAAAGGATATTGCACAAATAGAGTGTGTACAAAAGGCCCTTTACAGCTAGAATAAGAAGGTAAGGACCTTGACTACAGGGAAAGACTACAATCCTTAAAATTTATATAGTCTAGAAAGGAGAAGAGAACGCTACATGACAATTCAGGCATGGAAACAGATAGAAGGAATAGCCGAAAACATCATGGAGCTAAAAATATCAGAAAGAGCAAGCAGAGGTAGATTAATAGTGCCCAAAACTATACCAGGAAAAATAAGGAAAGCACACAGGACATTAATCCACTACGCACCAGCATCGATAATGCAGCGTCTATTCAATGCGTTGCCAGCTCATCTGAGGAATATAACAGGAGTGAGCGTAGATGTGTTTAAGAATAAGCTCGACAAATATCTAAACTGCATCCCAGACCATCCAAGATTGGAAGATGCAAAATATACCGGAAGATGTACTGGCAACTCTCTGGTAGACATTAAAGGTGCCTCACACTGAAGGACCTGGGGCAACCAGAACAAGATGTAAGGTCTGTAAGGTAAGGTCTCTCTCTCTCTCTCACTTAATATTTTATCGCCCTCATTTTCCTCACCATTCTATTTATTTCCTGCCTTTGTGTTTCTGTCATTATGCCTCCCCCCCTCCCGTTAATATTTTACCGCTCTCATTTTCCTCACCATTCTATTTATTTCCTGCCTTTGTGTCTCTGTCAATATACCTCTCTCTCTTTCTCTCTTTCTGCACATGAATGATGAATGACCTGGAATTACGGCGATGCTTAAAACATACAAAAACATCGGCTGTTTTACTTTTTATGCTTCGGTTTCATGGACCAGTATTACGACTCCTAAAATTTTGCAACGCGTTTTGCTCCTGATGGAGAATTCTGGAACGCTCATTGTACCGGGGGAAAAAATGTTGTGCATAATGAAGCACTTGTAGTTGGGAAAGAAAAACAGATCATTTGAAGCTGGGACCTTTTGTTTTTCATGTGCAAATTTAATTCTTCGAATGTAAAAAAACTTGGGTCAACTTCCACCCTCTTAAACACTCTCTCTCTCTCTCTCTCTCTCTCTCCCCTCTCTCTCTCTCTCTCTCATAGACATTACATAGCAATCCAAACATACTAAAATACAACATTCTCTCTCTCTCTCTCTCTCTCTCTCTCTCTCTCTCTCTCTCTCATATGTGGCGAGTTAAATGTTTAAATGAATAATTATTCCGTTTTTATTTGTGCTGAAAACTGGAAAATTAAAATGAATTGCATGAATTCATATCACTGGGAAATTCCTTCCCTTTACTGAAATACCTCTTCTTAACCACGACACAATTCTCTCTCTCTCTCTCTCTCTCTCTCTCTCTCTCTCATATGATTTTTGGCTTTGATATTTTTTTCTTTCGCTTGCGTTCCTTTGTACCTCACTGTCCAACTTCTTTAACTTTACACTTTAATCAAATTTTCCCCTCTTTTTCAGAACCATTCGTTCGAACTATTTGCAGCATTCTTGTTACAACAACAACAACAACAACAACAACAACAATATATTAATAGTAACAATAATAATAATAATAATAATAATAATGATAATAATTGCATATTATTATTATTGCTATTATTATTATCATTATTATTATCAATAATAATTCCATCTTATTTAGAACACATCCTAATCATTTTAAGCGATAAGAGACAATGCAAAAGAAAAAAAACGTTCCTGAGAGGAAAACGTTTTAAGAAGAATGAGGCTGCGAAAACATTCACTCCACCAGACAGGAGTGCATGCGAGTTTATAATTCCGTACAAGTATAATTGCTATACACCCATAGGTACAGGAATGTGAAGTGCATTGACCTATATAACATATATAGATATAATTCCTATGTGGGTATTGGTACAAGAACTGTAAGCGCATTGAACTCTATAACTCATATAGATATAATTCCTATATAGGCATGGGTAGAAGAATTGAAAGTGTATTGACCTATGTAAATCATACGGGTATAATTCCTATACAGGTATAGGTACAGGTATTTAAAGCCCATTGACCTATAAAACAAAATGTATACTTATCCGACGCGTTTACGAATGTACGTAAATCGTTTGGTCTTTGTGTTCAAGAAATGAGCAGTGAAAATTATTATTATTACTAATTATGCAGACACAGGTAGAATAAGATGGCGGATAATCAACAGCTTTCGGTAGATGCGATCATCAGTAACATATAATTAAAATAGTTTAAAATGCAGTGCTACGTTAACTGGAGTCCGCCTGCCATCGTCATCATAACCGTAGTAAAATCCAGAACTGGCAGGATTACATGGGAGCGCAATCATGGCGGTTGAGCAAACATAGCATTCCGATTTCCGTCGGACTTTTGCCAATCCAATTTCGGGGCAGAAGTCTGTCGCGCCACTGAAAGCTTTGAGCACTTTTCGATACCATTGTCTCTCTCTCTCTCTCTCTCTCTCTCTCTCTCTCTCTCTCTCTCACTTTTTATTTTAAGCCCTGTTCCGTAACCCTCCTCCGACCCACAAATTTTAATAAGCAGCTTACTTTTGTATCTCTCTCTCTCTCTCTCTCTCTCTCTCTCTCTCTCTCTCTGTTCAGTTACTTGAAGAATATACTTCCCTTTTTTTTATACTTCCCACCTCGCCCCACTTTATATTTCCCAATACACACACATATAAATATATAACAATACATATCCATACATACATACATACTTACAATATATAAATATATATATATATATATATATATATATATACATATATATATATATATATATATATATATATATATATATATAATAATATATAATATATAATATATATGTATATATATTATAAGAGTACTTAAAATACCACAGCAGATGCACACTGAAATTACACTCTTCTACTGTAATTATATATATATATATATATATATATATTATATATGTATATATATATATATATATATCATATATATCTATAGATATATCTATAGATAATAGTTATCTATTTTATATATTATATATTAATATCTCTCTCTCTCTTCTCTCTCTCTCTATATATATATATATTATAGTTTAATATATATATAGTTATATCTAATATAGTCTATGTATAGTCTTGAATAATATACTATTGATGATAGTATGGATCTATATATGGTTAGTATATATGTATAGTAATATATAATTAGGCATCATATATTATTATATATATATATATATTTATATATATAATTATTTCTGTAGTCTATATATATATATGGTGGTAGTATTATGCTAATATATTATATATATAAGGGGATAGGGGTTATGGTGGATAGGGTAGTAGTATATTTATATATTCATGAGTATAGTATCCATATAGGTATTATATGTGGTATGGTATAGCTATATATAATAGTTATTTGAGGTGATAGTGATATTATATATCATATATCTATATATTATATATATATATATATATATATATATATAATCTAATAATATATATCTATTTCTATCTATATAGATAGATATATATCTATAGTATATATTTATTATAGATATATATATATATATATATATATATAGGATATACTCTATATGTATATATAGATATATATATATATATATATATATATATAATATATATTATATATATATAATTCTAATTATATGGATAGATATATTATATCTAGATATATATATATATATATATCTATATATATAATATCTATATTATATATAGAAATATATATATATATATATATATATATATGATATATATCTAATATATATATATATATATATATATAATATCAGATTATACTATATATACTATATATATATATATATATATATATATATATAAATATATATATATATATATATAGATATATATATATATATATATATATATATCACATTACGTATATATATAGATATCTTTATATATATATATATATAATATATATATATATATATATATATATATATATATATATATATATATATATATATATATATATAAACACTTAGCGTATGTACAAACTCACCCCTTTTTTTCCTTTTTTTTGTGTTCAGAAACACAGGACAATATCGAGCTTAACCAGGGATTGGAACTCAGGCCTAATTGATTTTTCGTGATGAAGAAAAGAAGGCGGGGCACTGATTCCTTCGCCCACAATCTTAGTAGTTGTTTGGGGGTGCCGGAGGGGGAGGGCGGGGTGGGGCGGGGGTGTCGTTCTGACGTCATATTTAAAGGCCAGTATTATCCGTGTACTATTATCATGTTACTGTCGATTATTCGAGAAAAGGCATATAAGTCTTAGAACGGAGAGGGACAGGGAGTGAGACAGGGAGAGGGAAATACATATGAAGAAGGAGAGAGAGAGAGAGAGAGAGAGAGAGAGAGAGAGAGAGAGAGCTCTTTAAACACGAAAACAATAAGAAGCACAAAAGAGAGAGAGAGAGAGAGAGAGAGAGAGAGAGAGCTCTTTAAACACGAAAACAATAAGAAGCACAAAGAGAGAGAGAGAGAGAGAGAGAGAGAGAGAGAGAGAGAGAGAGAGAGCTCTTTAAACACGGGGACAATAAAAAAAGAGACAAAGAGAGAGAGAGAGAGAGAGCTCTTTAAACACGAAACAATAAGAAGCACAAAAGAGAGAGAGAGAGAGAGAGAGAGAGAGAGAGAGAGAGAGAGAGAGGCAGCATCCGCCCCTGAACCCGAAAACGCGTAAATAAACACATTATTTGCCCAACGGCGCCGCGTATCAAAATCCATAGAAATCAGAATGGTTTAGTTTTATTTACTCTGAGCAAACCGAATACAGCACACCGTAGAATCCCCCTTTATATCAAATGCTCTTTTTGCATGAAATATGGGTATTTGCACGCGTTCAGGCTTTTCAAAGGGCACCACATACATCAAAGGTGTTGGTTTTTTTTGAAACTATAAAGTGACTGCGTTTGAAGCTCCTGACAGCAAGCGTTTATAAAGCTCAGTATCTTATTTACAGGAGTATGTTTTTATTTCCGTCATGTCTTCGCTATTTGCTCTTTTTTTTTGTGTGTGATTTTAGTCTCAAAGATAGTTTTTATTAATATATTATATATATATATATATATATATATATATATATATATATATATATATATATATATATATATATATATATATGTGTGTGTGTGTGTGTGTGTGTGTGTGTGTGTGTGTGTATGCTTAAAAAATCACAGTAGATGCACGTGACTTCATTAAATAAGCGAATAACACAGGAAAATGATAGTCAGAAATCCAAGCGCTTTCGTCTTTACTAAGACATTGTCAAGGAGCGAATGACTATCATTTTCGTGTGATATTCACTTATATATATATATATATATATATATATTATATATATATATATATATATATATATATATATATATATATATATATATATATATATATATATATATATATATATATATATATATATATATATATATATATATATATATATATATATATTATATATATATATATATATATATATATATATATATATATATATATATATATATATATATATATATATATATATTATATATATGCATGTACGTACTACTCACGAGTATGCATATATATGTATGTATGTACTATGTACTATGCACGCGCGACTATGCATTTTTGAGTGTGTTCACCTACCTACTCATTCCTCTTTGCATAGCACAGAAACCATCGCACCGACTACCTGTCTAGTAGAAAGCGCTCAAAACGAACATCGAAAGGAGTTATTCTCGTCCGGAAATCACATCCGAGCACTTTACTTTTCCTTTTCCTGGACTTGATATTAAGGTCATTCTTTGACAGCCGCGTTCCCCAGTAGGTTAATAAGGATCTCTCAATCAAATGGTCTTCCCCAAAAGGTCCAGGAATTCATATAAGTTACGAGATTCAAAAGTCACTGACTCTTATCCTCAAATCACCTCCGACTCGGATAATTGTCAGTGCATATTTCCTAGCACAAAGAAATGAGAAAACTGATTCAATATGGGGAAAATATTATTATTATTATTTGTTTGTATGGTGTTTTAACATTGCATGGAACCAGTGGTTATTCAGCAACGGGACCAACGGCTTGACGTGACTTCCGAACCACGTCGAGAGTGAACTTCTGTCACCAGAATACACATCTCTAACCCCCTCAATGGAATGCCCGAGAATCGAACTCGCGGCCACCGAGGTGGTAGGCCAAGACCATACCGATCACGCCAATGAGGAGCTGATTATTATTATTTTTATTTTATTTTTTTTTCGTTCTGTAACATTCTTACACTACAAGTGTTCGTGCAATTGGCTTTCTGTATTTTCTATTATTAGTTTTTCCATCGTCAGGGAGTGGATGTAATAATCTTCCCAAAAAAGCTTATTAATAGAACACTCGCAGTTAGTATTTTCCTTTAACAAAACCTCACTTAAAACGAAGGCCTCTGCCATTATCACAAAATCTGCATAAAAGGATGTTTCTACTCACATTAAACACCTAACTAGTTTTACAAAACCTTACAAGAAGGCCTTTGTCCATATTTCAAAATCCGCTTAAAAAACAACCTGCACCCATATCATTATCATCATTTTCAAAATCATGCAAATATTCATATTGAGCACGATATTAACTTCTTAACCAACTTCATACTGAACTGACTGCCCATGAGGTAAATATCACCACTATTATTCTACTGATTTCAGTAACTACACATTAGTGCTTATTCTTATGTTCTCTAGAACACTAAGAGGAGGTCATTGTAGATATATTCGCCCATGATTCGATCCTGGGTCTTGGTCTGGAATGTCATCGATTTCCATAAAGATCTTTTAGGTATTCTAAAAATAATCCTTAAATACATTTCTCCTCATAAGCCATCGGTTCCTTACCGACGTTCATAAAGATATTTCTATTCTAAAATCAATCCCTTAATATATTTCCCTATAAGCCTTCCGTTCCTTAACGTGGTCTAGAAAGATCTTTGTATTTTGGAAACTGTCTTTAAATATATTTCCCTAAAAAAAAAACCATCTCTTCTTTACAGATGTATTCCGATGTTTTTCATTCGTATCCCCCCCCCCCCCCTTCATCATTTATCCAAAGCATTTGTTTGTTTTTATGCAAATTAGGTTCCCTTTTCAGGTGGGGAAGATAATGATAAAAAAAAAAAAAGTTGTAGCTATCATGTTGTGTGTCTCTTCCTCCCTTTTTTCCGCCCATTAAACAAAATAAATTGGCCAGAACTAATTAGGCAGGTATTTTTTACCTCGGAAATTTGCAAATGTTCTTTCGAGTTTAAAGGGTTTTATTTTTAAATGATTAAGGCTGGGATGTTTGGGCAAGGACAGGAGCTCCTCTCTCTCTCTCTCTCTCTCTCTCTCTCTCTCTCTCTCTCTCTTATTTCTTCCTTCTGTATCATGAATTTTGTTTTCCTATCACACAATCTCTCTCTCTCTCTTCCACATGTTGTATTTTTCCTCTGTCATTTATTTCCTCTCCCCTTTCATGCATTCTCTCTCTCTCTCTCTCTCTCTCTCTCTCTCTCTCTCTCTCTCTCTCTCTCTCTCTCCTATCATACATTCCTTGGAACACTTATTCCTCTCTCTAGCTCTCTCTCTCCTATCATATACTCCCTGAAACACTTATTCCTCTCTCTCTCTCTCTCTCTCTCTCTCTCTCTCTCTCTCTCTCTCTCTCTCTCTCATGAAGCACGCATCATCATGACTACCAGGAACCAAACCAAATTATGAATGATGAAATATCTCCTCTATGAAAAGTATACGAAGAAATCTCACAGAAAAATGTGCGGCTACATCAAAATATAAACGAAACTCTACTGAAAACAAAATCACCCGGTAACATAACAGGACCACAGAGATTATCATAGAAATCGCCGTTGTTCATCTTATGATGACCCACAAAAACTTAAATACCTCCTGGGGAAAATAATAACAATAAAATTTCACTCACCCACTAAGAGCTTGGGAGTGTATCTGGGTCAAGGCCATTTCAGAAATCGACTTTGGTGTATAATGTGGTCCGAACACTGGTCCGAAGACTTGAGATTCTTGGTTTTGGGAGGAATTGCAGAGCCATTGACCTGAAATGCTGTTGAAATAAGAAACGAACAGAAACTATTATATCTTCCCGACTCTCTCTCTCTCTCTCTCTCAACTATATTTCCTGTCTTGCAGTCTTTGATACACTTATTCCTCTCCGGTTTCATTTTTCTCTAAATCGGGCGCTCCTCTCTCTCTCTCTCTCTCTCTCTCTCTCTCTCTCTCTCTCTCTCTCTCTCTCATTATGCAGTCATTATCTATGATAAAAGCAACTCATTTGGTGTGCAACGGTTCCTTTGATAGCAGGTTTTTCTGTCGCTCCGTGCAAAATGATGTATATATCGAGAAGTGGTATGCTTCTTCCTTTATTATTATCATTATTATTATTATTATTATTATTATTATTATTATTATTATTATTATTATTATTATTATTATTATTATTTTATTTTCGTATTTAGCACGTTAATCATTATTGCAAAGCGTTATTCATTACTGTAATGGTTACCATGTACATAATTTCCCTTTCATATGACATAATTTCATATGATTTAATTTAAGACATAAAAGCCACACAAAAAAAAACACTGAAGGTTTTTATAAACGGAAATTAAAATTAAATTTAAAAAAACTATGCACACACACAGGACGTCGGTTATGCCAGCAATCAGAGAGAGAGAGAGAGAGAGAGAGAGAGAGAGAGAGAGAGAGAGAGAGAGAGAGAGAGAGAGAGAGAGAGAGCATTTAAGTTTTACAAATTATCAACTACCTGACAATACCTGTACTTATGAAATGAGTTTTAGAAGGAGGAAATTATCAGTGTAGAGAGAGAGAGAGAGAGAGAGAGAGAGAGAGATTACGGGTAGAATATTCACTGCCATTATGGCGATGCTAAAAGGCAAATACTAGCGAGCGCTAATAGCACTTTTATGATTGGTAGAATGATGCAAATAAACCAATTAGAACTTCAATCAGTTTGCTCATCTCTCAGCTGGCTACGCTAATTGCCAAAGCCCACGATAATTGCTCTCCATGTTTCAATTACTGGCTAGTTTGGAATACCTACTGTACATTCACTCCCTATGCGCGTGAGATGTATAGAAGTTTGAAAGTGTGCGTATGAGTATGTGCATGATTCATACAATAAAAACACACATTATATATGTATATATAGCATATATATATATATATATATATATATATATATATATATGTATATATATGCATATATATATATATATATATATATATATATATATATATATATATATATATATGTATATATTATATAAATATACATATATTATATGTATATGAATACAGAATGCAGTTTATATATCATATATTATATATATATATATATATATATATATATATATATATATATATATATATATATATATATATATATCGTATACATATATATATGTATGTACATACATACACACACACACACGCATATATATATATATATATATATATATATATATATATATATATATATATATATATATATATATATATATATATATATATATATATATATATATATATACACACATATATATTCTCAAAATTCCTTTCCCCAAATCAGTCGACTGCAAGACTGGGCCAAGTTCAGCAGGAGGAGGTGGAGGAGTAGGTGGAGGAGGAGGAGGAGGAGGAGGAGGAGGACGAGAGCGCGCAAGCTCACCCGTGCACGTTTATTGCCGAACGGTTTGTGGAGGGAGGCCGTGGAATCAATAACATTCAGCCGCCGCCGCCGCCTGCCTGCATTCGCTAAGGATTCGTCCTGATATAATCGGGTCTCGAGACCGGCTTCAGCTCCTCCTCTGCTGAGGAGGGATTGGGCCTCCTTCCATTATCATCTCAGGATTTTGTCCAGGGTTTTTTAATATTTCGGGCTATTAATGTATTAGCGATATGTGCGTATTTGTATACAGGATGATTTTGTGAAGGTATATGTACGTTTGTGTATATATATACATAATACATATATTATATTTAAATATATATATATATATATATATATATATATATATATATATATATATACACAAATATGCTATATTATTTTAACATATAATATTATATTATATATATATATATATATATTATATATATATATATATATATATATGTATATATATATATAATATACATATATATATATATATATATATATATATATATACATATATATATATATAATATACATATATATATTATATATATATAATACACACACACACACACACATACATATATATATATATATATATATATATATATATATATATATATATATATATATATATATATACGTAGGAACATACAAATTAATTTCATTCTATCAACGGGTCTCCTAACCCCAATGGTACACAAGTGCACGTAATTTTTACTTAGTGATATCAAATCCCATTTCATTAATGAAATATTCGAGTTTTTTTATTTTTTATGCTTTTCCAGGCTTAAATAACTCCGAATTATTATGCAGGAATTCACTCGGCAGTTACGGCAATTTTTCCTATTAAAAACTCGTTCGAATTTTTTAAGTCATTTTCTACGATTTTTCTGTTGTGGAGAATTCCAAAGCATTATGTATGAATGCGTGTTTTCGTAGTATGGTCAGATAGCCTTTCATTATTCAAAAAGGTAATTCATATTATTATTCACGGTTTTCAGGTCTTTTCAAGGCTTCATTAATACTAGTTACATTGTATATGAGTGTATGATGCATGAATGTATAATGTATAAAATAATTTAATGTATGGTTCATTGTACATGCTTACTATGTAAGAATGCATAATGTATAGCCATTCCATGTAGTCCATTGTATATGAGTGTACGATGACTGAGTGTATAATATATAAAGTAATTCTAAGCATAGTTAGTTTTTAGTTGTATAAGAGTGTACGATGCATAATGTATAATGGATAAAATCATTCACTGCATGTTTAGAGTGCCTTCTTCTATCCAAAAATGCTTTCAAGGTATCATATTTTTCCTGTATCTTTTCTTTTCAATCATATCCATGGTTGAATATACTAAATGCATTATTCATATTTCTAATGCCTTATGAAAGAGTTGGATCCCCTTTGCCGAATTCTCATACAGTATTCTGGAATTTCAAAAGCTTTTTCGTCATTTTTCCAGCCGTGACTGACGCAAAGTATTAGACAATCTTCCTTCAGAAAATAAAAATATTCGATTTAGTGTATTCTAGTGTATTTCCATCGTGTTAATCAATATCATTATATTGATTTTTGGCTATTTAAAGTGATCACGGTCATTTTAAATGGTCGACAATAAATTCTTTAAAAATTTATGTAAACTTAAAAAAAATATTCGTAGAATTTGTGTTAAAACTGGGACACCTCCATACATGTATTCATGTTAAGGTATAACAGCGTTTCTATTATCTTTTACACAATAGAAAAAAATATGCATCATACTGATGAGGAGGAGGAGGAGGAGGAGGAGGCGTGATATATGATAAAAGCTAACTGAAGTGACTAAGAGTATCATATTATTATATTCAGAACATAAACCCTATTCATATGAAGGAGGAGGAGGAGGAGGAGGAGGCGGCATGATATATGATAAAAGCTGACTGCAACGACTAAAAGTATGATATTATTATTATTATTATTATTATTATTATTATTATTATTATTATATTATTATTATTATTATTATTATTATTATTATTATTATTATTATTATTATTATATCAGAACATGAACCCTATTCATATGGACCTGGCCTAAAAGGCGCCACTGGCTTGAAATTCAAGCTTCCAAAGAATATTAAGGTGTTCATTACAAAGAAGTAACAGAAGGTAATGGGAAATACACGAAGAGGGAATCGGTCATTGGAAAACAAAGATAAACAAAACATTAACAACCAGATACAAAATGTGAGAGAAGGACCGAGAATGAATAAAGAATCACCGAATGATAGTGAAGGATAATGAAGGCGAATTAAATGGACTTCTGATGAGGATTCTCCGTAGGTCTATCAAACGACTTAGAAGCAAACAAAGTTTCTGTTAGCAATTAGAAGCTGAATGTTGATGTACATTACTTTACCAAATGCAGCGTTCTCTGAATATCAAGGTGATGCCATCCTGTTAAAGTTGCCTCCAACAGCAACAATAATATTGACATTCCGAGGTGAGGGAATTCTGTTGAAGTTGACTTCACCAGCAACAAACAATATTGACAGTCATGTTAATGAACTGACAGTACGCCCTGTTCTGTGGCAAATGGTTTCTCGAATAAAATTCAAAACGTCGGTGACTTAATTGAGAATTTATATCTCACAAGTTATCAACTATCTGACAATACCTTCATGTATGCAATAACTTTCAGATGGGGGAGAATAATCAGAGTTCAGAGAGAGAGAGAGAGAGAGAGAGAGAGAGAGAGAGAGAGAGAGAGAGAGAGAGAGAGAGAGAATATTTATATTTCACAAGTTATCAACTATCTGACACTACCGGTAGGCTATGCAATAATTTTCAGATGGAGGAGAATTATCAATGTTCAGAGAGAGAGAGAGAGAGAGAGAGAGAGAGAGAGAGGATGGGGTGGGGGTTAGGGGTGTCAGGAAGGGGACGAAAGAGAGTGACTGACGTTATTGATTGATGGGTAAATCATGGACGCTAATGGGTTCTCTGGCTGATGATGGGATCACTTCTGGGGACTCTCTTGTGGGTCTTGCATTGTGATACGTTATCTTATCCTTTTGTATTTTTTTTTTACCCCTTTTCAAACTCCTTACGTCCAAGATGAATGAAAGAGAAAAATGTATATGAAAAAAAAAAAACAATGACTTTTAAAGCTCAAACTCACTTCCCGGTTCTCTAAGAGGTTGGTTTTCACCTTTTACGTTCGAGAAGAATGTGAGACAGATGAATATAAAAATGATGAATTTTAAAGCCGAACTCATTTTAAAACTATTATGAAGAGGGATTTCGTCTTGTGTCCAAGGTAATCATAAGAAGAAAAGGTTTATAAGAAAGCTAAGATGTTCAAGGCCATTTTCAAACTCTCTAAAGTCTAAGAGGTGGGTTTTTTGACTTACGTCCAAGATGAATGTAAGAAAAAATGTATATAAACAATGATTCTTAAATCCAAACCCATTTTCGAACTCTCTAAGACGTGGTTTTCGTCTCAAGTCCAAGATGAATGTGTGAGGAAAAATGAAGAAAGGATATAAAAAACAGTGAAATAAAGCCAGAAAAAGTATATAAAAAGCAATGAATTTTAAAGCCAAACCCATTTTCAAACTCTAAGAGATGGATTTTAGCCTTATGTCCAAGATGAATAAGAGAAAAATTTAGATAAAACAAAGATGTTTAAAGCCCCACCCAAGTCCTGCGAGGAAGTATCACAAACCAATGTATCTAGACCATCCGAGATATATTTTAAAGATATAAGACCTCGTTCCCATAACTTGTAACCTCTGCACCAGCAACTGTGAGATACTGACGTGATGTCCGTGGGAAGCCCCAAGTTAGACGAAGGTAAACATAATTCCCCTAATTGGTCCATTCAAGAGGTTCCTCATTGAGGAGGCCCAGTCGAGTCAGGAGTTCAAGCAGTTGAGTTTGGGAAGGAAGTTGGAGCGACGGGGAGTTAATTCCTGGTATAACTAGCTCGAACATCATAAGTCTGAATTATCTCGCGGAAGAATCAGGGCGACGTGTGTGTGTGTGTGTGTGTCCGTAGGAATCTTAGCAAGACTAGCCAGTCGGGCAGCTAGCTCGCTTAAGCTGGCTGGTAACCGGTAGCGTCCCATCCTGGTCTTTTCAAGTTATGCTAATTTTAGCCTGCTGGTTCCTTCCCCTCCACGTCTACGTGGGAGGCCTCGTATCCCTACAGATGCTGTGGGGAGGTCGTAGACTCTAGAGTACATCTAACGGATTAGGTCTCTGATTTAGTATTTTAAAGATTTTCTGCAAACATGAATTGGTAAAGGAACTTGCACGAGCTAAAATTGCCGTATATGGAACGAGCGCAAAATAGCTAAACGTTAAAAAAATAGATACACAAACATAAACACCACTAAAACATAAGTAAACAAGCATTGTAATACCGTTATCCAGATTTATACAAACAACACTATAAAACAGATAAAACGGTATTGCAATACATTAATCCACACTTACTGCAGGCACCAAGGCGAAAATAACCAACCACCAGTTATATTAACAAATAAATTAATATATTAATAATAATAATAATTATTATTATTATTCAGAAGATGAACCCTACTCAACTGGAAAAAGCCCACTTGTAAGATGTAACAGAAGGTAATAAGAAATACAGAACGAAGAGGAGATCAGTTATTAGGAAAAAATAATAAATTAATAAATAAACGTATGAAAATGTAAGAAAATGATAGATACACACACAATGCAATTCTGTCCACCCGATTTTTCCCTGACAGCGAGATTAAGCTGGACGCTTAGTGCTTGCGACCCTTCGCTGGGAGAGTTTGCAACACTATCGAGGTTTGCTGCGAGAGTTTGCAGCATTATCTAAGTCCTGGGGACGTTATCGTCCCGTGATGCATTGCTGTCTGATTAGAGAAAAGCCAAGACGGGCTTAAGACGAAATGGCGAGCTTGCATTGTGTGAGCTTTAACCCTTATCGCGAAGAAAGACAATTCTTTTCTTCAGAGGTACGACAGGGTATTTGCTTTTACGGCGTGGCATGGCGGCAGCATCGATCTCCTGCCTATTTCCGATGACTTTGGAATGAAATGGGATGGAATGGGAAATTTAGGCCAAGGGCCAAGTGCTGTGACCTGTGATGAGGCCATTCAGCGCTGAAAAGGGAAGCTGAGAGTAAAAAGGGTTTGAAAGGAGTAACAAGAGGAAAACCTCTCAGCTGCACTATGAAACATTGTTAGGAGAGGGTGGGAAGAGAGGGAAGAAAGAGAATATGAACGGAGGAACGCTAAAGGAATGAAAGGGGTTGCAGGTAGGGGCCGAAAGGACGCTGCAAAGAACCTCGATCCATGCCTACAGTGCACCGCATCAGGTGCACGGACGGCACTAGCCCCCGACAGGATTCCGATGATTTTCTCCTGAAAGCTCTGAATTACTTATAGCCGTATTGTTGCTGATGCTGGAATTTCAAAGACAGAATAAATAATGTATTAATCATCGCTGCGAGCACTGTGATATTTCAATATATAAATATTGAATTTCAGTATAAAGAAAATCTATTAAGAAATCAAATACTTATGACATTGTTAAGTAAAAGTTCTAATTTTTCTATAATCTAAAATCTTTCGGAAATGAGTCTCACTTCATAATTCAGTATCGTGAACGCTCAAGATTTTAATTTTACAGCAAAATTCAAACTTTCGCTGAATAATATAAGTTTTTCAATCTTTGCAGTTACACTTTATACTGAAATTCAACATTTACATATCATTATTGGATTGACAGCAAGGAAGAGTAGTACACTTTTACTTATTCTATCCAAGCAACGCTACTTCTTGTGTTTCCTTAGTAAATACTTAAGGACTTTTTCAAGTTTCGTAGTTTTTTACAGTGTCAGATAAATACAGCCCTTATATCTGCATCCCCTTATATCTAGATAAACTTTGACAAGAGCGTGGAAAATTATAGGATACTTACTTACTTATTTACTTAAAACTCAGTGTAAAGTAAAAAAAAAAACTAAAAGAGTCTGAGAACCAAAATGAAAGTTCTAAGAAATAGGAGTAAATTCCAACCCCAATGAACAAGGATTTCCAAATAAATCTAATTTCCGGGATTAGAGAGAGAGAGAGAGAGAGAGAGAGAGAGAGAGAGAGAGGTTCGCAGGCGAGTTGGAAGTTAAGCCTTGTTATTTATATCGCTAGGAAATTACCCACAAAATAGCAAATTATATTTTCATTTATCGTTGAAAAGACACCGAGAGAGAGAGAGAGAGAGAGAGAGAGAGAGAGAGAGAGAGAGAGAGAGAGGATTTCGTGATGGTATATTTTAAGTCATATTTTACAGATTGTGCTGTAAAACATGCGCAGAAAATAGCGGAAACTCTTTATGTATTGTTGAATAAAGAGAAAGAGACAAACAAACAAAAAACACAGAACACAAACGGGCAAACATGCATACAAACAGACAGCCTTGCTCCCCAACATGCAGGCTGCTCCTTATACTTAACCTGTACTTGCCAATGTTAAAAGCGGAGAAAAATTTAATAAAAGTTCCTGTTAAGTTCTGCGTCTATTTTCTTACCTGCTTTTTTTGAGAGAGAGAGAGAGAGAGAGAGAGAGAGAGAGAGAGAGAGAGAGAGAGAGAGAGAGAGAGCACATTTGTATTTTCAGATTTAAAATTATAACATTTATTTTCAGATTGAAAGTTATAACATTTATTTTCAGATTTAAAATTATTACAAGACACTATTTTTGTGCAAGAGAGAGAGAGAGAGAGAGAGAGAGAGAGAGAGAGAGAGAGAGAGAGAGAGAGAGAGAGAGAGAGAGAGCATATCTCTATTTTCAGACTGAAAATTAAAACATTATGTATTTTCAGATTTAAAATTACACTATTAATAGAAATTATTTTTTGTGTACGAGAAAGAGAGAGC
>NC_087213.1:4682626-4690126 GCF_015104395.2 Macrobrachium nipponense | reverse complement strand
ATATATATATCTATATATATATATATATATATAATGTGTGTGTGCGCGCATGTATATACATATTTATATATTTACACAACTAAATACACGCTTTATCACATACTAAAACAATATAAACACATGTATGAGCGCATTAGTAATCTCTGTCGCACCCGCCATACTTCATGACGCCACAAATACCGTTCAAATCACGGTCTAAAGAATGCGGAGAACGCAAGCAAATTGACCCACCTCCTGCATTTGATAGTCTCTCTCTTCCTCTGTACTTCCAGAATCATTGACCAGCCTCTTCATGACAATAACTACCGTCTCTCCTTAACGGGCTTTTGTTTCGGCACCTACGAATATGCTCGTTCCTACCTCTTCGCTGATAAAAGTAAAAAATGTGCCGAAGTTTTTCCTTCCCAATCGAGTTTTCTGTACAGCGTATAGTCAAAGCCGCAGAAAACATCTATCTGTCGGTAGTCTAAGTATAATGCTGTATGAGCCGCGACCCATGAAACTCTCAGCCTGTGGTGGCCTGTGCTGTTGTGGTGTCAGAAGCACGATCACTTCTAACTTTAAAATAAAAAAAAAAAACTACTGAGGCTAGATGGCTGTAATTTGTTATGTTTGATGACTGGAAGGTGGATGATCACCATACCAATTTGCAGCTCTCTACCCTTAGTAGTTTTTAAGATCTGAGGGCCGACAAAAAGTACGAACTGACAACAAAAGCCACCTCAATAGTTTTAACAGAAAGGTAAAAAAAAATGTATTCTATCCAGCTTAAGGAACGACACAAACAGGCAATACGTACAGTGACCGGGAGCTTGTGTTACCTGTGTTGCCATATCCTTATTTCTTACTCGGGTGTTAAGGTATCCCCACAGGTATCCGAAGGTATCCCACATCTAGACCTTAAGCCCCGCCCACCTGGACAATACTACGTGTGGGAGTAGCTTTCATAGAAACTATTCTCACTAGTATTTTTTTTCTGAATGGAGGAAGTTGTTATGCGAGGTGTTTGAACGTTTTGATATTTAATTTCACTGCTGTTTTTGTTTCTGAATGAAAATAGTCGGTAATTCAGATTTAAAATAAAACGTTTAACATTCGGTGGCGTAGCATATATCAACTAACAAAACTTACTTTTGGTTAGCTGAAAAATAAATATATTCTGGGGACTAAAATAGCCTTACTATTTTTAACGAAAGCCTTCATAATTCTGTATTTTCGTACTACAGTTTCGATTACTCTCGTCTTTTCTGGTCGGGGTCCACTTTCGTTCAAAAACAAAAATTTCATGTTTACTGTCGTTCGAACATCCTCTTTGGCAACAGCCTTCCTCAAAAAACGAAAAAACAAAAATGTTATTTGATTTTAAATCTCGACTACCAACCGTTTTCATTCAGCAACAAAGTCAACGGTGAAATTGAATAGTAAAACATTCCTTAGATCTACATTCATCTCACAGATTCTGGTCTTGGGGTAGTCTCTGTCGAAGCAAAAACTCCACGGCCGACTCCTTAAGGATTGTTGCAATTTGATAGGTGAACTTTTATGATATTTATGCGACGATATAAAAGGAGATCAACGAGAAGAAGAAGAAGAAGTAGGAGTAGGAGGAGGAGGAGGAGGAGGAGAAGGAGAAGTCTCAGATGACAACCGTAGTGGTATTGGATTCTATTTATGGTGATGGAATCGCTTATGAATGGCCGCTTCCTCGGACCAGTTTCAGTCGTTTATTACCTCGTGGGCAGCAACGGGAGCCTCTGGTCAGAAACTAGATGCTCTCTCTCTCTCTCTCTCTCTCTCTTCGACACAGCCTGTAAGTGGTTCTCGACTTTATTCACATCAAAGTCGTTATCTTATTTAGTCATTTAATCTTTTTCTCTCTCCACAGCAATTAAATCTCGATTTTATTAATTTTATTCATATACGCCATCATGTTTTTATTTAGTTATCTGGTCTCTCTCTCTCTCTCTCTCTCTCTCTCACACACACACAATTTTTCTCTTGACATGGCACGTAAGACTATTTTTATTCATAACGTATTCATTATTACTAGCAAACGTATACAGAAATTAGGTATGATAAATTCGTAAAGTAACTAAGTCTACGGGCATAACCGGCCCCGTTTCAGGTAATCCCTGGGGGTGTTGGTAGGATGAAACCCCATTATAAACCATCTTAGGTGTCCCCACTATAACCCTGCCAAGTATCATGCCCATCGGACCAGACATAACGCCCATTATAGTAAGATTCTTATACAGTTATTTAATCTCTCTCCCTCTCTCTCTCTCTCTTGTACTTAACTCAATATCTAACGACACTCATTGGTCATTGACTATTTTCTTAAAAATTCAATAACTAAATGCTATAGTTTTTTCTCGGATTTCTCTTCCTATACTATATACGGCAGGTCTGTGACGAGACCATTCAGAACGTACCTCTCTCTCTCTCTCTCTCTCTCTCTCTCTCTCTGAGTTCTGACAAGAGGAAGATGGATTAATCTAATTCATTCATGTTGCTTCATGGTTGTTGTAGCATCATACTCCCAACACAAACAGTGTGGCGGAAGTGTGCACAAGGCTGAAAGAGTCACACTTGTTTGTTTAAGGATTTGCATATTCACCATTTTTGTTTTTGTTTTTTTGGCAGAACTGTCTCGAGGGATGATAATCGTCAACGGTGTTGAGTAAAGAGAGAGAGAGAGAGAGAGAGAGAGGAGAGAGAGAGAGAGGCACGCAGCTAGTCTTTTGCCTCTCTTTTCACTAGTTCGACTTTCCCTACGCATCTCCGATGAGAGAGAGAGAGAGAGAGAGGAGGAGAAGAGAGAGAATTCTTCCCTATTTTAGCTTATTCTTTCAGCATTCTCAGACGAGAGAGAGAGAGAGAAGCTAACAAGGCAGCCAGCTTTGCTTGACTTGCAACTCGCCAAAAATCTTCCTGTCGGCATAACAATTTCTGAGAAACTTTTAATGGGGAGGAAAAATAACGTCTCGGCATCTTTCCCTTCGGAGGATTTCCTCCATCCTTACCAGCCGCAATCCCCCTTCCTTCCACCCCCCCCCCCCTTCCTCCTCTCTCCCCCACAAGGCAACGGAAGCACCGGCGTGGCTCCTTCGAATTCATCCTCTTACGTATCCTATGTCTTCTGATATCCTTTTGTTTTTCGCCTGAAAGGGAGTTCGTTGTAATAAAACGTGACTCCTAAAATCGTTAGCTAAAGGCTCTTACGATTCTGAAGATTCTTAAGATTATGAGGATTCTTACAATGCTTAGGATGCTTACAATTTTCAGGATCCTTCCGATTCTGAGGATTCTCACAATTCTAAGGATTCTTACAATGCTAAGAATTCTTACGATTCTGAGGATTCTTACAACGATAAGAATTCTTACGATTCTGAGGATTCTTACAATGATAAGAATTCTTACGATCTGAGGATTTTTACAATGCTAAGGGTGCTAATTATTCTGAGGATTCATAAAACTCTGAGAATTCTTACAATTCTGAGGATTATTACAATTCTGAGGATTATTAAGATTCTGAGGATTCCGACGATTCTAGGGATTCATACAATTCTGGGGAATCTGAGGAGTCTTACGATAGGCCCTGTCCACACGGTCGAGCTTTGGTCAACGAACTTTGTCCGATGTGACGTCAGAAGCGGAGAAACAGCGAGAAAAGTCAGTTTCTCCGGTTCTGACGTCACATCGGACAAAGTTCGTCGAGCAACGGGCCTTAAGGATTCTTATTATTCTAAGGACTTTACAATTCTGAAGATTCTTACGATAATGAGGATTCTGATAATATAATCTTGTACGGTGGTGTGGCCAAGAAATAGACGTTGTAGCCACTTCGTATAGACTCTATTAATGTCATCCACTTTTAGTGGCTCATCTGTGGTCTTCTATACAAAAGTATGTGTTCCATTCCCATTCGTAATTTTCTGTAAAAGAAAGATATTGGGATAGCTTTGTCTGTCCGCCCTCGGATCTTACAATCTACAGAGGCTAAAGGTCTGCAAATTGGTTTGTTGACCATCCGCCATCCAATCATCAAACGTACAGAATTGCAACACTCTAGCCTCAGTAGTTTTTATTTTATTTAAGGTTAAAGTTAACCATAATCGTGCGCTTGGCAATGCTGTAGGACATACCAGCACCGGTCCGTGGCTGAGATATTCATACAGCTTTATACGCTGTACAGAAAACTCGATTGCGCCGTAGAAACTTCGGCGCATCATTTACTTTTCATTCCAGTGGCCGACCACTTTCCAGCAAAACGTGGCCCATGTGCGGGCAGACTGACTTATAAGTCCCCCAATACAGATTTTCCCGACCCATTTTGCACAGAACGTACACTTCAGCCACAAGACTTTTTCCCTTTTTGAAATCTTTCTTCAATTGACTCGGTCTTATTATTAAGGAGATTCTAGACTACATAAAACCACCTGGAAGAACGTGACATTTTCCTCTCGCAAAGATGGACTGGCTGTTGGTATTTGCTTAAAAGAAGATGTGGAATTAAGCGAATATGGTTATTTGTAAATTCAGCACTTACTAACTTCGCTTATGATTTCCGTCTTACGTGGCTATTTATTCATGACCGAGTCTAGATATTGAAGTCTATAGAATATCAGCGAACTCTGTATATACTACAGTCTCTCTCTCTCTCTCTCTCTCTCTCTCTCCTCTCTCTCTCTCTCCATATTATTGTATGTATGTATGTATGTATGTATATGTGTATATATATTATATATATATTATATATATTATATATATGTGTGTGTGTGTGTGTGTGTGTGTATACATATACTATACATATATAAATATATATATATATATATATATATATATATATATATATATATTATATATATATATATACATTGAAAAATGATGTTTATAGAATATCAGTGAACTTTGTATATACACTCTCTCTCTCTCTCTCTCTCTCTCTCTCATATATATATATATATATATATATATATATATATATATATATATATATATATATATATATATATATATATATATTATCTATTTTTAAATTCAAACGGCACACTGTGGCACAACACAAACAATAAGTATGAATTTTATGGATTAATTAGCAATTCCCGCAATGCTCTATTGAAAAACTACAAACACAGGTCTAACGATTCAGGCATTGATAACCTTCAATGTCCTTATGTTCTCTTTAACTTAGAATGACGATACATAAGCTCACAAACATCTCAATACATTGGACGATTTAATACATTAGGGGAACATAAGCGGGACACTCACAGAGGACCGACCTTCCACTAGCGGCAAATAACCGACAATATCATTAACGCTGATTGTTTATTATAAAAAAAAAATAAAATGACGATGTACCATAACCTTATTCAAAGTCCGTTCCTTTCCTCTCGACAGGTATGAGCCACGGTCGCCAGTACGTGCTGTTCCGGGCAGGGGAAGTAGCCGATGCAGCCATCAAAACTTTTGCCGAAACAGGACGCAGTGACCTCATCGAACAGAATGCTCAGGTGAGGAAATTCTCTTCCTAATTAAATTGCATTTTTTTTCTTTTCTATTACCAAAGAGTCCCGGAAAAGAACAAATAGACAATGACCTGTTTCGCCTACACAAGTTTCGTTTTTCGTTTTTCTGTTAATTCTATCTCCTGATTTCCTTGTTTGGAAGGTCCTTTATAACATTCTCGAAGGTCATTGGTGGGAACATATACACTAAGTTAACTTCTTTAAGCTTGTCATATTACGTAGCAATGTAGAGTATTAAAAAAAACAGTTCTGAAAACAGCATTCACAGAAATACCCATGAAAAAAGAATGTATATGCCATGTCAAGTGATTTTTGCAGTAAATCGTGAGGTGCTACATGGGAATATTGTTTCGCCTTTGCTGTTTCTCGCCATAGACTTTCGAATGGAAAGTATTTCATTTTGGAGTAATCTAAAGGTAGAGACTTCGGAAAATCAGAATATCCGAATGATGCTTTTTCAATTACCAAAAAACCACATGATTTACACAGCATGCTCAACAGAATGCATTTTATATCCAGAGAGATATCAAGCAAAATAAATCCAAGAAAAAGAGAAGTACCGATGGGAGACGATGTACAAAATTATAAAATAAGTTTAGAAGGAAAAAGGAAAAATGGAGTTGAATCTTGCAAATATTTAGTATACCTAAGAGAGGCTAAATGAGATTTTGGAAGGAACCAGACTAAAATTCCATACGGTACTAAGATATAGTAACTCATGTACAGATTGCATTGTTGTTATATACACATAAATCATGATATGACTATGAAATTATATCTAAAAGTATTTGTAGCTTTGAGAATAAAGCGTTTTAAGACAAATATTAGGGGTCAGATGGTACGAAAGTTAAAAATTATGCTACTATAAGGGAAATGTCTTCTTCTTCTTCTTCTTCTTCTTGTACAAATTTAATGAACAAGCCTAAATTACATGAAACTTGCTTAAAGCTGAATAAATAAAACTAACGACAAGCAAATAAATGAAAAAAATTGGGTTGTTAAAATTCAATGAACACAGGTCTCAGCCTTTTACAGACAAACGACAATGGCACTTTGGGAAATGCCCGCCTACCTCAGATATTTACGGAAATTAGGCACAGAGTTTAACAAGCATGCGCACCATATTCTTTGGAAGATTGAATTTCAAGTCAATGGTTCCTGTGATGGGCGTGTTCCTTATGAATATGTTCATCTTCTGAATAATAATAATAATAATAATAATAATAATAATAATAATAATAATAATAATAATAATAATAAATACCACCCAGTCGAATTGGAGGACTGATAAAAAAAATAAACTAATATAATAATAATATAATAATATAATAATAATAATAATAATAATAGTTGCAGTATCAGTAGTAGTAGTAGTAGTAGTAGTAGTAGTAGTAGTAGTAGTAGTAGTAGTAGATACCATTGTGACTTGCTAATTGACACCACGGGAGTTTTTGGCTGAAACCACCTGCGTTCTTAGTTAACACGATACCACTTAAGTAGTTGACTTACAATGTACAAACTGCTCACCAGCAATAATTCAATTACTGATAGATACCATGACCTAATAACTGACACTGTATGGGCTGCTGGTTGACACCAAACAAATTGCTGCATTGCAACATCTGAACTGTTGACTAAGAACACATTTGTTTTGACTGACTCATTATGAGGTGTCGGCTAGCACAATGTGAGCTGTTGAATGACAACAAATGAGTTGCTGCTTAACACCACATAAATTGTTGGTCTGCAACATACGATCTGTTCGTGGACCTTATGAGGTGTTGAATGACAACATATGAGTTGCTGGTTGACACATGAATTGTTGCTTTGCAACATGATTTATTTAGTGATGTGTTAGTTAGCTGTTGACTGGCACTACGATGGTAGCTGACTGGCGCCATAAGCCACACGATCTATATTATACTGACTGGCTCATACCATAAGCTATACAATGTATACTATACTGTCT
>NC_087213.1:4660126-4677626 GCF_015104395.2 Macrobrachium nipponense | reverse complement strand
ATTACTGCAAGGTAGCTGATGTTTCTTGCAAAGGCTCTAGTGGAGGGCTTTTGCCACTGAATCATGCCTCTTTTTGTACTGGTTCTGTGCAAGTGCCGGGCATTCACTTGCTATGTGGTTTATGGTTTCATTTTTCGTATTGCACTTCCTACATATGGGAGAGATGTTATTTCCGTCTATCGTACTTTGAACATATCTGGTTCTTAGGGCCTGATCTTGTGGCCGCTGTTATCATTCCTTCAGTTTCCTTCTTGAGCTCTCCCCTCTGTAGCCATTGCCAATTGTCATCGCTGGCTAGTTCTTTAGTCTGTCTCATGTATTGTCCGTGCATTGGTTTGTTGTGCCAGTCCTCTGTTCTTTCTGTCTTTCTCCTGTCTCTGTATATTTCTGGGTCTTCGTCTACTTTTATTAGTCCTTCTTCCCATGCACTCTTTAGCCACTTGTCTTCACGGTTTTCAGATATTGCCCCCAGTGCTCTGTTTTCGATGTTGACGCAGTCTCTATACTTAGTAGTCCTCTCCCTCCTTCCTTTCGTGTTATGTATAGTCTGTCCGTATTTGCCCTTGGGTGTAGTGCTTTGTGTATTGTCATTTGTTTCCTGGTTTTCTGATCAATGCTGCGGAGTTCTGCCTTCGTCCATTCCACTATTCCTGCGCTGTATCTGATTACTGCACTGCCATGTGTTTATGGCTTTTATCATATTTCCGGCGTTGAGTTTTGACTTGAGTATCGCCTTGAGTCTCTGCATATATTCTTTCCTGATCGTGTCCTTATTATTATTATTATTATTATTATTATTAATAATTAATAATAATAATAATAATAATAATAATAATAATAATAATAATAATAATAATAATAATAGAAAAATGTGCCTTAGTCAACATACAAAAATGGCGAAAGTAACGAGAAACTGAAGGGATAAAGCTTACCAGATGGGAGCAACATCAAACACATAGATGAGACAGGATACAAATACCTGGGAATAATGGAAGGAGGGGATATAAAACACCAGAGATGAAGGACACGATCAGGAAAAGAATACATGCAGAGATCAAGGCGATACTCAAGTCAAAACTCAATGGAGGAAATATGATAAAAGCCATAAACACATGGGCAGTGCCAGTAATCAGATACAGCGCAGGAATAGTGGAATGGACGAAGGCAGAACTCCGCAGCATAGATCAGAAAACCAGGAAACATATGACAATACACAAAGCACTACACCCAAGAGCAAATACGGACAGACTATACATAACACGAAAGGAAGGAGGGAGAGGACTACTAAGTATAGAGGACTGCGTCAACATTGAGAACAGAGCACTGGGGCAATATCTGAAAACCAGTGAAGACGAGTGGCTAAAGAGTGCATGGGAAGAAGGACTAATAAAAGTAGACGAAGACCCAGAAATATACAGAGACAGGTGAATGACAGACAGAAACAGAGGACTGGCAACAAACCAATGCACGGACAATACATTAAACAGACTAAAGTACTAGCCAGCGATGACACATGGCAATGGCTACAGAGGGGTAGAGCTAAAGAAGGAAACTGAAGGAATGATAACAGCGGCACAAGATCAGGCCCTAAGAACCAGATATATTCAAAGACGATAGACGGAAATAACATCTCTCCCATATGTAGGAAGTGCAATACGAAAAATGAAACCATAAACCACATAGCAAGCGAATGCCTAGCACTTGCACAGAACCAGTACAAAAAGAGGCATGATTCAGTGGCAAAAGCCCTCCACTGGAGCCTGTGCAAGAAACATCTGCTACCTTGCAGTAATAAGTGGTACGAGCACCAACCAACCTCGAGGGAGTGATAGAAAACGATCACGCAAAGATCCTCTGGGACTATGGTATCAAAACGGATAGGGTGATACGTGCAAACAGACCAGACTGACGCTGATTGACAAAGTCAAGAAGAAAGTATCACTCATTGATGTCGCAATACCATGGGACAACCAGAGTTGAAGAGAGAGAGGGAAAAAAAATGGATAAGTATCAAGATCTGAAAATAGAAATAAGAAGGATATGGGATATGCCAGTGGAAATTGTACCCATAATCATAGGAGCACTAGGCACGATCCAAGATCCTGAAAAGGAATCTAGAAAAAACTAGAGGCTGAAGTAGCTCCAGGACTCATGCAGAAGAGTGTGATCCTAGAAACGGCACACATAGTAAGAAAAGTGATGGACTCCTAAGGAGGCAGGATGCAACCCGGCAAGAACCCACACTATAAATACCAACCAGTCGAATTGGAGGACTGTGATAGAGCAAAAAAAAAAAATAATAAAATAAAATAATAATAATAATAATAATAATAATAATAATAATAATAATAATGATAATATTGGAGAAATAAAACCTTTCATTTTTTAAAATATAACTACTACTCTCGACTCAGACCACTAGTTTGCAGACGAAGCAACCTCTGTATATCAGCCTCTCTCTCTCTCTCTCTCTCTCTCTCTCTCTCTCTCTCTCTCTCCTCTCTCTATATATATATATATATATATTATATATATATATATATATATATATATATATATATATATATATATATACTATATATATAGATATATAGATATAGATATATATATATATATATATATATATATATATATATATATATATATATATATATATGTATATATATACATATATATACATATATATATATATAATATATATATATAGATATATATATATATATATATATATATATATATATATATATCTATATATATATATATATATAATATATATATATATATATATATATATATTATATATATATAGTATATATATATTCTTATAATGTAAGTTTGGAATGCAATTATAATTGTGGTAATATGATTAATTCACATCAGAACTTGTGTATCATGGTATGAAATGTTTGTTTCTGTGTTCAGATTTTCCTAATTTTTTAAAGATAAACATGCCTTAAGTTGATCCACTTTTCATTTTTAAGTACTGTAAGACACAGAGAGAGTGAAAGCTCATAAGCCTTTGTAAGAGAGTTGTTTTTGCTCTTTGAGAATGTCTTAGCCAAGCATTTTTCTTTATCGATGTAAACACATCGCGGTCGGCCCTGTGAAGGAACAAGGGAGCCTTATTCATAGCCATTCCTATAGAGATGACGTAATATGTTTTGGTCTTGATCTAGATACTAATCGCCCATACGCTTATGGGGTGAGAGAACCTTATTCATTCGCTTTGAGACATAGCGGCGTGCATTATTACTCTCTCTCTCTCTCTAAAATCTCTCTCTCTCTCGCTCGCTGCGAGGCTGTTTCAGTAACTTAACGTACCGAGCTGGTCACTCATTTGATATAATTCTTAGTAATATATGTGTTGTTTGTGGAATCTGACATAGTGTTATATCTATTGGTTTTTGTGAAGGCGCCAAGAAAATAGTGAAAAAGTGTAAAATTGTAACAGGCCTTTTGATTGAAGCTGCAGTTGTGTATAAGGTATTTTTACAAATGTTTTGAAGTGCACTTCGGGGTTTTATCATTTCTAAACATTTATCTTTTGCTTTGTTCTTTTGACATATCCCATTTTTTTTTATATGCTTAATGTGTGTACTGTCAATGCTTTAATTGTTTTCATATTATGCATTATGTTTTTCTGCATTGTCTTTATTTTGTTTAATTAGTTTGAATAATATTCTATTGTGTACATTTTGAATCTTACACTTGTGAATTAACTTGCATTTAATTGAATTTAATTTCAAATTTAATTATTGCTTTATGATTTAATTTAATTAATTTTCTTGATAAACTTTGATTTGATTTTGCTTAATAATTAACTCAAGAATTAATTAAACTTTTGGTTTCAAGTAATAACAATTTCCCTGAGATTGTGAAATTCCATTTATAATTTTGATTATAAATAAATTTTTGTATTTAAAATCTATGTGAGCATTTTATTCCACCAGTATATAACAATTAAGTATAATGCTTTAATTTTTTGTCTAGGTAGAAATATAGAGTGATAATTGTGACGTTTCCCAAAATAAAAAACAGAATCAGGGAAATACTTAAATTTGAATTTGCACGAGTGATGCCCTTTAATTAAGATTACCTCTCACATATTTAATGAACTTAGACTGATTGTTTTCTTGACTGTTCAGTTAGAAAAGGGATAACTCTTACCTTTAGAATATTCAGTCGTTTAGTATTTGTGATGAAGGGTCAGGTGTCTGTCTGTAGTGAGGTAAGTAACAACCAGGGTACTTGAATGAACTGTGCCCTAAGTACAAAGGGTGTCCCCAGACCCAGGAATAAAAGGGTCTCTTATATTAGCAAGTACAAATGGTAAGTGTAGTAACCAGATACTTGGCAATTTGGGTTAACAAATATTAATGATGTCCAGACACAGATCTTTGACTATTTCATGTACCAAGTATTAATGGTATTCCAGAACCAGATACTCTACGCCACTTCGTCACAATATGATATATATATATATATATATATATATATATATATATATATATATATATAAAAAACATACATATCTATATATATATATATTTATCGATCTATCTATCTATGTATCTCTCTCTCTCTCTCTCTCTCTCTCTCTCTCTCTCTCTCTCTCTCTGTCTAACACCGGTCGTTTGTGAGATTTTCAAGCCCATAATTGCAGATTAAATTGTGGATCACATTGATAGAAACAACTCGTTGTTAAACAGCCAACACGGTTTCAGACAAAATAGATCCTGCCTGCCAAACCTCTTTGAGTTTTTTCATGACATGTTTGGTATTTACGACAGAGGTAGAGCAATAAATATACTCTACTTAGAATTCCAAAAGGCCTTAGACAAAGTTCCACACAAGAAACTAATGACAACAGTTAGAGCTTCAGGAATTGTAGGAGAAACAGCAGACTGGATAACTTATAGAAAACAGGGTAGTATTAAACGGTGAAGAATCAGAATGGCAGATGTGACAAGCGGAGTTCCTCAGTGTTCTGTCCTTGGCCGGCTCTTGTTTTTTATCTATATTAATGACACTGATGTAGGATTAACTAGCAGGATAGCCAAATTTGCAGACGACACCAAACTAGGTGTAATTGCAGCAGACCCAGAGACAGTAGAAAGTTTTATCTAAAGAAAATAGGAGAGTGGTCAAAAAGATAGCAAGTGCCTTTTAATGCGGATAAGTGTAAAATGTTGCAAATAGGAGCAAACAACCCTCATGTCAACTACATGCTGCTTGGGAATGACATATATAGTTTAGAACAAGAAGAGGACCTTGGAGTTATTATTACCAATGAATTAAAATAAAAACAGAAATAAAAATAAAAAAAAGCATAAAAGCTGAAAAGAAGGCGCAGAAACTAGTGGGATACATAAAGAGGCAGTTCAAATACAGAAACAAGGAAACGGTGCTACAGTTCTACACATCAATAGTTAGACCTTACCTTGAATACGCAGTACAGTTTTGGTCACCAACACCAAAAAATAACATAAATAGATCAGAAAGGGTGCAAGCAAGATCCACAAAGTTAAATCCATCCATGAGGCAAATAGGTTACCAAACACGACCAGAGAACCTGAACATGTATGGATCAGAAACACGACGACTGCGAGGACAGCTAATAGAAACATTTAAAATACTGAAAGGCATAACAAAAGTAGACAGTAACCAATTTACGTTGAACGAAAACCAGACAAGAAATAATGGATGGATACTAGAACTGAGGAGATACATCTCATTGTGGGAACTTCTTTACATACAAGATATGTGACACATGGAATAAACTGCCACCAGAAGTTGTAAACAGCAAGTGTGGAAGAGTTTAAAAAAAAGCTAGACAAAATCATTAGGACACTGTGAATGAACAGTAAAACCTGCTCCTAGAGATAAGTGAGCAAACGCTGTCTCCTCGGATGGACTAACACAGTCTTTGAGACATCCTAATCCTTGTAACTTCGTGTGCACAAAAATCCCCTCCTCTCTCTCTCTCTCTCTCTCGTAGCCAGTCATTCTGTTATTCCAAGTTTCTCTCTCATTTCTTTATTAATTTTCCCCCCAAGTTTCTCTCTCTCTCTCTTCTCTCTCTCTCTCTCTCTCTCTCTCTCTCTCTCTCCTAGTCCGTCATTCTGTTATTGCAAGTCTCTCTCATTTTTGTATTGATTTTCCCAAGTTTCTCTCTCTCTCTCTCTCTCTCTCTTTGAGAAGCAAAAGAGAGAGAGAGAGAGAGAGAGACTCCAGGGATCCTCCGTCCGTCTCAACCAATCCGTTTTCATTTACACCTCATCCTGACTTTGGCCAGCTCTGTCAAGACACCTGCTTAGATATACCCTACATGGTTATTTGTATGGGCGGAGAGAGAGAGAGAGAGAGAGAGAGAGAGAGAGAGAGAGAGAGAGAGAGAGAGAGAGAGAATGTTGATTCGTTCCCTCCTGGGCTTTACACTGTACATCACGGGAAATATAAATTGGGCGCCCACCTCCTCTCTCTCTCTCTCTCTCTCTCTCTCTCTCTCTCTCTCTCTCTCTCTCTCTCTCTCTCTCTTTTCCATATGAGCAGCCTATGAAGCAAGAGCCCGTGGTGGCATAGCGCTAGTTTACGCTAACGACAAAATCTTCACTCTGTCATTTACCATACAGGCTGCTTACGAACGCTGGTGCCTGTCAGTAAGTCAGTCAGTGAGAATGTCAGTCTGTCAGTCAGTGAGAATGTCAGTCTGTCAGTCAGTGAGAATGTCAGTCTGCCAAGTCAGTCTAAATGTCTTTCTGCTGTCTGTCTGTTGGTCAGTCAGTCTGAATGCGTATCTGTCGTTTGCCTGTCGTCAGCCAATCAGTCAGTCTGACTGCCCTTCTATGTGTCCGTCGTCAGTCAATCACTCAGTCAGGCAATAAGTCAGCCAGTCTGTATTTCAGCTGCTTGTCACCAATCAATTAGTCAGTTGGTCAGTCAGCAGTGTGTCCTCAGTCAATCGGTCAGTCAGTCAGTTTGTCATCAGTCAGACACTCAATCAGTCTGAATTTCTGTCTGCTGTCAGTCTATCGTCAGTCAGTTTTGTCCATCTGACATAAATATGAAAATATTTGACGCAAGGGACCAACCGTTCTTTCCCCAGCAGGAACGTAAACAAACAAATAAGTATTCTTTCCCCAGCAGGAACGTAGACAAACAAATAAGTAAACAAGTGAAGAAGTAAACAAACAAACAAACAAACACGGGTGTGGGGGAGAAGACGATCCCAAAGGCCTTAAAAATTCAGAGCAAGTTTTATGCCCTCGATTACACCCAAAAGGAGAAGATGCAAATCGAATGAGCATATCTTATATTTCTGTTCCTTCTCCTTCTCATCCTCCCCCTCCCTGTCCCTTTCCCCTATCTCCTACCCCCCTCCCTGTCCCTTACTCTTCTATTCCTCCTATTCCCCTTACTATCCCTCCTATTCCTAGCCTACCTCCCCTCCCCCACCTCCCCTCTCTTTTACCCTGCCACCTCCCCTCCCCCTCCCTTTTACCCTCCTCTTATCCCTCCCACCTCCTCTGCCTTTTTACCCTCCTTCTTTCCCTCACTCACCTCCCCTCCTCCTATCCCTCATCTACCTCCCCTCCCCTTAATCCCTTCTATCCCTCCCTTACCTCCTCCCCCTCCCTCCCCTGGTCCTCTCATTGCTAAACTTTCCTCCCCCTCCCCTCCTGTACTATTCTACCCGACATCACGTATTTACTTCCCCTCCTCCTCTCCCCCCAAAAACCATGGTCAAACAGGCACCTACACACATTTATTCCTATTTTCTCCACCATTACCATCCTTTCCTCTTTTAAAAGATAAAAAGGAAAAAGGAGCAGATCTTTCGACATTAAAGATCCTTTAAATCCTTTAGAAAAAATATAAGTATATCTTTCGAACCTCAAAATAAAGACTTTTTTTCAACTGCGAAGTAAAGAAACTTTCTTTTTTCTAACCTCGAAGTCAAGCGACTTACTTTCTTCTTTTCAACCTTGAAGTAAAGAGACTTACTTTCTTCTTTTCAACCTTGAAGTAAAGGGACTTACTTTCTTCTTTTCAACCTTGAAGTAAAGAGAGTTACTTTCTTTTTTTCATCCTCGAAGTAAAGCGACTTACTTCGTTTAAAAAAATAAATAAAAAAAAAGAAAAAAAAAACGTTTTTTCCCCTCGAAATTAAAGCGACTTTTTTCAGCTTCGAAGTAAAGCGACTGTCTTTTTTTTTATCCTTTTTCTCTCTCTTCTTTTTTGCACACTGGCCTAAGCATCTCGTTCTCATGCTTCGTCGGAGATAGACGGCGGCGGCGCTATTTACATAATATCCGTAAAAATGGCTCGATCGTAAAAAGAGAGAGAGCCTTTTGGCGTGCCGACGCTGGCTGGCTCGCTCGCGTGATGTCATTTTCATACGTTTTTGGAACTGCGACTTGGAATGAAGTCATCGCCTTAGAAACGATATGACGCCCACCTGAACATGTAATAGAGTCATCGTTTCTGCCCAGCAGTTGACTGTGAATGTTTATATTAACGCCGTAAAAAGAAACACGCGGGTAAATAGTTTTAAGTAGGCACCCATCGCATATATTATCCTCATGGTTTAATGGAATGGAATATAAGACTCAGGCCAAAGGCCAAGCAAGTGTTAGGACCTCTAACGAGGCCATTCAGCGCTGAAAGGAAAAGTGACACTGGAAAAGGCTTTCAAGGCGTAATAGGAGGAAAACCTAACAATTGTTTGGAGAGGGTGGAAAGTAAGACGGAAAAGCGAGAGAATATGAACGGAATTACAGTAACAGGAATGAAAGGGGTTGCAGCTAGGGGCCGAAGGGACGCTGCAAAGAACCTTAATTAATGCCTGCAGTGCACCACGAGAGGTGCAATGACGTTACTACCCGTCCTACGGGGATCAAGATATGATGACTGGTTTTCAAATGTACAACATATGAGGAATAAAAAAATTGAAAGAATTTATAGACTATGGAGTGTTTTTACACAAAAGAAACAAGAATGATGCCACCTCTCATGCAGGGACTATACATGTGTAATAGTGTAGCACAGTGTTGTTATTCCAAAGGCAATAACTTAATAATACTTAAGAAAAAGGCACGAAACGGATAATAAGAAAAGAAAGAGGGATAAGAGAATGAAAATAATCAATTTTACGAAGGTATCGTTTTCTCGGACTCGACCCAAAACGATTAGGCGTTAGCCCACAGGCATCTGGTCTGCATCTCCCAGGCTCTTCGAGAAATTGGAATCCAACCCATTACGCCTCATCTCCGATGATTAAGTGATTCTCTGGCACGCGACATTTGTGACACTTCAAGCGTCGGAGAATTAATGTAAGGTGGACCTTTTCAAGAGCCTTCTGTTTAATATAACCAAGGGAAATTCAAGGCTTCCTTGTTCAAAGGTGGATCATGTTGAAAATCTAAGCTCCACCCTCCCACCCAAATAGGCCTCTAGTATCGACGAATCAAAAGCCATGAGTGTTGGTCATAAGACAGCCCAAAAGAAGTATCAACGAATGACCTATGAGGTTACCAAGGCATACGCCCCTAAGAAGCCAGGACATGAAGAAGGAGGCGTATACAAATTCAAAGCCTACGAATTACTGTAGAAGACCTGACAGGAAGGCGGTCTTGTATAATGTTTGCAGCCACTAAGGCACAAGAAGTCTTTCAGAAAATGCCACACCCAGTCAAAATCCAAAAAATCCAAAGGCGGGGCTAAGGAGATTTCAACTGAACAAAAAGGCGAGACAGAGAGAAGCAGGCAGAAAAGGGAGCAGAGAAAAAGGGGACAGAGAAGCCAAGAGAGAGAACAACCGGGGAGCCTGAGGGAGAACTGCAGTGGCATGGCCGTGAAACAGAGAAAGACAGAAGAATCCCCAGAAGAAGATCAAGTGCAAAAGTGTGTGGTGCGAAGCAATCAAAGACAGTGAAAGTGACAATCAATACTCAGTAAATTTCCCTCGTGCCTTATAGACTCGTAATTGCAACAAGTGCAAATTAAGTTTTATCAGTCCAAAAGCCCAGTAACTAAAAAAGGTGGAAAAACTTTGTAAGAACCCCTAACGAAGAATAAACCTATGTTAAGATATACAATCTTCATTTCTCATCCAAAACGATAACCCTTTTTTGCTAATTCCCCAAAGTACAGCCTCCAAGGCACACGTTACCTTAGAGCTGTGTACGAGAAAAAGTAAGTACCGTCCACAGATTTATTGGTGGCAGAGCGACGGGATACGATGAGATAAAGATTGATATAGTGACAAGATTAATTGATGTCGAGCGGTAAGGATAGGAAGATAAAGAGACAGCAAAGAAATGGTGATTAGCGACGTGATACGAAGACACGAATGACAGTTAAAAACAGCGGCAGCGAAACAGAATCAAAAGTTTAGTGTCGGCATAAGAGATTTCAATTCATTTACGCCACTCGAAAAAGAAAGTTCTCCCCAAAGACAGTTATCAGTGCTTCCCCAAATACAAGGACAGTTAGCGAGTCGTAACAATAAAAGCGCTCCAAAAAGTAGCCACCCACACTTTGCGAAGAAAAGCTCCACTCCGAAGAACAAGAACAATCGTTCTACCAGAAGATGAAGATTTAGAACGCATAAAAATATATCAAGAGGAAAAAAGCACAATTCAGAAAACGCCCAATTCAACGCGCTTCCTTTCCCATCCCGAAGAGAAGAAGAGAGAGAGAGAGAGAGAGGGGGAACCAACACATCATTCAACGCGCTGGTAGGCGAACGCAAGCTGTTAGACGTAAACCCGGATGCCGAAGAAGACGAAAGAAGTTAAGTCCAAATAAATGTCCCCACACTTACATAACATTAAACTCTATTAAAAGTAAATTACGCGATAACATTTCAGTTAGATGACAATTTCTGGTATTTCAAGATTAAAAGATTTTCACTCTGAACTCTTTTTTTGGCAACGAAAACTCTACGATATTTCTCCATTTTACTAATTTTAAACTAATCAGCTACTAAGACCTTTTCCCGAACATTTGTATTTACTAACCAATAACTTTAAATTTTTAATTTTAATTAGATTGTGTCATTTTATTTTGATGTGTGATTTTGGTTGTTTTGTGATTTCTTATACTTTTGAATTTTTTTTGTTTTAATATTTGCTTTTAATTTTATTCGTTACGTCGAATGAATGTTTACTTGTTTTTATTTTGTTTGTTTAGGATAAACAGGGGTAATTCACGGGAGGTCCTCTCGTTAGCGTACACTTTATGGTCAGTTCAGTATCGTTTTACCAGTATTGTTTAAGAGGGTTTGTTGTTGTTTAAGAATCGCTTACCGATAACGTAAGACTTTGTGAGAATATTTCTGGGGAAAATTCTTTTATTTTTTTGGTGATCGAATACTTTAGTAAAAATACTTTATTGTTATTATCATTTTCTTTCGGGTTAATACTGTCATAACTTTGATACTTTTAATGATACTCAGCACTTAAGAAAATTTCTATTAACGAGTCGACGGTCAAAGGGAGACCGACTCCTTATCAGAACGTAAGAACGCCGGTGCTCACGAGAAGTCAAACAAGGAAATTAACCATGCCGGAAGGTACACAGTCCGCGAATTCGAACGCAGCAGTAATGGGAACACATAAGGGACATGTGATTAATCACATAGCTAAATTTTGCGGAAGAAAGGATGGTCAGTTAGCTTGTAACTTAGAAAACTGGATAGAGCAAGTGGAGACACGCCTAGATAGCATAACGGGGACAGATAGAGAAAAGCTTATTGAAGCCAAGAGTTATCTTGATTTGGAAGCCGGAGGAGACTTAGAACGATACGTCCACTCCGAGACTTACCGAGATCTTAAGAATTGGGAAGAACTGAAACGGTATTTTAGGAAGGTTTATTCCACAGTTGGTGAAAGGGATCCAGTTACTAGCTTGGCAAGGATAGTGCGTCAATTTAAGTTAGACGAAAGACGTTATCAAGAGTTTAGCTCTCAGTTGTATAACAATATGAATGAATCCACAGGTTGGATAGAGGTAGAAGGAGGCAAGCAAAAAATGCTAATGAGTCATGTTAAAAAAATATTTAGACTAGCAATAATGATTGGAAGCCTGCCAACAGAAGTCATTGCAAGGATGACTCGTAAGTGGGAGACATCCGATGATGTAGCAGAGATTGAAGAGGAGGTAAACAAAAATCCTAGTAAGAGGGCTGAAGGGAATCCTATATACAGACCTTTAGTCGCTATAGGACAAAAGGAAAGAGGTCCAAATAGATCTAGGACACCATCTAGAAATCAGAATAAGATGCCAGGTAAATCTTCTCAAGGAGGATTTTCGACAGTCACGTGTTATAACTGTCAGAAGAAGGGACATTATGCCAGTGACTGCCGAGGGATGGCCTTCTGTCCTTTCCATAAGAGAACAGGACATAGTGCCCGAGAATGCAGAAATAAACTGTTTTCAGCTCTAGAGGTAGATCTCAGTCGAGAGGCAGAGGTAGAAACCAAAGTCAATCTCCCCAGCTAAAGAAAATAGAGATTCCGCTCCAAATAGATATCCCAATCAAACAGCAAGCATAGGTTATGAATCAGTTCAGTCAACGTCAGACGACGCAATGGGAATTTTCTGCTTACTGGTACAATGAATCTTCCTCTATAACAGAGAGAACGTCCGGAATGTCAAAGCTAAGCCCAGCTACACAGGTCAGCAAAGTTGATGTATGGGAATGAATATAATTATAGACCATTATTTCGCACATGTCGGTCTAGAGAAACCTATGTTACATTCTTTGATACGGGTAGTCCTAAGAATATAATGTCAGAAAGGTGTATCGATTGTATTTTTTCTCACTTAAGTTTGAACCCAGCGGTAGATTGTAGAATCACAGACGTCCAGGGTAATGATATCCACGTAATTGGACAGTTAGATTTTCCATTTAGGCTAGGAAGAATTGCTCTAAGAGAAAATGTTCTGGTAGCCAGAGATATACAATTAGCTTTTGCTCATTTGCTGATAGGTTATCCAACTATGGCGAGACAAGGGATAAGCATTGATGCCCCTAGAGAACAACTATGATTAACACGGTCGTGAGATTTCTATTATAATATGCAAGTTAATTAAAGAACCCAGACTACAGAGAAATCCCACACTGAAAGATATCTTAAAGAAGGATAAGACAGAGGGAAGATATCCAGAATGCATCACGAGTTCACAACAGATCATTAACCTCTTAGAATCAAATCAATGCACTTATTTAAAGTTAGAAAGGGAATTAAGACTTAAACCAGGAGAAAGTACGTGGGTAGAATGTACAGTAAATCCAATTTTTGAAGGGAAGGAAATTCTCACGCTTACTGAAAAGTCGCAAGTAAACGGAATACATTATTCTTCTAGTTTACAGAAGTTAGACAGAGCAAAATAGCGTTACAGATTATGAATAACAGAGGAGGAAAGGTTAATTAACACCAGGTACAGAGATAGGCTTAGCAGAAGTATACTCCATACCTATCCGAGTTGTAGAAAGGGAAACGGTAGCAGCGATCAGTAAAGGAAATGAAAATTACGCTCAGGACATAAAACTGAGAAGAGCTAAGATAGGATCTCATTTAAAGGACATTAAGGAAAACCATGTTAGAGAAGAATTCATAGACTTACTGTGCGAATATCATGGGATATAGTCGCTCTAGACGGCGCACCTTGGGAAATACACGCGAAATAACGCACAAGATAGACATTCCATCAAACACAAAGCCATCTACATACCAGCCTACAGAGTAGCACATTCCCAGAAGGAAATCATTGAAAGAGAAGTACAAAGAATGAATAGGCAAGGAATAATAGAACATCTAAATCCCCATGGTCCTTTCCACTTTTGCTAGTTCCTAAAAGGGACAAAACTTACAGAATAGTTGTTGGATTTCAGAAAATGAACCAAATTACTGAAAATGATCCTTATCCAATGCCGTCAATGCGAGATCTTATCGCCACTATAGGGTCCAAGAAGTACTTCACCACAATAGATTTATTGCAGGGATTCTTGCAAATCCCCTCTAGACGAAGAAAGTAAACCTTTGACTGCTTTTTCCACTAGTAACGGCAGATACCATGTATGTAAGAATGCCCTTTGGTCTAAAGTCAAGCCCGGTAACTTTTGTAAGATTAATGGATAAAATTTTGGGCGATTTACTAGGCAAAGACGTAACACGTTACATAGATGATTTGGTAATAGCAACAGACACTATAGAGGAACATATAGACTTAGTCAGAGAAGTCCTAAAGAGATTAAGAAAAGCCAACTTGAAGCTTAAATTAAAGAAGTGTAACTTCCCTTAAAAGGAAAATAGAATACCTTGGTCATACACTAAGTGAAAAGGGCGTAGAAGTAAAACGAATTAAAGATTAAGTCAATCAAGGAATATCCTACACCTCAGTGCAAGAAGGACGTAAAGTCATTCTTGGGTTTAGCAGGTTTTTTACCGCAAGTTCTATAGGGAACTTTGCAGTCATATCCGCACCACTAACTGAACTTTTAAAGGAACACGTATCATTTGTATGGACAGACGAGCAGCAAGAAGCATTTGATGAATTGAAAGAAAGATTAACACATCCCCCAGTACTTAGTTTCCCAGACTTCGGCAAAGAATTCTTTTTAGCCACGGACGCAAGCCACATCGGTATAGGAGCATGTTTAATGCAAAGACAAGATAACAAGTATAATGCCATAGCTTATTACAGTAGGAAAATTAAAGCCCTCAGAAGTGAAACTACTCAGTAACAGACCTCGAGTCTCTAGCTATAATAGACGCTTTAAGCATTTCAGATATATCATTTTTGGTTACAAGATAACCGTCTTTACGGATCATTCAGCTGCAGTAGAAATGCTAAAGAATCCTAATTTTTCTGGACGAAGAGCCCGTTGGTTCATGACAGCCCAAGATTATGATATAGAGGTGAAATATGTCCCTGGGAAGACGAATAAGGTAGCAGATGCATTATCAAGATATGTGTCAGAAGGTGATAGTATAAATATGATAAGTCAAGAAGAAGGAAAGAATGAAACAATGTGCAATGACGTAAATGTACTCACCATGCACTATACAGGAGAGCTTTCCGGCAAAATTTCATAAAAGAACAAGAAAGAGATGAAGATATAAGGGAACTGTTCAAATACGTTAGAAACGAAAGAAAACACAGCCAACAAGAATTAACCGAACTAGGTAGGAAGGTTGGATGTCCCACAGATGCATTAACGGACATAGATGGCGTATTAATTTGGATGTGTCACGAATATATGACCCATTTGGTCAATTTCTAGGTGTACTGCACAAAAGGTTAGTACCTAAGAGTCGAAGAAACAAGGTCATTGAGCTAATGCATGACGATGACATGAGAGCTCACCCAGGAAGGGATGAGACAATTAGATTAATTCAAAGAACTTTCCATTGGAAGGGAATTCACAAGGATGTTAGTAAATTATGTGAAGAGCTGCAATACATGCAACAGCTACAAGGGAAGAAACAGACAAGGAAGTACCACTAGGGAAATATCTTATCCCCACAGACTCCTTTCGAAAGAGTATCTATTGATCTTATCACAAATCTCCATACCACGAGTAAAGGGAATAAGAATATACTAGTATTATCGACGCGCTCACGAGATATACAGAGTTGGTACCACTAACTAGTAAAAAGTGCCAAGGATTGTGCAACCGCACTCTTGATAAGATATTTTGCAAGATATTCTGCCCCACAGCTCATTATTTCTGATAATGGGACCGAGGTTCAAACAACTCATTAGTTCAAGAAATTTGTAACGCCTTAAGTAGAAAAGGTAGCGATACAGCCGTATCACCCAGCTAGCAATGGCCTAGTTGAAAGGAATAACACGAAGGTTTTAGACGTATTGCGTCACACAGTAGGACAGGATCCTGACTGGGACGTCAATTTACCTTTAGTCCAATTGTCATTAAATTGCAAGGCATCATACGAGTATTCGTGCAAACTCCCATAAAAGCTTTGATGGGATATGAACCCAGATTACCTTATGCATGGGTGAACTGAATCAGCCATACAGCCTAATTACTCTGAAGATATCATGAAGATAAGAATCGGGAACTTTAAAGTATACACCAAGCAATTGCACAAGAATTAGAAGAAGCCAGCAGAATATGATAGAGAAGCACCAAGAAGGATTAAGGCCTGTAGACTACAAGAAAGGAGATGAAGTCTATATTAAGAAGGAAGTAAGAAGGGTGGTATTATTATAAGTTAGGCCACAAAATTCACAGGACCATACAAGTCGTAGACGTTACAAGAAACTAAGATAAAGGTTAAGAGAATGAATAACCATATGCCTTCCACATATGCTGAATCATTAGAAGAAGAAGAATTTTGGATAAACAAGGACAAGGTCAAGAGAACCAAAGAAGTTGAAGAATCCGAAATGACAGAGACGTCAGAAGAAATTCCAGAAGAAGGAACTAGATATAACCTAAGAAATAGAAGAGTCACTTTTCAGTGAAACAGAAGAACAAACCCATTAATTCATCCCATTATTCCCATGTATTTATTTGATTTCTTTATTGCTAAGTTTACCTTCATCGGTCGACTTAGGAATAATCTTTTATTGTTACAATTCTTACTTTAATTAGTCGGTTTGTAGCAAGAATTTTTGAGTTACGTGCACTAACTTCAAATTTATTTTGACTTGAAGGGAATTATTTGGGTATGTAAGAAACGATTCAATGCGCAGTATAAGAATTTCAAGACGTATATTAAGTTTAATCGTTCCATAAGAACATTCTTAGAAGTAAAAGAATAAATAAGAAGGGTTAAGATAGACATTAAGAGATTTTTAAGATAAGAGAATTCGTTTTAGAAATGATCAAGATTTTGAAGGGGTAATTAATACACTTACTTTGTTCAAATCCATTAAATGTTGATTGATGAAAACTTACTAATAAGATATTAATCAACAAAGACTCACTAACAAGATGTTAATTGATGAAGACTCATTAACAAGATAGTAGTTGTTGAAAACTTACTAACAAGATATTGATTGGTGAAAGCTTACTAATTGTTGTCACAGTAGAAGAAACCTACAAGTATTAACCACTACCGGTTCCTTTAAACCGAGTTGCCAATTTTGTTGTAGTATCAAGCAGTAAAGTTATATTGTTTAATGTACAAGGTTACTCAGAAAATTACAGTAAGAATTGTCCAATGAAATTTTGCATAAACACAATACACATCTCAGTAGGAAGTCAAGGACACACTTGTTATTGCATACAAATACACAAGGATATTTTCTCCCAGGACTTGTCTCCAAGCAGCAGGTCGCAGCAAACAAGAAGCCATCAAGTGTCGTCAACAAAGAACGAAATTTATTTTCCATAAAGAAAGACGATATCCACCTAGATAGAATAGGACTGAGGACTGAACCCAATCACGTACTGTAAACTTGGATAGTTTACCATTATTTTTGCTTTCTACCATGCATTTATATAACTTTGTGACTTAAGGGC
>NC_087213.1:4642626-4655126 GCF_015104395.2 Macrobrachium nipponense | reverse complement strand
ACTTTCACAAAAACCAGGCGCCGTTACAACAACAATGTTCGTTCATTATTCCACAAAAAACACCTAATTTAACACTAAATAAACTCTAAGAAATATCAAATATGAAATTCTCAAGTTATGAGTGACCATTCAAATAAGTACGAAATCGTTAGGTTACTTTTAAAATCAAAAGTGCTATGCGATGGAGAGAGAGAGAGAGAGAGAGAGAGAGAGAGAGAGAATGTGAACGCCTCGAGTATCTAAGATCTAATGAAATTCTTCTCCCTTGCGGAAAGTGGACTGGGGATGACACAAAAAGTTTTTTGCACAATTCTTTCTTGAAGCTTCGAAATCTTACGCAACTTTACATACAAAATGTGTAATCTGCACGTGGCTCTGATCAAAGACATACGCGTACAAGACCAGTCTGTTAAAAAAAAAAAAAAATGACACGTACTCGACTCGATCGACTGAAGCAGAAGCCCTTACCTTACGTGGTGACAGAATCTCAAAACACAAAATGGAGTCTCGAGCTCGCTTATCAAACGTGTGGACAGATTAGGAAAGCAAACGGATCTCGGAGTTCCTCCAATCTCACAATGCTGACATAATAGGGAAATAATCATAGTTTCGAATGGACAAAGAAAATCACTCTCTTTCTACATTCTACGTTATATATATTCTTTTACATTATGTTATGCGAAATCTGAACACATTTAAAACATCCTATCTCTAAGCTATCTAGGAATCTGAAAAAATGTTGCACAATTCTATATAACATTTTATACAGTCACAGAGGAGATATATGCATTTTGAAAGTAGCAATATATAATAATAATAATAAATTAATAATATATATTATATATATATACTATATTATATATAATTATTGTATTTTTTTTTTTTGAGTCATAATTATCACATTACCGTGATTTTAGTATACTACATTCATCAAGCTAGAAATGTCTTTTAATACCTATAATTCGCTCTACCTCGGAATTAATATATTTTCATATATGTTAACCGAAAGGGTTTTTTTTAGTCAATGGAGAAATTCCCCTTGCGTTTAACATATATGAAAATATATTAATTCCGAGGTAGGGCGAATCAGATCATTAAAGGAAATTTGCACGTCGATGTATATATATATATATATATATATATATATATATATATATATATATATATATATGTGTGTGTGTGTGTGTGTGTGTGTGTGTGTGTGTGTGTGTGTGTGTAGAGAGAGAGAGAGAGAGAGAGAGAGAGAGAGAGAGAGATCTCACCTCGAAATTTGCACGGGGACAGAGAAATCGTGGTTTCAGTCGAGTTAAGAACACCGTAAGTTATTAACTTGGCCGATAGATGGCACTTTAGTGTACCCTGATTGCATTAGTCTCTCTGGGGAAGGTCCCACCCCTTCCCCTTGTCAGCCCCTGTGGCAGATGATTGATTGAGTTATTGGTCCTCGTCGGTGCATACACTGCTCGCTCGCTCACAGCCGCTCATAGCTGGTGGGGTTTTTTATTTCTTTTGTTCGTACGTTTTCCGCAGTTAAGGGAAAATCTGATAAACGAGTCGAAAGGAATAAATACTAGGATAAATAACGTGATCGCAAAATAGCCGCCTGGAGAATTAGAATGAGTAAAACGATAGTAAATCTGGAATAAACAGAATAATTAGAGCAGAATAATTACAACAGAATTTAGAATTTAGGTCAGAGGCCAAGGACTGGGGCCTATAATGAGGTCATGCAGCGCTGAAATTGACAGAAAGGAGGTTTGAAAGGTGCAAGAGGAGGAAAACCTCACTTTGAATCAATTGTTTAGGAAAGGGCCGAGTTAAGTAAGATGGAAGAACGCGAATACGAACGGAGGTACAGTAAAACGAATGAAAGGGGTGGCAGCTAGAGGCCCAAGAGACGCTGCAACGAATCTTTTATGCAATGCCTACAATGCACCGTGTGAGGTGCACTGACGGCACTACCCCTCCTACGGGGAAGGGGGGGGGGGACGGTGATAAAAAGAATAACCATAAGAATTCATTTGATGAAAAACATAATCTTTAGAGTTAAATCTTTATAAAATAACAACAAAATATTGCCTTGTATTTTCTGCGATTCAGGACACAACGATGACTAGAAATACAGAATCGTTCCGAGTGAAAACTAAGCTAACTTTTGAAAACAGAACGGATAAAATTCTGAATATTTCTCCTGTATTTGTATTGTTTACATTCTGGTGCAGTATAAACCTTTGCAGACAATTCTTTAGTCACTTTTAACACCATTCAACCGATATCTTGAAAAGGAAAAAAAAAAAAAAAAGAGCATGGTACACAGGGGAGGTGCAGAAAGAATAAAACTAGAAGTGGCTAGGAAAGGGAGATGGAAGTAGGAGAGAGAGAGAGAGAGAGAGAGAGAGAGAGAGAGAGAGAGATTTCTGATCAAGATATTGACATGAATAAAAAGCGTAACATCTCATGCTTCGATACCTTAAATTGTAATTATACATAAATATATCTGATGAACAGAGAGAGAGAGAGAGAGAGAGAGAGAGAGAGAGAGAGCGCTCCCGACATGAAGAATGATGCCAGATGAAAATGCACAAACAGCGACGAATAGCTACAGAGAAATTTCGATGTTGCCAAAAATTCCACGCAGAGGATGTTGTAACTTCTCTGTCGATGTTTATAAGGAACACGAACTATAATTCCATGTTATTAAGTCACGCAAAAGATTTTGTACTTTCTCATGCAATTTTTGATAAATATGAACCAATTCCTTGTTGTTAACACAGAGGATTATGTCCTTTCTCAGCTGATGTTTATAATAAACTTTTTACTCACGCAAAAGATTTTGTGCTTTCGCAGTCGATTTTCAATAAATATTAACTAATTCCATTTTATTCCCACAGAAAATTATGTATTTTCCCAGTCGATGTTATAATGGACTTGACCACGCAAACAATTTAGTACTTTCTCAGCCGATATTTACAGCGAACATGTCTTAATTCCCTGTTAATTCACGCAGGAGATTTTCAAGTTCATGTTGTTTTTATCAAATGAGACCCAATTCCATGTCATTCACGCACGATTTTGGACTTTCTTATTCGATCTTTCATCAACAAGACCCAATTCCATGTTATTCACGTGAAAGACTTTGTGCTTTCTAGCGAAAGACTTTGTACTTTCTCGCGAAAGACTTTGTACTTTCGCGCGAAAGACTTTGTACTTTCGCGCGAAAGACTTTGTACTTTCTCACGAAAGACTTTGTACTTTCTCGCGAAAGACTTTGTACTTTCTCGCGAAAGAATTTGTACTTTCTCGCGAAAGACTTTGTACTTTCGCGCGAAAGACTTTGTACTTTCGCGCGAAAGACTTTGCACTTTCTCGTGTGATTTTTAAATACGACCTAATCCCACTGTATTTTCTCTCTTTTCAGATCTCCCTCATATCGAAAATCGTGCCCTCCCCGGATTGGTTCGTCGGTGTCGATAGTTTTGAGTTATGCGAAGATGGCAACTGGGTGGACAACGTCAAGATCCAGGTACGTGTTTCATTCTGGTTTCAGCAATTCCTTACATAACTACTTCTTATGATTTGTGGATTATTTCACATAGTATTTTAAATATGTTATGCAAATATGCATAAACTATATAGGAGTTTTCATTCTCTCTCTCTCTCGTGATGTGGTAACATTATATATAGTATATCATAGTATATTATATATATATATATATAATATATAATATATATATTATTATATATATATAATAATTATATATATATCTATATATATCTATTATGGTATATATATATTATATATAATATCTATATATAACAGACATTATATTTATATAATTTATTTATATATTATATATATGTATAGAAATGTGTTTACTGATTAAGATACTGATACTACTAAACAATGTAACACTAGTCAGAGAGAGAGAGAGAGAGAGAGGGAGAGAGAGAGAGAGAGAATCTAAATCACAGAGCCAGCAAGCACTTGCTGTGTCTGGTGCAGTTAAAAAAATTAGTAGATAAAAAACAAGTACAAAAAATGGAGCAAAAAATAAAATAAAAAAGGTATAAAGAGAAGCAATAATACCCAGCATTCAAGGGACTGTGGAAATCGCCCCCCCCCCCCCCCCCCTCCCCCCCCCCCCGCACTTTACAGAATCGAAAGCGGACGATGGCCAGTTAGGAAGAGCCCTAACCGCAGAGGCTGTAGGAGGCAAATTGCCTCTAATCTGAGGTAATCTGCCCCTTATTTATGCTCGTATGAGGGATACGTCAGATTCCGTAGAGAGTGGAGTGAACGTTTCTCTCTCTCTCTCTCTCTCACAAGGATTCGTCAAATTTCCTAGATGGTATGGTTAAATCTCTCTCTCTCTCTCTATGATCGTCAAACTTCTACTAGAGGGTAGGGAAAAATATCTCTATTCCTCTCTCTCTCTCTCTCTCTCGCCTCTCTCTCTCTCTCTCTCTCTCTCGGATTCGTCAGATTTCCTAGAGGGTGAAAGTTATCTCTCTCTCTCTCTCTCTCGGATACGTCATGTCGACATAACTCGCTTAATTTGCTTGTGAATGGAGGTACAAGACGCTCGCTCTCTCTCTCTCTCGGCAAAGGGACGAAACGGCCAGGTGCGAGGTAGGGGGTAGGGGGTAGGGGGTAGGGGGAGGGTTGGGATGTTTGGGTATGGGGAGAGGGAAGGGTGGAGGACGATGACAAGAGGCAGAATAAAGGGGTGGGGGGGGTATGCTTGAATGAGCGTCTGTGCGCTAGAGGGGGTTGTTGGTGCTCTAGGGGGTTAGTGGGAGGGGTGAGGTGGATAAAGAGGAGGGGGAGGAAGACGAGGAGGACGAATTCGAGACCTAGAGAGGGGGAGGGGGGCGATGGGTGACCAAACACAGATCGAGTATTTTTTTAAAGACCATCTTTTAAGAGAAGCTAAATAAAGTAAACATAAAATATGGAGGCGTTCTTTTTATAAGCCAATTTTCTACAGAATGAGCTAAGAAAACATGTAATTTATTTCTAAGAAAATCTTTTCAGAGAATAAGCTAAATAGCGAAAAGGAAAAAAATATGAAAGTGTTCTTTTTATAAGCCAATTTTCTACATAATAAGCTAAGGGGAATAAAATAACATGTAATTTATTTCTAAGAAAATCTTTTCAGAGAATAAGCTAATTAAGCGAATAAAAAAATATGGAAGTTGTTTTTTCTAAGAACATCTGAAAAGAGAATAAGCTAAATAGGGCTAAAATGAAGAAATATGGATTTTTTAAATGTTATAAAGAAGAAACTAAATAGGACATTAAGGAATAATATAAAACAGGAAAAATAACCAAGCTTTGATTTTCATTACCCTCAGAAAAATCAAGGCAATGATACATTTCAAATTAAGGGCAGCAACGGGAAAAATGTAACAATGAGTGATAATAATAATTATATAATTTGTGAAAACGAAGAAAAAGCAGTAAATAAGGAAATATAGGAAGAGCTGAAAATTAAAAATCATGAATGTGAAAACAGTTACTGTCACGACAAGGAAAGTTAAATCTCAAAATTTTAAAATTTAAGCAATAGAGAAAAGATGGATTGAAAATCTTCAAGTGGAAAAAAAATTACGCATTAAAATGAACTAAATTTTCCATTTCCCAAAGGGATGTGAATTCGGTCATTTTCATTTTATCATGTTTCATCATTCGAGTCACAGGGTTACAGATGACATCTAAATAACACGTGACATTTAAATGGAATAACGCTTTGGAATGTAATGTAATTAAGAGTGATTTTGGAAAGGACTACGAGAGCTCGTTACGTTTACCACATTTCATGAAATCGGAAATACAGAAATTTAACTTTATCTTTATTTTTTGGAATCGAGTTATGTAGCCCTATATATATATATATATATATATATATATATATATATATATATATATATATATATATATATATATATATATAATATATCACATATATTTATGTGTGTGTGTTGTTCCATTCACGACAGGAAGATAATGAGCTCAACAAGTTCGAAGCCACCCATTTTTTTATGATTAAATTATATCTTTATCAGTACAGCACTAACCACCCACTATTATTATTTTTCTAATTCTCCCTTCTTACAATTTCCGCAAGAGGCTACGATCCCACATCCGAGTCGTCTAAACTGCGGTTGCCTTGGTCACTACTTAAGTTAATAAAGGTACAATGGGATATTCTGTTCCTTTCTGACTCAAGAACGAACTTGAGATTACTTTAGTTTGCTTTCACGAAGAAAAAGGAGAGAGAGAGAAGAGAGAGAGAGAGAGAGAGAGAGAGAGAGAGAGAGAGAATTAAATTTTTCATTAATGGCTCAAAAACGAACGATAAAATACCTAAAGTTTGCTTTCAAAAATACCATGAGGAGAAGAAGAAGAATGAAGAGAGAGAGAGAGAGAGAGAGAGAGAGAGAGAGAGAGAGATTAAACTGTTTCTTTATGGCTTAAGAACGAACTTGAAATTACTTAGTTTGCTTTCAGCAATGCCATGAAAAAAAAGAAGAAGAAGAAAAAGAGAGAGGGAGAGAGACTCTTAAAAAACTTAAGTACAACAAACAGTAAAACTGTAACGAAAAACTGACGCAGAAGGGAATAAATCTAAAGAAACGAATTAATTGACCTGATAACACAGAATCTTGTGTGCTATCCTACCGCTGTCATTGTTGCTTAAAAATAACTCACTCACTGCTATAAAGTGACCTCGACATACCGGACTTTTGTACTTTTCAGCCATCACGTTATGAGGCTAGAGAGCTGCAAATTGGTATGTTGATCATCCACCCCCCAGCCATCAAACATACCAAATTGCAGCCCTCTAGCCTCAGTAGTTTTGAATTTATTGAAGGTTAAAGCTAGCGATGATCGTACTCCTGGCAGCGCTATAGGTACCAACGACATAGGCCACCACCTGACCGTGGCTGAGTTTCATAGGCAGCAGCTTAAGACTTTTATGGGCCGTGGCTAAGGCCACCACCGGGCAAAAAGCTCGTTGGTCCGGAGAAACTTTGGCGCAATTTTACTTATTCACACTTATCTCTTAAATTGGGTAAAGTGTAAAGTGTAAAGCGCAGACTATAAAATAGGGTATTTGTAATGGAATAGAATATAGTATTAAGGCCAAACGCCAAGCACTGAGACCTATGGGGTCATTCAGCGCTGAAAAGAAATTGCGAGAGGGCCGAGGAAAGTAAGATGGAAGAAAGAGAATATGAAAGGAGGTACAGTAAAACTACAAACCCGGCCCCACCCCTTCCCCCACCCCTTACAGGGTGTATGGCATTTGTTATATAACGACATTGGTACTTTTCAGAAAAGACAGACCTCCAATCTGGCCTTTCTGACAAGCAACAAGTTCGTACAGTAACCAAAACCTACATTATAGCCTGTATTTTAACATTTCCTAGACATCTTACAGTTTAGGAGCAATTCTACACAGTTTCTGCCCTAAACTGATTCTGTAAGATGAAGCTTGAAGCCGTTGTTTTATGGAGATGTCATTCGAATCTAAAATTTAGGCCAAAGGCCTAAATTTTAGCGCTGAAAACAATGTTGAAACCATTATTAGGAAAGGGTGGAAAGTAGGTAGAAGAAAGAGAATATGAATGCAAGTAAAAGTAACAAGGAATGAATGGGGTAAGGGTCGAAGGGACGCTGCCAAAAAACTGAAGTAACGCCTACAGTGCACCGCGTGAGGCACACTGACAGCACTAACACCCCCCTCAATTTTTTTTTTTTTTTTGTTTTTTTTTTTTTATGCCTGACGAACACCTTCTAACCCCTTTTTTTCGGATCCGGTTCCAGGTGGACCCCATGGACGCTGGAACGGACAACGGCCTCACATTCACGTCACCAAACTGGCCCACGAGTCCTCCAGAGAAGATCTTCCGGATCACGAGCCTCTACCCCAACCATCCGGCTCATTCCTTCTATTATCCTACGCTCCGGCATCTTCCTCGCATTGCTACCTTTACCATTACCAAGGTGAGTCACTTGTTCGAGTCCCATTTTTTATTGTTTATTTGTTCCTTTTTGCTTTGGGTAGCTCCAAGTTTGAAATTTGTTTTTTATTATATTCGTTTTTCTCTAAAGGTTGATTCTTGACAGTGTTCTCTGTTTCTTGACTTCAAATTTACGTTTAAATATATATATATATAGATATATATATATATATATATATATATATATATATATATATATATATATATATATATATATATATATATATAATATATATATTTCGTTTCTATCTTTCTAAACGTTATGTTCACATTCTTTCTGTTTCATTTTGTGCCATACTGTCAACATTGATTTTGTTTCATTGAATTTTTGCTATCATTTACATGTAAATGTTTTTATGTACGCAATCAATGAAATGTTAAATTTCAATATCAATGAAAAGGTGAAAATTTTTTTCAGATAAACTCGTCTGTATTATCTGAAATAGAATCGGAAATTCGAAATATCTGACTGACAACACATTATAAATCTTTTTCAGATATTATCGAGCGCATGTGGTCTAAAATTTAAAATATCTCATTGATAGAGATCCCTTCAGTAATCATATAGATCGCTAAAGTAACCTGAGCAGTCTAGAGTGCCAATGACCTAAAAAGTTTAGTATTTCGTTCACATAATTTGTAAAGTGGCAGAGTTTCCATCCAGATATCTAATACATTTTTTGGGACACTAGGACTTTCTCACAAATAATTATGAATACAAAAATAAAAGCGTGGGTGCCAAACAAGGAAAGAAATGTTACGAGAAAAGAAAAGAATTTTTTTATTTTATCTCTTGTAACATTTCCCTACATGTTTGGCGCCCACGCTTTTATTTTTGTAGACATGATAAATTGTAGGAAAATCCTGGTGTCTCAAACAAAATTATTTTTAAAAATTTTCGTGCATTTTTATAAAATTTCTTTATTTTGTACTCTTTAGTTTTGACAGAAATTGTAACCGATTTATGATAGCAGCTAGCGATATAGATGTCCTGTCGAGCCAAAGGTTTGAAAAATCCGAAATTTACCGAGCCAAAGAAGTTGTGAAAAATCCGGAGTGTCATACAAATCCTGAGACACTGGGAGAGGTCACTGTTTGGTCAGTAGAGGTCACTGCCGCTGAGTAACCGTGGAAAAACTCAAGTCCATCGGACGAAGAGATCAGATCGAAAAGATTTAGCCCAGAAAAACATACACAAAAGCAAGCTAAATAGAAGTGTATACTTTTTTTTTTCGTAACATACTGTATAGTTGCAACTTGCTCGTCCAATTAATGACGAATGTAACATTTGCTTCGCTAACAATTGTTTTGTCCAGATAACTAACAATATTTGTGTCTCGCTCACATACCCTGCACATTTGCAACTATCTCGTCCAAATAACTACAAACATCCTTTTTGTCTCTGGCCAAAAACAGATGAAGGAATACAAACTGAGCGAAGATTTCGACAACTCGATCAAGGCTCCCTACGACCTCGTCAACCTGGAGGACATAGCCTACAAACACTACTTCGACCACGTAAGTTTTCACAAACTCTTGGTCCTCGGAACGGCCGAGCAAATGGTTAAGAAGCTCCCCTTTTGAAATCTTTCGCCATTTCCTTTTCTGAAGCTCAGCTATGTCATCCATTGAAATTCATCGCATTGCTGAACAGAAGCTACCTGGCTCTTGAAGCTCGCCGTGAATTGGCTGTGAATAACCATGTTATGAATTTAAACACATTATGAGCCATCCAAAATCATTAAATTTACTAACAGCAGCTGCTACCAGGCTCTGACGCTCATCATGAATTTGGCTATGCTTAACCATGTAATGAATTTAAAAGCAATACGATCCATCCAAAATCATTAAGTTTCTGAATAGAAGCTACCTACCTGGCTCTGAAGTGCATCGCATCATGACTTTGTTTATGAATAATCACGTAATCATTTGAAAACCATCATGACTCAGGACAGTTCATGACGACTTTTCCTCAAAGACAAGGTTATTAGCCCGGTATGTATACACCTATGCGTCACCACCGAGGCGCTAGTACCAAATATAGCGAAAGCTCAATGGGACGCCGTGTTTAGTACCAGCCGCAATGGGATCAAAGTATAATAACCACCCATTTTTACATAATGCTATACATTAATAAACGATATCTTTGATCCCCGAGGGAGTACAGTAGATTCACATCAGCATTTGACGTCTAGGCCAGTCCCTTAAGACGTTCCTAATTGGCTGTTCATAAGCCAATCGTAGGGCTGGAATCTCTCAGTCTCTCGAGAGAGTTGCAGGATTTATGTTCCATCTCTCCTGAAAGACGTATCCCTCAGGAGAGGTAGAACATCCATCCTGCCCATGTGAATTCTCTCTCGAGACAGAGTTTCCAGCCCTGTCATTGGCTTATCAACAGCCAATCCGGGACGTCGTAACGGACTGGCCTAGACGTCAAATGCACGGGTGATGTGGATCTACTATTGTACTAAACACGGCGTCTCACTGAGTTTCCGCCACGTTTAGTATTATAGCACCTCGGTGGTGACGAGTAGGTGGATACCTCACCGGATTTAATACCAGGAACAAGTACCTGTATGTCTATCACAACTCTTTAAAGAGTCGGTTATGAACTCGCGCAAGCGTATCCTAAATTAAACAGCTGAACAACCAGCCCATTAAGTCTTCTAAATTACATCCAAGCAAGCCGTTACATACAGAGCAATGCAGCTCTATTCAATTTCGCATGACTTTTTTATCTGACGAGTAGCTACGCAACCCATCGGAACTCTATCATGAATTTTGCTACAATGTGGTTAAACAAGGAACTCAAATCCATCACAAGTTTACCTTAACAAAATAGTCTTTCAAGTTTTATTAATAAATCTTATGACTTTTTTTTTTTGTGGACATAACATTTCAACGCTGACTATTTTCTTTTGTGGGCATATTTCAACGCTGGGTTCTCATAACTGAATCACGACGCAACTTGGCGACCATTGGCTGTTAAATATGGCTTTCCCATCGGCAAGTAATTCTTTTAACAACCCAATTAAACTAGGATTATATTGCTTGTACACGTAGCGCTCGCGTACGCTGATTTCTGTTGGAATATCCCCTTCTCTTTCCCCTCGTGTTAACTGGAAACAATTGCAAAGGAAATGGGAGTATGACCAAATTCAGATGTTTGTAAGGTTCCTGGGCACAGGTAAACACATCCAGTCTTTGGGTAAGGCCTAAAAACTTAGGAAAGAGGTCAGTAATGAAATTACCAGGCTCAGGCCTTTGGGCTTAAATTTCTTGTGCCACATTTATCTCCATTTCTCATTTGCTCCCACTGAATTCGAACAAACAGGTTTTGCTGAACAAAATTCCTTTATTCTATTATTTTCCAAATAATGTTTTTGTTTCGTGAATTTCATATGTGAGTTATTCTATATTTATGATGTTATGTTATATTTTTGTTCTTGACCACAGACAATATTCACTACCTGTGACAGCTTCTGAAAGATTAAGAGGATCGCCACTGTGAAAACATTCATAAAAAAACAGTGCTTATATTTAGCAATTAAATCTCCATTAGTTGATATTTGACAGTCTCACAATAGTACCAGTCAAAACTGTCTCACTCACACACACACACACACACACACACACAATACCTAGATTTTGTACAGCGCTGATTTTCCTCACGCGAAAAAAAAAAAAAAAAAATTACGCCCATGTGAATCTGAGGTGGAGTTTTTGCTCTTCTCGCCAGAATGTGTGGTATAATGAACAAAAACCACCCAAGTCTGGGGAGGTGGAAGAGAAACCGCTCAACGACAGGGAAAAGGTAAGACTTTAGACGACCTCAGGTGAACGACGTGTGTCAGTCATATTTTCCTTGTAGCTGGTGGAGTCCTTTAGAGCAATACCTTTTATTAGATGGAGATTTTGTCGTGTGTGTGTTGAGTGCTGTGTTCGGTATTATTGACAGTAGGCATGTATGTATGTATGTATATTATTTGTATATACACATACATACACACACACACACGCATATATATATATATATATATATATATATATATATATATATATTATGATTATATATATATGAATATATACATATATATATATATATATATATATATATATATATATAATATATATATATGTATATATATATATATATATATATATATATATATATATATATAATATATATCTAATTTATATATATACATATGCATACATACATACACAAACAATATATATATATATATATATATATATATATATATATAATATATATATAGATATATATATAATATATATCATATATATACATACTCATACACATAAAATAATATATTTATACACACTATACATATATTATATAATTTATACATATACATATGCATACACATACACATAATATATATATATATATATATATATATATATATATATATATATATATATAGATAGATAGATAGATAGAGATAGAT
>NC_087213.1:4572626-4637626 GCF_015104395.2 Macrobrachium nipponense | reverse complement strand
TAAAGTAAGTGGAAAGACGCAATTTGCTCGTTTTCAAAACTATGATGTTTTCAAGATGATAACAGATCGGCGCCGAACTTTGAAGCTGGAAAATAACATAAATTGGAGAACGAATATATTTGTCCTTCAATTTGTGTCATTTTCCAGTTTCAAAATTCGACAATGATCTGTTATCTTCGGGAATATTGTAATTTTATTTTAGTCATTATAGCTTGAATAAATTTGCTCTTCAATTTGTAATATTCATATTCATGTTTCTTCTTATAAATCGTTTAGATTCTCTTGTCCCAAAAGGTTTTGTTATGAAATAAATCATAAAGTTAATAAAGAAAAACAAGTTAGGTTGCGCTCGCATGGTTGAGTTAATAGGCCGATGTTGAACGCGATACAATAGATCCCACGAAAGGGCAGCTGAGAAGCAAGAGCCCGTGCAAGCACAAAGCTGGCTTAATCTAGAGTCTAGACAGATATAGATAAAGCAGAACCGACAGCAGGGAATCGCCTTCTTGCCAGATAAGAATGAGAGCGTTAGGTTAGGTTAAACTAGCTTAGGTTAAGGTAGGTCAGAGCAATACTTAAGTGATCCTGCATGTGCCTTCGTTAAAAATAACATGCAATATATGTAACGTAATATGGGTTTAGGTCAAATGTCAAGCGCTGGGACCTCTGGTGAGGTCATTCAGGGAAACTGAGAGTAGAAATGATTGATTGATTTGTGGCTATTAAAACTGGCGTCACAACTGAGAGCAGAAAGTTTGAAAGGTGTAAACAGGAGGAAAACCCCACAGCTGCACTATGAAACAATAGTTAGGAGAGGGTTGAGGAGAGTATGGAAGGAAGAGAATATTGAATGCATTTACAGTAAAATTAATTAAATGGGTTGCAGCTAGGGGCCGAAGAAGGGAGGGTGCAAAAAAAAAAAAAAAAAAAAAAAAAACTAAGTAACGCCTCCAGTGTAATTGCGTGAGGTGCACTGACAACACGACCCCCTTGCAGGATCCCCTTCGGGGAACTAAGTTAACATAACCGCGTGCATCATTTTCGCAGTGACCCAAGTTCACCCTCTCTGGTAGGCCTACTGAATTCACCCTCTTTAGCTAGGCCTACTGAAGTCACCCTCTTAGCTAGGCCTACCAAATTCACCCTCTCCGCTAGGCCTACCAAATTCACCCTCTCTGCTGGAACCTAACCGAATTCACCCTCTACTAGCCTAAAAAATTCACCATCTCTGCTAGGCCTAACGAATTCCCCTCCCTCTGCTAGGCATACCAAATTCACCCCTCTTAGCTACCTACCAAAATTCACCCTCTCTACTAGACCTACCAAATTCACCATCTCTGCTGACCTCCAATTCACCTCTCTGCTGGGCCTACTAAATTCACCCTCTCTACTAGACCTACCAAATTCACCATCTCTGCTAGGCCTACGGAATTCACCCTCTTAGCTAGGCCTACAAAATTCACCCTCTCAGCTAGGCCTACCAAATTCACCCTCTCTACTAGGCCTACCAAATTCACCATCTCTGCTAGGCCTACCAAATTCAACTTCTCTGCTAGGCCTACCGAATTCACTCTCTCCACTATTTACAGGCCTACCAAATTCACCCGTCTCAAAGGCCCATCACCTAAACAACCAACCATCCCCTTTACCCCACAGGGATCAGCCATGAGCAACTCAGTAGACGAAGACGACGACGAAACTGACGAGGACGAAGAGACCGCCCTGGAGGATGCCGAAGGCGGAGGAGGAAGCAGCCCCAGCCACAGGGGCGGCGCTCCTGAAGGTGGGGTGTCGAACCGCGGCCCTTCCTCGCCCTACGGATCCCGGAACCGGCTGAGTTCCTCGAGCGCCATGGCGGTCATCGACGACATCGTCAAGAACATCCAGATGGAGCGAAGGGCCAAGAGGAAGCAAAAGCAGAAGAAGAAGGAGAGGAGGAGGCGCAGGAAGGGACTCAAGAAGATTCGTAAGTGTTGAGAGAGAGAGAGAGAGAGAGGAGAGAGAGAGAGAGAGAGAGAGAGAGATTCATTTCTATCATCGTATGCAGTAATCTTAACGTTCATGAGAGCGAGAGAAGAGAGAGAGATTAATTAACATCACTATTCATGCAATGATCTAAATGTTCGAGAGAGAGAGAGAGAGAGAGAGAGAGAGATTTCAAGTGTCAGAGTGAGTGAGTGACAGCGAGAGTGTATGCTTTTGAGAGAGAGAGAGAGAGAGAGAGAGAGAGAGAGAGAGAGAGAGAGAGAGAGAGAGAGAGAGAGAGATAGATTCATTAACATCACCATTCATGCAATGATCTCAATGTTCGTGAGAGAGAGAGAGAGAGAGAGAGAGAGAGAGAGAGAGAGAGAGATTAATTAACATCACTATTCATGCAATGATCTCAATGTTCGAGAGAGAGACAGAGACAGAGAGATTCATTAACATCACTATTCATGCAATGATCTCATGTTCGAGAGAGAGAGAGAGAGAGAGAGAGAGAGAGAGAGAGAGAGAATTTTTACAAATTTCAGTTGCATATGACCGACATTTTTTATTGTTCTCTATTGCCAATAAACCTCAAAATCTCCAGAGGGTTTTTCTAATAAAGCAGTTATTCTTCTTCTCTTGTAATCATCATCCCGTGTCTTTTTGATCACATTATTTTTTTCGCTGTATTCACTATGCTGAGTTACTCATCTACTCGTGTTGCATGCTGTCATTCACTCGCGATTACAACTACTTTCCCCAGTCACTCCAGCTTCTCTTCACTATCATATTGTTGGGAGTTTATAGTGATTAGTTTTGTTACTCTTGCAGTCCTGTTACAATGGTTCCTCGTTCGAGTACTTGGAAGCTTATTTTATTTTATTTTTACCAATCACTGTAGCTTCTCTCACTCCCTTCAAATCTTGAAGATATAACAATATCACTTTCATTTATTAATTTACTTTTTACCAGCCTCTGCAACTTCTTTTTACTATCTTCATGTCTTGAATTTTACTTAGAGAAGCCGTGTCACTTTCAATGTTTACCTTTTACCAGTCTGCAACTTCTTTATACTATCTGCATGTCTTGAATTTTGTTTATACAAGTAATGTCACTTTTTTTATTTATCAATTTATTTTTTACCAATCTCTGCAACATCTTTTTCCTGTCTCCATGCATTGATTTTTGCTTAGGCAACTTTGTCACTTTTAATAATTATTGATGTTTTGCCCAATCACTGCAACTTCTTTATTCTATCATGTATGAAGTTTACTTAGACAAGAAGTGTCACTTTCTATAATAATTTATGTTTTTACCAATCTCTGCAACTTCCTTTTACTATCATGTCTTGAATCTTGCTCAGGCAGCTTGGTCAATTTTCATATTTATTGATCTTTTACCAATCTCGGCAACTTCTTCTCACCCTCTTCACGTCACCAGTTTCTGAATCTAGAAACATACTCAGACAGCTCTGTCACACTCTCCCTTCCCCCGTGTTCCCAGGTCCTCCCCGCGACTGCCGCGTCTCCGAATGGTCCGAGTGGTCCCCCTGTAGCATCACCTGTGGCATTGGCGAACAGACCCGTACCCGGACCATCGTGAAACACGCCCGACGAGGCGGGAAGGTCTGCCCCGTCTTGGAGGAGACAACTTGGTGTGGGTCGGCCAGAGCTTGCCAGAGAGACTACTTCAACTGGTCGTAATCGGAAGAGTGATGGAAGAGGAGGTAAAAAGAATGAAAGAAAGGTAATAAAGAAGAAATGGGAGAGACATACAAGTGGAAAACAAGCTTGAGAAACGGAAATTGACGGAAGAGGAGGTAAAATGAATGAAAGAAATGGAAAAAGGGGGAGAAAAATGGAGAGAGACGAAAGTGGAAAACGAGCGTGAGAAACAGAATTGGGTACAGAAATAGGTTCTTTCTTTCCGAGTCGACTGGGCTCGGCGTAGGAAGGAAGGAAATCGATCCCACGCTGGGGGAGAATTTCAACGCCGAAGTGGTATAGAGGAATTAGTCATTCTTCCCCAAAAACCTGCTTAGTGTAGATTTTTTTTTATCCGGCAGTAAAGTGCTGGCAAACAATTGAGACACAAGAATTTCTTTTTTATATATACATGATGTCTTTTATTATTATTATTATTTTTAGACGTTCTTCTTCTCCTTCTTCTTCTTCTTCTTCTTCTTTAATTTGATCTGTTATTGGAGGTGGTGTATTGTGTAAGATTTCTTCTTTTTGTTATTATTAATTCGTCTAAGTTGGGTAAAGCGAATTTTAATATACACTCACTGGTCGGCAGTAAGTAGGTTGGGTTGCTACTGTGCAAAAACGATTAGCTGTTAACGATTTTAGTTTTTTTTTCTGCCATTTACGAATTAGTTGTGGTTTGTTCCTGTGCAAAAGATCAGTTGTTGATGATTATGCTATTTTCTCTCTTCATTTTTCTGCCATTTACGATTTAGTTGTGTTTTGTTCCTGTGCAAAGAAATCAGTTGTCGTTGATTTTATGATTTTCTGTTTTAATTTTTCTGCCATTTACCAATTAGCTGGAAAATGGCGGATTTCCTTTGTGTCCTTGTAGTCGAATCACATGGAATTATGGTGGAATTATTCATGTCGATAGAATATATTAAAAAAAGTTATTTTGCATCTACGTAGTTTACTTGAAAAAAAAATGTCAGCATGATTTTTCTGTAGCCGAATAAGAAGCGCATTCGTCTTAGGAGGTTCGTAGGTTTGTATGTCAGTGTGCGAGGGATATGACTTTCGTGATGAAAGATAAGTCCTTTTTTTAACAAATAAAAGGACTGACACTTCAGAGCACTGAAAAAGTTCGTTTATTGACGGCATTGACTGATATATATATATAAAAATGAGGACACTAAACCATGGCAATATTATGTTCTACTGTACGCAATTCTATTGATTATCCATCAAAACACCGGGATTATTTCACATTTCAACATCTTATCAATATATTTTTTTTAAACAAATTTATATTTCCTTGGGATTCTCGTCATTCGCTGTCGTTGTGAAACCTTTGGCGATTGTTTGTTACTGATAAACTTCGAAAGCAAGCGAAAGGTTTCGTACAATTTCCGTGACGTCATTTTCAGCCAAGATGTCATTCTGATCTTGATACTGAGGTACCTGGACTTCATTACGAAAAATATGCCCTTTTAATTTTTTTTTTTTTTTTTTTTTTTTTTTTTTGCCGTACCACGTGAATATGAATGATAATATTTCCCTTATCGACATCTTGTCCCAGCAAAGACGATAATACATGACCTATATGAGCATCGATTTATCAATATCTTTTCCTGTCATCGTCTAAAAAAAATAATCATCAAGAGCACTGCCACGTTGATGAGATTCTTTCTTCAAGGTGTTGTTTCGTATTAGCTCGTGTATCTATCTTCTTTCTATTTTAGTTTTCCTTCAATCATCTCTTGATTCGTGATTTATGGGATGTGGTGAAAATAACGTTAACCGGGGAACCGCTTGGCATTCGATGGTCTTTCGTTTCACTGGCTTCGGATGAGCGAGAGAAAAAAAATGGTGCATTTGTCATTCAGATAACGATTGCATCTTGAACGAGTAGTTCATGAAAACCAGTAGCCAAAAATGGGTTTGAAAGTAGCGAATGAAGATGAAAAAGTAACACTCGAAAGTAAAACACCCAAAGGCTCAGAAGTACTACGGGCTACTACGTAGGTTTATGAAATTCAGAAGGCCTGAAAGCAATGTTAGACTTCCTGAACCGCTTTGCTGAGACCTCACCACGACGGAGCAATCGTAACACACCCGTGGCAAGGAACAAACAAGTTTCATTCTTGTTTTTCTTAACAATGTGTCCTTTCTGATCAAATAAAAAAAAAAAAGGTGTCGAATTTAAACCTTTCAGCATCTGACAACCTCAGAAAATAAGTAGGACTCTTTTTATCTTTATTTTTGAAGTATTTCGTGAAGGTGACCATTTGCTCTCACGGAAATATTCATCAAGTACTTTTGTTACCTACTGTGTATTTTATTTTTTTTTAATAGAGAACTTTTTCAAGAAATGTCACGCTTTGCTACAGTGGTCTGGTTTTTCTATGACATTAAGCTAATAGCTATACTATCAGTGCAAGTATTCTAATAATAATAATAATAATGATAATAATATTAATAATTAATAATAATATATATCTAGGCTTAACGACGTAGATAACTTGTAGTGTAACGGAGATGGATGGATACAGTACTATATATGAAGTCAACTTAATCATAGGTGTCTTTTTCCCGCACACTCTAAAAAAAAAATAATAAAAAGCCACGCATGGGTTTAATGACATTAAAAAAATAAAAGCAAATGTTTTTAGGATCAACGCTGTAAATAATCTGTAAATAAAACATATTTGAAGAAAAAAATAAATACAACTAATTTGCCGGTTTCTTTGGTCTAAGCGGTTATTGGCAGAAGTCAATAGACCTGGGATTATTGTTATAAGTTATGATTCATTAATAACTCGATTTCCATTTAGGGATTCTCTCTCTCTCTCTCTCTCTCTCCCCTCTCTCCCCCCATCCCCCCCCCTCTCCCCCCTCCCCCCCTCTCTCTCTATTCCCCCCTCGTCTCTCTCTCTCTCTCTCTCTCTCTTAGTTATATGATCTCTTATTTTTTGAAAACGGAACACTGTTAAAAGATTCCAAATTAGATAAATCTCTCTCTCTCTCTCTCTCTCTCTCTCTTTCCCTAAAATTAGCTCTCTAGCAATGTGTTAAATTTTCTTACCAAATAACCTAAACTATCTTTTTAACTATGAACACTTAAAAGATTTCAAAATCTCTCTCTCTCTCTCTCTCTCTCTCTCTCTCTCTCTCTCTCTCTCTCTCTCTCTCTCTCTCTCTAGCAATATGTTAAATTTTTTTACGAATAAAAACTAGATATGGTGACTTATCCTAAACTATCTTTTGAACACTGTTAAAAGATTCCCAAATGGATATACATTTAAGTCTAGTATGATGTCTACTCCTTTGATTCTACGTTTCCTGCTACGGTATATAATTTATATAGTATATATGTAGCGCAGACATAAACGCAACGAGGTGTCACTCCGTCTCTTAGCTTCTGTTTGCGCAATAAAGGAAAAACATTTGGGAAGGTGCTTCTTATCATGCATTGATGGAATGGCCTATATCAAGGAAAAACTGCCAAGAAAAAACTTGCTTCAGCATATTTAGGAAATCGATTTTTTTTTTTTTTTTTTTTTTTTTGCAAAGAGAGTTGGTGGTCTAACTTACGTAGTCTAACTGTTCAGTCTAAAACGCAAATGGACTCCGGTGTCAGACTCGTTGTTAAGATTCTCAATCTAAATGAGAATGACTAAAATCGTGGTATTCGCTGAATTCATTGTATCAATATGTGCCACTCACTAAAATGATTAGAATTCATTGTATCGATATGTAACACTGAAATTATTTGAATTCATTGTATCGCTATGTGACACTCACTAAAATTGTCAGAGTTCACTGTATCGAAATGTGACACTCACTAAAATTATCAGAATTCATTGTATCGAAATGTGACACTCACTAAAATTATCAGAATTCATTGTATCGAAATTGTTAGAATTCGTTGTATCGAAATGTGGCACTCACTAAAATTGTCAGAATTCATTATATCGACACGTGACACTCACTAAAATCGTCAGAATTCACTGTATCGCTATGTGACACTCACTAAAATTGTCAGAATTCATTGTATCGATATGCGAGTCACTTAAATTGTCAGAATTGTATCGGCATGTGCCAATAAAATGACCAGAATTCATCGAATCGACATGTGACACTAAAATGACTAGATTTCATTGTATCGATATGTGACGCTACAAATAATTTTTAGGGAGTGCATACGTTCGCAAAATTTAAATTGAAGAGCTAAAATACAATACTTGTTATATAGCAAAACGAGATCTCTTCCGTGTCTAACTGTAGCTTCATTTGACTTCATCAGTGTCTGTAAATTTCAAATATCTCTTTTTGAGTTCCAACGGCTACAATATTTTGACGTTGCTAAAAAACTTGAACAGAACTGAATGAGTTGCTGATGACTCCGAGATAGTTGCTTAAGATTTGGAAGTGAACTAATGGCAAAATATATCAGTGACAATGAACAGATTTAAAGGTGAAATTACTATGAACTTTACGTACGGATCGTCAGCCACTTTCACACACAACTCAAAAAAAAATCTTAGCTAGGAAAAAAAAATCGCACAAAAAAATCTTACCTAAAAAAAAATTTTAAATTAACTAATGATAAAATATGACTGATATTTCAGAAATTCAAAAATGAAATAACAATGAAATTGTATCAAATAAGAAACACATTTTGAAAAGAACTAATGATAAAATATCAATGATATGTTAAAAATTCAAAAATTAAATATCAATGGAAACTTTACGTACTGATCGTGAACTACTTCCTAAAAAAAAAAAAAAAAAAAATAAAATAAAAAATAGGCTAAACATTCTGAAATGAAATGATGAAAAAATATCAATGCTATATCAAAAATGTCGACAAAGAAATAGCACTGAACTTTACATCAAGATCTTCAACAAATTCCACAAAAAAGAAATTAAGGAAAAATGAGAAAAGAAAAGAACAAAAATAGGCTCTCCAGCTCTGCGCCTCGTTGGCTTATCCTAATACTCATTTCTGGGTGGAAACATTAGATTTAAACGATAAAATAAAATAAAATAAAATAAAAAATTTCCTTCACCTGGGTTTTTTTTATTCATTTCACTTAAACTGATATTCAGTTTTTGAGTGAATTTAACGTACACATTGTATTTACTGGAATTAGTAGGGTGAATCCTCTTCTGGAGTTGGATTTCAAGAACAATTTTCTAGTTCTAGGGTCAATGAAATGAAAATTATTATTATCTCTTTTATGGTTTTCTACTCTGCAACGGATTTAGGTAAAGCGAATTCGTAAAATGCAACATGGAATTTTTTTTTTCAATATCATTAAGTAACGCGAATTCGTAAAATACAAAAGTTCATGAAAGTATAGCCATTTTTTTAAATGGCTTTAGGTAAAGCGAATTCGTAAAATGCAAATTTTTATGGAAAAGCGAATTCGTAAAATGCAAATCTTCATGGAAATTTTTTTTTCAATGTCATTAGTAACACGAATTCGTAAAATATAAAAGTAGGTAAAGCGAATTCGTTAAGTGCAAATTTTTATGGAAAAGCGAATTCGTAAAATGCAAATCTTCATGGAAATTTTTTTTCAATGTCATTAGTAACACGAATTCGTAAAATATAAACGTAGGTAAAGTGAATTCGTTAAATGCAAACGTTTATAGAAATTATTTTCATCATTGCGACGGCTTTCATTGAACCGAATTCGTGAAATTCAAACATTTATGGAAATTTTTATTTTTCTTCTGCATTGGCTTTAAGAAAAGTGAATTCGTAAAATGTAAATTTTATGGAGATTATGATCGTGATCCGTCATTTGCAATGTCTTTTAGTAAAGCGGATTCGTAAAATGTAGACGTTTATGAAGACCATTTTTTTTTTTTTTTTTTTTTTTGCAATGGTTTTCAGTAACGCGAATTCGTCAAAAGCAAACGACGTTTATGTCTAAATCAACACGAACACTATTACCAAATTTTAATTTTTACTAAAGAAATCGAATTTCTACATTTTTTAGTGAATTGAAAGTATTAAGAAAATATTTTTAAAATTTTTCACTAAAAGCATTCTTAAATGCCTAACTGAACAATGGTTATTTTTTTATAACAATCGGAAAGACATTCTTCATTATCATTGTTCCTATCTATCGGGTCTTCATGAAATTCTCTTATACCGCATGAAGATTATAAATTACAACAATCGGAAACACTTAATTTCTTACTGGTCGCTAAACTATAACAATAGCAGCAATCAGAAAAGTATCGAGATAAATTCAGAGCCGAATTCCCTCGCAATATTTCAAGTCTTTTAAGAAACAGAAATCTAACAAGTTAAGTCATTTCTTGCGATTTACAGAAAGAACTTTTTTTCTGCCTTGAGGTGATATTTTATGGTGTCGTGTAATAAATGTTAACAGACCCAAATAAAAACATATATATATATATATATATATATATATATATATATATATATATATATATATATATATACTATGCAGGCCATTTAATTACACGTCAGCTTCAGTAAGTTCACGTGTGAAAATGAGAATGGATTTACACATGCGTGCACATACACTCACAAACACCACGTGGATAATATATATATATATATATATATACATATATATATATATATATATATATATATGTGTGTGTGTGCCTGTGTGTGTGTGTGTGTGTGTGTGTGTATGTATATATATGTATATATATATATATATATATATATATATATATATATATATATATATTAGATATGTCTGTGTGTGTGGTGTGTGTATATTTTATATTAATAATTATATAATTATATAATATTATAATTATTATTAATATAATATTATTATATTATATATATATATGTATATCTTAATATGCTTAAAAAATCGCAGTAGACGCACGTGACTTCATTAAACAAGCGAATATCACAAGAAAATGTTTGGCAGAAATCCAAGCGCTTTCGTCTTTACTAAGACTTTGTCAAGAAGGCAAGCACTTGGATTTCTGCCTATCATTTTCCTGTGGTATTCGCTTATACATACATGCATAACTGCTGCACACGGCACATAAGCGAACCGACTGACAAATCTAACGTCATCTATGCCGACGCAGAAACGAGAAAGATCATAGCCTCTCAATGCTAATATTTCCTATCTTATTTGGGTCCGTCAAATGTATAGACTTAGCTGCAAGGTACATAATATTAAGTGTGTCGAAGATTACATATCATTTCTCGAGTTTAGTAACAGTAATAATCTCATAAGTAATCTTAAAAGTCAGCAGTTAGGAATGAACCTTTCGCGGGAGTAATGCTTCTAACTAGATGTAACTACTATTGAATCATTCATTTTTATTAGCTTGTATAGTGGGTATGACATCAAGGTATTCATACACCAATTCTTTCTAGCTTTGATAAAATGTAGAGCGAGATATACTTTGATAAAATGTAGAATGAAGTATTCTTTGATAAAACGTAGAATAAAATGTATAGATAGTTTTGATCATGACATGAAGACAAACACATCTTTTGTAGGGTGTTAGTGCTGTTACAATGAGTATTCATACATGATACTATAGTAGATTCACATCAACCGTGCATTTGACGTCTAGGCCAGTCCCTTACGATGCTCCTGATTGGCCGTTGATAAGCCAATCACAGGGCTGGAAACTCTCCTCAGTCTCTCTCGAGAGTTCACATGGACAGGATATATGTTCCACCTCTCCTGAAAGACTTATACCTCAGGAGAGATGGAATATACAGCCTGCTAATGTGAACTCTCTCGAAAGACTGAGTTTCCAGCTCTGTGATTGGCTCATCAACAGCCATTCAGGAGCGTCGTAAAGGACTGGCCTAGACATCGGATGCACGGTTGATGTGAATCTACTATAGCTATTTTCCTGTTTTCCAATACTCGGTTTAGTATTTGTAGAATACAAACATTTTCTTTCAATTACTCCCAAATCCAACTCCAAAAGGGGCTTCTTTTATGTGGTATATTTAACATTGTTTTGTAAATGCTATAAAATGCTTTAAAGTCTATAAATATATATATATATATTTCTATGTTGTTTCATATGTGGTAAACTGCTTTTTTGTGTACAAGACTGAATCGTAACTTTTAAGGTGCCGGAAGGCAGAGTGTATATGTATTATCTGACAAAAGTGGATGTTATTTAAAAAAAAAAAAAAAAGTTGTTTCATTTTCCTTATCTTATTAACCAGAGATAATGTGTGCGTTGTTGCTACAGTTTATAATGTTTTAGTGATCTATCTGAAAAACAAAATATACCCCCCACTGAGTTCCTTATTATATTCCACGTACTGGATTTGATTTTCCAGTAAAAAAAAAATGGAAAGGAATATAAAAATTGGGCCACAGGCCAAGCAAGCACTGGAAACTATGATGACGTCATTCATTCAGTGATGAAAGAGAAATGGAGAGTAAAAAAGAAAAAAAAAGTATGAAAGGAGCAACAGGAGGAAAACCTCTCAGTCTCACTACGAAACAACTGTTAAGAGAGGTTTGTGCAAAGTAAGATGGAAGAAAGAGAATATGAAAGGAGGTACAGTAAAAGGAATGAAAGGGGTTGCAGGTAGGGGCAGAAGAGACGCTGCAAAGAGCCTTAAGTAATGCCTACAGTGGACCGCCCGAGTTGCACTGACGACACTAGCCCACTACTTGATCGTCGTTTTTATATCTGGTCTACCTACTGGAATTGAATTGAATATTGAATTTAGGCCAAAGGCCAAGCACTGCGACCTATGAGGTCATTCAGCGCCGAAATGAAAATTGGCAGTTAAAGGTTTGAAAGGGTAACCGGAGGAAAACCTCGCGGAATCAGAGGAATTTATTTCTGATGATAGAAATTCATGTCTAGATATAATGTGATTCGGATCCCACAATAAGCTGTGGTTCCTGTTGCTAGGTGACCAACTGGTCCTAGCCACGTAAAAACATCTAATCCTTCGGGCCAGCCCTAGGAGAGCTGTAAAGTAAGTATGATGAAGACAGAGAATATGAAAGGAGGTAAAGTAAAAGGAACGAAAAGGGTTGCAGGTAGGGGCCGAAGGCACGCTGCAAAGAACCTTAAGTATCTACTTACTGGAGGTTTGAATTATCAAACCTCCATCAATATTCGCATCGGATATAAGACGAAACTGACACCAACTTAAGCAGAGTATTATCACGAATATGCTGGCGTAACCATCCGTAAAAAAAATGGCGGTAAGACAAGAGGGCTGTGACTGTAAGACTCGACACTTGGGACGTTACGTACCGTTAGAAGCTCGAACCAAGATGCCTTCATCTTGCATTCTTATAATCAAGAGGGGTTGGATCCAGAGCGAGACGATAGGAAGTCTAAACGTGAAGTTTATTACCCGTCGGCTATTGTTGTTACACACACGAAAAAAAAGAAAATGATGATGAGGATGATTATTTAACTAGTTAATTTTATTTAATTTATTAATTAATTAAGCATACGTTCTTGCAGAATTTGTCAGCAGGCCAAGAATTTAAACAAATTTACACAGAACTGGATGCTCATATATTAATAAAGACAAAACACTAGATTTTACACACACACACACACACACACACACATATAATATGTAATATATATATATATATATATATATATATATATATATATATATATATATAACATATATATATATATATACATATATATATATATCTGTAAAATCTACTGTTTTTCTCTTCCTGTTTAATTATCAATATAAGAGCATCCAGTTCTGTGTAAGTTTTGTTCAAATTCTTGGTCTGTTGACAAATAATTCTGCAATGCTTAATAATAATAATAATAATAATAATAATAATAATAATAATAATAATAATAATAATAATAATAATAATAATAATAATAAGAAAGATGGTGATGATCATTATTATATATATATATATATATATATATATATATATATATATATATATATATATATATATATATATATATATATATATATATATATATATATATATATATATATGTATATATATATATATGTGTGTGTGTGTGTGCTCTGCAAATATAAGTTGAATAGCAAATCGTATTATATTAAACAGAACCATTGGAATAGATGCCAAATGTTAAATTAATCTTTAAAAAATTTAATTAATGAGATTAAAATTAAGCAAAAAATTTTTCTGAACCAAATCCTTACGACAGCTATTCCAGGCAGAATCCGGTTACATCAAAGCTGTCGAAGCCTTTCAGAATTACTGCGTTGGCAATGTCATCGCATTAACGCAACTGCAAGGATAACAAATGAAGCCCATTGAAAAATATGGCCGCTCTTTCCAGCGTTAGTGAAAAAGGACTCTTAAAACATTAGTCTTTCCAAAAGCGTTTTAGGTTGAAAGGACACTAAAACTTGTAAAATCTTCTTTCCAGTGTTAGTGAAAGGCAAAACTCTTTAAAACAGTAGGTCTTACCAAAAAGCACGTTAGTGAAAGGACTTCCTTAAACAGTTAGTCTTTCCAGCTCTTTCCATAGCAAAATTTGTCGGTTTAGTGAAAGGACTCTTAAAACAGAAAGCTTCTTTTCCAGCCTTAGTGAAAAAAAGACCTTTAAAACAGTAGCTCTTTCCAAAGCGTTAGTGAAACGGACTCTTAAAACACACGTATGCTCTTTCAGCGTTAGTTGCCCAAAAAAGGACACTTAAAACACAGTAGCTCTTTCCAGCGTTAGTGAAAGGCTCTTAAAACAGTGGTCTTTTTCCAGCGTTAGTGAAAGGACTCTTAAAACAGTAGCTCTTTCCAGCGTTAGTGAAAGGACTCTTAAAACAGTAGCTCTTTCCAGCGTTAGTGAAAGGACTCTTAAAACAGTAGCTCTTTCCAGCGTTAGTGAAAGGACTCTTAAAACAGTAGCTCTTTCCAGCGTTAGTGAAAGGACACTTAAAACAGTAGCTCTTTCCAGCGTAGTGAAAGGACCCTTAAAGCCTGTAGGTCTTTCCAGCGTTAGTGAAAGGACACTTAAAACAGTAGCTCTTTCCAGCGTTAGTGAAAGGACTCTTAAAACAGTAGCTCTTTCCAGCGTTAGTGAAAGGACACTTAAAACAGTAGCTCATCCAGTTAGTAAGAAAGGACTTAAAACAGTAAGCTCTTTCCAGCGTTAGTGAAAGGAGCCTTAAAACAGTAGCTCTTTCCAGCGTTAGAAAGGGCCTAAAACCAGTAAGCTCTTTCCGTGTTAAAGGAAAGGAAGCCTTAAAACAGTAGTCTTTCCAGCGTTTAGGAAAGGAGCCTTACAGTAGCTTTCTTTCCAGCGTTAGTGAGAAACAACTAAAACAGTAGCCTTTTTCGGCGTTAGTGAAAGGACACTTAAAACAGTGTTCTTTTCCAGGTGTGGAGACCAATTAAAACAGTAGCTCTTTCCAGCGTTAGTTGAAAGGGAGGGTCTTTAAAACAGAGCTATTTCCCCAGCGTAGTGGAAGGACTCTTAAAACAGTAGCTCGTTTCCAGCTTGTCAGTGAAAGGACACTTAAAACAGTAGTCTTTCCAGCGTTAAGTGAAAGGACTCTTACAGTAGAAAACTTTCCAAGATAGTTGAAAGGACTCTTAAAACAGTAGCTCTTTCCAGCGTTAGTGAAAGGACTCTTAAAACAGTAGCTCTTTCCAGCGTTAGTGAAAGGAGAACTTAAAAACAGTAGATCTTTCCAGCGTTGTGAAAGGACTCTCTTAAATACAAGTAAAGGCTCTCTTCACAGTGCGTTTAAAGTGAAAGGACTCTTAAAAATACAGTAGACTTCTTTCCAGCGTTAGTGAAAGGATATTAAAAACCGAGTAGCTCTTTTCCAGCGTTAGTGAAAGGACTTCGTTAAAAACAGTGAGCTCATTTTCCAGCGGCTTAGTGAAAGGACACTTGTATAAACAGTTAAAAAGCTTCTTTTCCCTCAGCGTTAGTGAAAGGACTTCCTTTAAAGTACCAGTAGCTCTTTCGGGGTTTAAGTGAAATAGGACACTTAAGAACAGTTTTGCAAAAGTCTCTTGTCGCAGCGTTATGTCGGAACGAGGGACTTTCCGTGTAAAAGAGTAGCTCTTTACCAGCGATTATTCCAAGGTGTAAAGGTTGAATGGACTCTTGAAAACAGTACTTTGCTTAATCTTTAGTCCGTTAGTGAAACAGACTTCCTTGAAAACAGTAAGCTTCTTTAAACCCATGGATAGTGAAAGGATCTCTTAAAACAGTACTACTTTCTCTAGCGTTAGTATGAAATAGGACATTCCTTAAAAGCATAGTTCTACTTTCTCAGCGTATTAGTGAAAGGATCTTAAAAACAGGCTAGAGCTCTTTCCGGCGTTAAAAGTGAAAGGAACTTAAAACAGTAAGCTCTTTCCAGCAGTTATTAGTGAAATGGACAAACTTTAAAAACAGTTAAAAGCCTCTTTCCGGCGTTAGATGAAGGACACTTAAAAGCAGTTTAGCCTCTTTCCCAGCGTTAGGGTGAAATAGGACTCTTTAAACAGTAGCTCTTTCCAGCGTTTAGTGAAAGGATCTCTTTAAAACAGTAAGCTCTTTTCCAGCGTTGTGAAAGGACTCTTAAAACAGTAGCTCTTTCCATCGTTTAGTGAAAAGGAACTCTTAAAAACAGTACAAGCTCTTTACCAGTCGTTAGTTTGAAAGGACACTTAAAAAGTAGCTCTTTCCCAGCGTTTGTGAAAGGACTTCTTTAACAGTAAAGGCCTCTTTCCAAGCGTTAGTGAAAGGAATCTTCTTAAAAACAGTAGCTTTCTTATCCAGCTTGATTAGTAGAGGAAAGATCTCTTTAAAACCAGTACTCTTTTCCAGCGTTAGTGAAAGGACTCCTTAAAACAGTAGCTCTATCCATAGCGTTAGTGAAAGGACACTTTAACAGTTTAGCCCTCTTATTCCACTAAGCGTTAGTGAAAAGGGACACTTAAAAACAGTTAAAAAGGTCTTTCCATCGTTAAGTGAAGGACTCTTTAATACCAGTAGCTCTTACCATCGTTAGTGAAAATGGACTCTTTAAATAAAACAGTAGGTCTTTCCATCGTTTTAGATGAAAAGACTCTTTTTAAAACCAGGTACTCTTTCCACGTTAGTGAAAAGGATCTTTAAACACAGATTAAAGCTCTTATGCGTATAAGTGAATGGATCTCTTTAAACCAACAGCTAAGCTCTCTTCCAATCGTGAAATATAGGTGAAATGCCCTCTTAAAACAGTAAGATTTTTATCCATCGTTAGTGCAAGGAGACTCTTGAATCAGATTTCGCTCTTTCCATCGTTAGTGAAAGGACACTAAAAACAGTTAGTCTTTCCAGCGTTAAAGGTGAAAGGAACTCTTGAAAACAGTAGCTCTTTTCCATCGTTGTAGGACTTCTTAGAAGCAGTTTGCCTCTTATTCCATCGTTTAGTGCAAGGACTACTTTAAAACAGTAAAGCTCTTTCCATCGATTAATGAATTATGGAAATCTTTTAAAACGGACCCAGTTAAGCATCCTTTCATCGTTAGGTGAAAAGGACACTTAAAACAGTTTAGGCCTCTTCCAATCGTTAAGTCGAGAATTAGTGAAACGGGTCATTAAAAATCAAGTAGCTTCTTTCAAAAATCGTTAGTAGGTACTCCTTTAAAACAGTAGCTCTTTCCTGCGTTAGTGGAAAAAGGATACTGCTTAAAAATAACCAGTAGCTTCTTGCCGGCGTTAGTGAAAGGAGCCTTTTTAAACCAGTTACATCTTTCGGCGTTAGTGAAAGGACACTTAAAACAGCAGCTCTTTGCAAAAGCGTTAGTAGAAAAGGAAACACTTTAAACATTTTAGTCCTCTTTCCATGCCGTTTATAAGTGGAAAGGACCTTAAAATATAGCGTACTTTCGCAAGCGTTAGGTGAAGGACTCTTAAAAAAGTAATGACTCTTTCCAGCGTTAGTGAAAGGAGCTTAAATACAGCTAGCTCTTTTTCACAGGCGTTAGTGGTAAAGGAACACTTAAATCAGTACGCTCTTCTCAGCGTTAAGTGGATTAAAAGCGACACTTTAAACAGTAGCTCTGTCCAGCGTTAGTGAAAGATCTTAGAAACAGTAGCATCTTTCGCAACGTTAAGTGAACAGGACTCTTAAAAGCAGCTATGCTCTTTTCACCAGACAGTTCAGTGAGAATTAAGGACTATTAAACAGTAGCTCTTTTCCAGCGGTTAGTGAAAAGGACTGCTTAAAACAGTAGCTCTTTCGCAGTGTCTAGGTGAAAGGGACTCTTAAAACAGTAGCGTCTTTCCATGCGTATAGTCGAAAGGACTATTAAAACAGTAGCATTCCAGCGTTTAGTGAAAAGGACTCCATTAAAACACGTAGTTTCCAGGCGTTAGTGAAAGACTTCTTAAAAACAGTAACGCCTATTTAATATCCAGCGTTAGTGAACAGGACTCTTAAAGCAGTAGCTCTTTCCAGCGCTTAGTGAAAGGACCCTTCTTAAAACAGTAGCTCTTTCCAGCGTTAGTGAAAGGTACTCTTAAAACCAGTAGCTCGTTCCAGCGTTCGTGAAAGGGCTCTTAAAACCAGTAGCTTTTTCAAAAAGCATTAGTGAAAGACTCTTTGCATAGCTCTTTCAAGCGTTAGGTGAAAGGAACTCTTCAAAACAGTAAGCTCTTTTCCAGCGTTAGTGAAAGGCTGTTAAAACAGGTACCTCTTCCCAAAAGCGTTAGTGAAAGGATCTTAAAACCGTTTAGCCTCCTTTCCAGCGCTTTTCGTGAAAGACTCTTAAACAGTAAAGGGCTCTTCCAGCTTGGCGAAGAAACTTCTAAAACGTAAAGCTCTTTCCAGCGTTAGTGAAAGGACTCTTTAAACCATAGCTCTTTCCAGGCGTTAGCGAAAAGGACACTTTAACAGTAGCTCTTTCCAGCGTTTATCGAAAGGACGCTTTAAAACAGGTAGCTCTTTCCAGCGTTTTTTAAGCGAAATAAACAGTTTAAACGTAGCTCTTTCCAGCGTTAGTGAAAGGACACTTAAAAACAGTAGCTCTTTCCATCGTTAGTGAAAGGGACTCTTTGCAAAAGTAATCTTCTTTCCAGCGTTAGTGAAATGGCATCCTCCTAAACAGTAGCTTTTTCCAGCGTTAGTTGAAAGGACTTTCTTAAATCAGTAGCTCTTTGCCAGCGTTATAGTTGAAAAGGACTCCTTAAAACAGGAGCTTTTTTCCAGCGTTAGTGAAAGGACTCTAAAAACAGTAGCTCTTTCCAGCGTTAGTGAAAGGACTCTTAAAACAGTAGCTCTTTCCAGCGTTAGTGAAAGGACTCTTAAAACAGTAGCTCTTTCCGGCGTTAGTGAAAGGACTCTTAAAACAGTAGCTCTTTCCAGCGTTAGTGAAAGGACTCTTAAAACAGTACTCTTTCCAGCGTTTAGTGAACTTAAAACAGTAGCTCGTTCCAGCGTAGTGAAAGGATTCTAAAACAGTATGCATCTTTCCAGCGTTAGTGAAAGGACTCTAAAACATTAGCTCTTCCCAGCGTTAGTGAAAGGATTCATAAAACAGTTAGTAAAGGATCTTAAAACAGTAGCTTTTTCCAGCGTTAGTGAAAGGACTCTTAAAACAGTAGCTCTTTCCAGCGTTAGTGAAAGGACTCTTAAAACAGTAGCTCTTTCCAGCGTTAGTGAAAGGATTCTTAAAATATTATATATTTCCACGTAGTGAAAGGATAGTTAAAACATACTTTTCCAGCGTTAGTGAAAGGACTCTTAAAACAGTAGCTCTTTCCAGCGTTAGTGAAAGGACTCTTAAAACAGTAGCTCTTTCCAGCGTTAGTGAAAGGACTCTTAAAACAGTAGCTCTTTCCAGCGTTAGTGAAAGACTCTTAAACAGTAGCTCTTTCAGCGTTAGTGAAAGGACCCTTAAAACAGTAGCTCTTTCCAGCGTTAGTGAAAGGACTCTTAAAACAGTAGCTCTTTTCCAGCGTTAGTGAAAGGACTTTCCTTACGTAGCTCTTTCCGAGCGTTAGTGAAAGGTTCCTCTTACAGTTAAAAGCTCTTTGCAGCGTTATGAAAGGACTCTTAAAACAGTTAGCTCTTCTTTCCAAAACAGCAGCCTCTTTCCAGTAGTGGAAAGGACTTCTTAAAACAGTAGCTCTTTCCAGCGTTAGTGAAAGGACTCTTAAAACAGTAGCTCTTTCCAGCGTTAGTGAAAGGACTCTTAAAACAGTAGCTCTTTCCAGCGTTAGTGAAAGGACTCTTAAAACAGTAGCTCTTTCCAGCGTTAGTGAAAGGTCTCTTAAAACAGTAGCTTCTTTCCAGCGTTAGTGAAAGGACTCTTAAAACAGTAGCTCTTTCCAGCGGTTAGTAAAGGTCTCTTAAAACAGTTAGCTCTTTCCAGCGTTTAGGTGAAACTCTAAAACGTACTCTTCTTTCCAAAACAGCACCTCCAGCGTTGTGAAAGGGACTAAAATAAAAAACCAGTTTTTAAAAAGCTCTTTCCCCAGCGTTAGTGAAAGGACTAAAACAGTAAAAGCCTCTTTCCAGCGTTAGTGAACGGACCCTTAAAACAGTACCTCTTTTCCAGCGTTAGTGAAAGATCTTACAGTACTTCTTTCCCAGCGTTAGTGGAGGTCTCTTTAAACAGTACTCTTCTTTCCAAAACAGCAGCTCTTTCCAGCGTTAGTGAAAGGACTCTTAAACAGTAGCTCTTTCCACGTTAGTGAAAGGACTCTTTAAAACTTACTCTTTCCAGCGTTAGTGAAAGGACTCTTAAAACAGTAGCTCTTTCCAGCGTTAGTGAAAGGACTCTTAAAACAGTAGCTCTTTCCAGCGTTAGTGAAAGGACTCTTAAAACAGTAGCTCTTTCCAGCGTTAGTGAAAGGACTCTTAAAACAGTGTAGCAATGGAGAGGATATCCTTTGGCGCCCCTTGCAAGCAACGGTAAGAGGATTCCTGGTAAAAATGTCACAGGAAAAATATAAAAAGTCACAGGAAAAGTCACAATGATCTTTCTTAGATAATGACTCCCAGGGGTTTTAACCCGGTATGTATCCACCTTTGCGGTATGTTTAGTACAAGCCCTTTGGGGATTTTTTTTTATTTTATTTTATTTTATTTTTGTTACCCGGTATGTATCCACATTTGTGGCGTGCTCAGTACAAACCCGTTTGGGAATTTCCGTATAAATATAAACAAAAGACTGTAAGTATCATAAAGAAATATTGAGAATTCTTCGCCTGTGACTTCATTACCGGCCACATAAATTAATGAGACTTTTTTTTCCATCACTTTTTCTTACCCAAAAATTGTGACATTTTTTCCCAGTGACTTTATTACTGGCCACCGGCAAGAGATATACTACATCGTCCTATTTAAACATAATTGAAATTGGAATATAAAATTTATGCTAAGGGCCAAGCGCTGGGACCTATGAAGCCATTCGGCACTGAAAATAATGTTGGAGCAATTGTTAGGAGAGGGTGGAAAGTAGACGGAAGAGAGAGAACATGAACGGAGGCACAGTAAAATGAATGAAAAGAGGGTTGCAATTACAGCCCGAAAGAACGCTGCAGCGAACCTTTAGCAATGCGCATAATAAACTGCGTGAGGTGCACTGACGACACTCCTTCGGAGTATACAAAATAGTGATACTTTGCAAATTCGTTCAAAGTTGCTGGAGGTGATACACACAAGGAAGGACCCAAAGAACGGTTTTAAAACACAAGGTAAGGAACAAATGGAAGGTTTTAAAAAATTGGATTCCTAGCATGATCCAAAATATCTTTCCATCCACGCACAAAGTTCCACATCACATCACAGTATCTCTCAAGTTTTTCGTTCTTGTGTGTGTGTGTCTGTGTTTTATAATACACCTTTACCTTCAGAAGGGGTGTCTCCGAAGGTGTTACCTTTCAGTCTCTTAATTAATGTTTTGAGATGAAGTTGGCAGTTCCTATTCGCTGCTCAATGGATAAAATTAAAAGGGCTTATTTACCCGAACAATCTACAGAAAACTTCCTACGAGTAAGCCGAAGCATAATGGTCTGTCTTAACTAAGTTTGCAAGATATACCTTCTCTCGAGTAAATGTAGTCATAAGGACAAGGTTAACGAGACAGACACTGACGCACAGACAAGACATACCCTCCCTTTTCATGAAAATCTAAGCATGACGGTCTACGGTAATAGCAAGTTTGAACGAAATCCCTTTAACCGTGCAAAAGCAGCTACAGCGACAAGGTAAGCCAGACAGACATTAGCCTACAGATGAGGGATATCTCCTTTCGTGCACATCTGTGCATGGTAGTCTACCTTTATTAACAAGTTTGACTGAGAGTCACTTCAAGATTACAGGGTAACTGCGACAGGTATGGGAGATACACTGACTGAGCAAAAGAGACAGATGGACGAGAAAACGGTCGATGAACTATAGCACCTCCCCCCACCCCTCCCACAGAATGATTGAACAAAATTTAAATGAGCATATTCACTAGTGAGATTTAAGTACAGGTTTAAAAAATTTAAGTAGACATACTTACAGGACCACCCGGTAAGCAGATGCTTAAGATATTCCTTTAGGTTTTCTGCATAACTGACATAGGCCTATGGCCAGACGTTCTACAGCAACTGCAAGTCTGAATTCCGAGCCATCTTCAACCTTATTATATGTGTGGTGTCGTCCACAACGCAGCTCTCTTCACATAAGGTTTGCATCTGTAAATAAAGAAGTAAACACATTAGTTCCAGTGAGCTCGTTCTTGGTTTCGTATTTAAACCTTTCTTCTCTAGTTTCAGTGAGCTTGTCCTCGGTTTCATATTTAGTCCTAGTTATTCTCTTTCTTCTCCTGACCCACCTTTTACGCCAATATATCATTCAACTTGATTTTCGCCAATAAGAAATCAACGTCTAAATCAAATGTGTCACTCGAATATTGTTATGAAAACAAAAGCAGTCTTCTGAGGCCACTGACTATTTGCTGCACCATCATTACAACCAAGTCTGTTGTCGTAGCGTAGTCTCACATGAGACGGATTTTAACCATAATTACGAGTTAGGTACTTAATGGCCCACACTCATTGCTGCTCTATAACATAGAGGCAACCGTAAAGACAACCATAAACTTAATTTTTATGAGATCAACATATGGACGAGGTTCTGGAGTTCTGTAAGAATAACAAAGCAGAAAATCTATGTAAAACTCACGCCTTACGCCTTGACTCTGATATCCTGACAACTTCTTACTTCTTTATCCTAAAGGTAACGTATGTAAGCAACTTTGCCTAAATACTATTAATGTAGGGAAAACGATAACACAATACGCTTGTAAAAAATAATAAATATATAAATAAAATGGGCCTTTTGCTGTCGTCACAGCTCTTTCGTCGAAGACACTGAATAGACCTCAGTCTAATAAAATATTAAAACATTATTCTACTGGTGCCTCATTCTCAATGCCTTACCGGAAAATGATACGACTTTATCAACAACAGTTTCGCCGAACTCATTATCGACAGATTTAATAAAAACAAGAAAGCAATATTCTGTCTGGTCGCAAAGAGCAACAAATACCGAATGCTCACGCGAAATACATTTCAACATATTTTCAAGTGTATTCTATTTCCAGCAGTCGGCATACTCTCCTGGGGGTCCAGCCTATCAAATAAAGCATTCAAACGTCACTTACATATTGTTCACCTCCATTATGGAGGAATTCGCCCCACATAACTGTAACTGGTCAATGACCTTTTGCCGTCGGTAGCATTATTGAGAAATGTGACCATTGTTTATTTATCAGAACCAATGACCTGAAGTTGGACATACACATAAAATTCTTAAATTATGCGACTGTCTAATGGAATTACGTGGGGTTGGTTGAAAATAATTCAAAAGTTTAATTATAAATGTTAGTGGTCATAAAAGTATTAAATCATTTGAATGCTAGAGCAACTCCAAAAATTTAATAATATATGTTACAAGTCCACAGAATTAAGTATTAAATCACCTGTATGGCAGAATAACTCGCAAAAACAGTTCAACGACTTATTCTGTCACTGACATGCGGAGAGAGAGAGAGAGAGAGAGAGAGAGAGAGAGAGAGAGAGAGAGAGAGAGAGAGAGAGAGAGAATGCTCTGTAGTGCTACACTGCAACCAAAGAAATATATAATCCACATAAGCGACTTCGTTATCATAGCCAATACTGTTTACGTAGTTATATGTCACTATTCCGTTGCGGCATACAGAATACAAGACTATAGAATTAAGGTCAATGGCCAAGCGCGGGGACCTATGGGGTCATTCAGCGCTGAAAGGGATAATGACAGCAAGAATATCTGAAAGGTTAACAGGAAAACCTAAAAGCAGTTGCACTATAAAACAAATGTTAGATAGGGTGAAAAGTCAGATGGAAGAAAGTAAATATGAACGGAGGTAAGCGCAATAAGAGGAATGAAAGAGACTGCAGTTAGGGGCCGAAGGGCCACTACGAGACCCTATTACTGACGTACACTGACGGCACTACCGCCTACTAACGTTAACTGGAGTTACCGTAGTTTATGCTAACATACATTAGCATACGGTCCGCTAACACAGCATACGCCTGAACAACTGGGTTAGCCTAACGTAATTTTCCCTTTACCCTCTGATAGACTTAGGCAGACTCTGGACTAAGGTAGGTTACCAACGTAAGGACTATCCTCACTTTGAATACATATAACAGGTACGTTAACCTAGTGCATGATCACCTAGGAGATTAAACTGCGCATGAACATATAGACATATACGTAGAACTACAAGATTGTGAAAACTCTTCGATTCCTCTATTCGAGTGAATTTCGAACGTTTTATGAATATAAGTATATATATATATATATATATATATAATATATAATATAATATATATATATATATATATATATATATATATATATATATATATATATATATATATTATATGAGACATTTCCTTATTTCAACACAAATTTTCATCCGTAATATAGATATATTCTTAACCTAACGTTGTTAGGACCCTGACATCTCTTCGAATCTAATCTCCCATTTGTTTTCCTTTTTTATGTTTTCATATCCGATGAACCATTGCGCAAGAATATAGGTATCCGTGAAAAAAATTACTTTTCATTATGGTTTTCACATTCGTAAAGAATAGAATCCTTCCGTTGGACCTGAATGAGAGCGACCTCGTCATCCTGAAATAACACTCATTTGTTGTTAAATTAAATAAATTCAAAGTGAAAATAGCAAAATTCGTCTTATGATTGTACGTTGAATTTCCTCGTATTCTACATCGTCTCGTGTCCATGTAAATTATACTGAACAAAGACATTATGTTCTTTAAATACAGACTGATGATTTTTCAGGTCGTTTAAATAATTTCACATTAAATGAAACCTAAAACAGTGTCGGAAAGCTGCCTTGAACGGTATGATTTATTTACTTGAATAAAGAGAATATTCCGCATTGGTAATATAGCGCATGCGTAAATAAGACTTCTGCAAGTCTTCATGTAACGTATCCTTATTCATCATTGTTTATTTTGTAAACGTTCAACTACAAGAGACACGCCGTTAGACGTTTGGTATCGCGACTTATACCGTATGGAATCCCAAAGCATTGAAAAGGTTAATCACTACTCCTGGCATGTTCCAAGTGAGCAATTAAATTTTGGTTTTAATTTTCGGTAGATCTAGGGTATACTTTTCCGCGGCGGCCTAGACTATGGCAGTTGCGGTTTTTCTATGCAGCTTTACCTCCTGACAAAGAATTTTAAGTAATATTTATTCGGACGACTGTAATGAACCCCCGGGTGCCAGTACTAAACACGGCAAAATACATTGCCCGCCCCAATCCTTAGTGGATGTCGTACCCGCGGTTACGTTCCTTGCAGTCCGCGCGGAACTATTCTGTAGAATTACCCATTGTTATTATTAGGAAGGAGGAGATGGATATCGTTCGGTGGTATGGAACCCTATTAGACATATTATTATTATTATTATTATTATTTCTTTTTTTTTCTTTTTTTTTTTTTGCTCTATCACAGTCCTCCAATTCGACTGGGTGGTATTTATAGTGTGGGGTTCCGGGTTGCATCCTTCCTCCTTAGGAGTCCATCACTTTTCTTACTATGTGTGCCGTTTCTAGGATCACACTCTTCTGCATGAGTCCTGGAGCTACTTCAGCCTCTAGTTTTTCTAGATTCCTTTTCAGGGATCTTGGGATCGTGCCTAGTGCTCCTATGATTATGGGTACGATTTCCACTGGCATATCCCATTTCCTTCTTATTTCTATTTTCAGATCTTGATACTTATCCATTTTTTTCCCTCTCTTTCTCTTTAACTCTGGTGTCCCATGGTATTGCGACATCAATGAGTGATACTTTCTTCTTGACTTTGTCAATCAACGTCACGTCTGGTCTGTTTGCACGTATCACCCTATCCGTTCTGATACCATAGTCCCAGAGGATCTTTGCCTGATCGTTTTCTATCACTCCCTCAGGTTGGTGCTCTTACCACTTATTACTGCAAGGTAGCTGATGTTTCTTGCACAGGCTCCAGTGGAGGGCTTTTGCCACTGAATCATGCCTCTTTTTGTACTGGTTCTGTGCAAGTGCTGGGCATTCGCTTGCTATGTGGTTTATGGTTTCATTTTTCGTATTGCACTTCCTACATATGGGAGAGATGTTATTTCCGTCTATCGTTCTTTGAACATATCTGGTTCTTAGGGCCTGATCTTGTGCCGCTGTTATCATTCCTTCAGTTTCCTTCTTTAGCTCTCCCCTCTGTAGCCATTGCCATGTGTTCATCGCTGGCTAGTTCTTTAGTCTGTCTCATGTATTGTCCGTGCATTGGTTTGTTGTGCCAGTCCTCTGTTCTGTCTGTCATTCTCCTGTCTCTGTATATTTCTGGGTCTTCGTCTACTTTTATTAGTCCTTCTTCCATGCACTCTTTAGCCACTCGTCTTCACTGGTTTCAGATATTGCCCCAGTGCTCTGTTCTCGATGTTGACACAGTCCTCTATACTTAGTAGTCCTCTCCCTCCTTCCTTTCGTGTTATGTATAGTCTGTCCGTATTTGCTCTTGGGTGTAGTGCTTTGTGTATTGTCATATGTTTCCTAGTTTTCTGATCTAATTGCTGCGGAGTTTCTGCCTTTCGTCCATTCCACTATTCCTGCGCTGTATCTGATTACTGGCACTGCCCATGTGTTTATGGCTTTTATCATATTTCCGGCGTTGAGTTTTGACTTGAGTATCGCCTTGAGTCTCTGCATATATTCTTTCCTGATCGTGTCCTTCATCTCTTGGTGTTTTATATCCCCTCCTTCCATTATTCCCAGGTATTTGTATCCTGTCTCATCTATGTGTTTGATGTTGCTCCCATCTGGTAGCTTTATCCCTTCAGTTCTCGTTACTTTGCCTTTTTGTATGTTGACTAAGGCGCATTTTTTTTTCTATTCCAAACTCCATCCTGATGTCCCTAGATACAATCCTTACAGTCTGGATTAGGTATCTATTTCCTTGATGCTCTTACCATACAGCTTGATGTCGTCCATGATCAGATGGTTGATTCTGTTGCCTCTTTTCTTGAGTTGGTACCTGGCATCCATCTTCTGTAGTACTTTTGTCATGGGAATCATGGCTACTACGAAGAGTGTGGGGACAGTGAGTTCGCCCTGGAAGATCCCTCTCCTGATATTAACCTCTGCTAGTCTTATTCCAGAGCTTGTAAGTATTGTATTCCAGTTGCGCATTGTATTTTTGAGGAAGATGATGGTGTTTTCCTCTGCCCCATATATTTTCAGGCATTCTATTAGCCATGTGTGTGGTATCATGTCGAAGGCTTTCTTATAGTCTATCCATGCCATGCTTAGGTTGGTTTTCCTTCTCCTACTGTTCTTCATTACCATTTTGTCTATCAGGGGCTGGTCTTTTGTGCCCCTACACTTCCTTCTGCAGCCTTTCTGTTGGTGGGGGATGGTGTTTGTCTCCTCTAGGTAGTTGTATAGCCTTTCACTGATGATACCACCCCCTGTTAGTAACTTCCACATTTATTGGTAGGTCGGTGATAGGCCTTGTAGTTATGGCTATATTTCCCTTACTCTTGTCTTTTTGTACTAAGGAGTGTTCCTCCTGTGGTCATCCATTTGGGTGCTTGGTGATTTGAGATACAATGCTGGAGTTGTTCTGCTATTCGTGGGTGTAGGGCTTTGAAGTTTTGAGCCAGTATCCATGGACTTCATCGGGACCTGGGGCTTTCCAGTTTGGCATTTTCTTTAGTTGGTGTCTGACTGTGTCTGTCGTGATCTCTGTGAATCTTTGTTTTATTCTCCCTGTTTCTTCTTCCTTGACTTCCTGGAGCCATGTTGCATGTTTGTTGTGTGATACCGGATTGCTCCATATGTTTTCCCCAGAGTCTCTCACTTGGTTCGGCTTCAGGAATTTCTTGGTGGTTGTCTTCCCCTCTTAGTTGGTTGTATAGTCTTTTCTGGTTAGTTCCGAATAGTTTGTTCTGTTGGTATCCCTTATTCCTGTTCATGTATCGTTGGATCTTATGTGCTTTGGCCTTAAGCCTCTGTTGTACATCTTCTATTGTTTTGTTTGGTTTTAGTCTCCTCTCTTGTACTTTTTTTTTATTATTATTATTATTATTATTATTATTATTATTATTATTATTATTATTATTATTATTATTATTAATAAGGAGGAATGATTTCATGTTTTTCGGTGTGACTTCGTGTTTTTGGTGGTATCTCTTGAAAAACTCGAAACTAATAGTATGCACAAATGGCGCCCTGATTTATTTATTTCAAAACTAACTTTTATTTTATTTAGCTGTCTCGTATACTTCGGAGAGGAAAATACATTTTATAAATTACTAGCACATAGCAATGGGGTTGGTGATATACTCTTCATACGTTACGTACATACATACATACATATATATATATATATATATATATATATATATATATTATATATATATATATATTATGATAAATTAACGTAATTTATTCAGTTTTGATGGCCCCTTTTTAACGTAAGTTTTTCTAGTTTAATCCAGTTTCTTTTGACATTCTCTCTGAACACTGGATATGGGTCTTTTGCCTCTCCTTAATGGTTGTTATTAGTTTATATTGGTACTCCGCCCATGAAGTTTGTTTCTTTTTTTTTCATGTTTGTGATGGTAATTTGGCTTCCGTCGTCTGTGCCACGTCATATTTTGACCCTCTCCCGGAGCTTTCGAGGGGGCCTTGTGGCATTAGTGCAAGAGTTCTGTACTTCGGCTCCACCATAGAAGGACCGTGTGTGTATTATTGGCAGTCAACGGCAGTGCACGTATTTTGGGTACAGGATACTTCCTTTTTGCAACACCTGCATCGTATTGCATCACTCGAAGAGTGACCCTGTGTGTTTGTGCCTTTGTCCGAAGCTGGATTGCTTGGGGGCCTGTTGTTGGAGGCCATGGACTTTTGTGCCTCACCGAGGATTTCTGCAGCCCTTTATAATTGGAGTAGAGCTAAGCATTTGCTCTCGTGAATGGGCCCCGTAGTGCGAGCGTAATATACGCCCTGTAATCTCCTGCCTCTGCCTGAACACTGCGCCCTTGGAGTCGTGAGGAGGCCCTCTAGTGGCGGAGAAGAGTAAGCCCACTTTATTATTATTAACATTATTAATTTATTTTCTTCATGTGATGGAGCAGCAACCCCTTATTTAGTAAAGACGTCTTTTACACGAAAATAGGTGTGCGTCAGCATCGGCATTTAACTATATAAAGACGTCCTTGGAGAGTTTTTTGAGTGTTACTTTATGACTCGACTTATTGAGTTATTCATGTTTTATACTGTTATCTGAGTATGTATTTAGTACAATGTACTTTGTGTTTAAACTGATTTGTGAAGATTTAGTTTAGGATATAGGTTAAGGTTTTCCCCCCCTTTTGAATCTCCATCTATCGTATGCTAGGGAAAGAGTGTTTTTTCTTACTTCCACTGTTTACTTTCTCTTATTTCTCGCATGATAGTTAGGTAGGCGATTGAAGAAGTGACTGATTTGGTATTGTATGTGCTTGTTGTGCTTTTCCCCCCATTATTCAGTTTTCAGAGGGTTCTTTGTTGTGATTTTTAAGAAATAAATTTATTGTTAATTTTTAGTTTGTGGTTTGGTGTATCCTCTCTGAGATTGTACTCTTTTAAGTGTTGGTTTGTCAGGGATCATACTCTTTTTGTGGTACTGATCTGAAATATCAGGTCCAAAAGAACCTTAACTTCAGACCATCGTGAAGTTCATAACAAAAATTTGCGACCGTGTAACAGGATCCTGACTGACATTCCAACCTTTGGGAGTTTTTCTTGGAGAGGTGTGATCGGGAGAATTAGGCAGTTGGGGAAAATTAACCTATTTGTTCTTTTGTTACTTTTGCCTTGGTTTAGGAAGATGCCTTTAGTAGGGGATAAATTTGAGGAAGCGGCAGCCGCTATTTTTAGCTAAGTCCGACTGGAGGAGGAAATCTTTGATCTTAAAAGAGATGAGTTGTGGTGTAGCAGAGTACTTGAACTAGGATTACCAACAGACATTAGGAAGGGTCATTGTTACGTGAGGTCCTTAAAGCTATTAAGAGTAGTAAAGGTAATGCAAAGGAAGCAGTAACGTCTGGTGATCCAGATTTGTAAACAATGGTAGTGACGAGGAGTTAGGCGATTCAGGTAGCCAGGAGGTGAGCAAATTAAGTTGAGTATCCTTTCTCAGGAGTTTAAGCTTAAAGAGATGGAATATAAAACTTTGCAATTGAGGGCGGAAGAGCGCGAAAAAAGAGCGAAAATTTTGAGTTGCGAATGCGTGAGTTTTAACAATAAAATAATAGTGTATAATAATAATAATAACAATCATAATCGTTTTGAGCTAATGAGTGCTTTGAAGTTGATGCCAGTATTCGATGAGGAAGATGTTCCTGATTCTTTTATTTCGTTTGAACGAATAGCAAGGAAATTGTCTTGGCCCAAGGATATGTGGACCCACTATGGTCAGTGCAAATTAAAAGGGAAGGCTCAGAGGGTATATAACACTTTAAGCGAGGATCTGTCGGCTGATTATGATTCTGTCAAGGCATTATCCTTAAGGCATATGATTTGGTTCCGGAGGCTTATCGACAGAAGTTCCGTAACTTAAGAAAGAACCCGGTATGACCTTTGTTGAGTTGCAAGGAGAAAGGAACAATTCCTTGATGATTGGCTTAAGTCTAAGGAGACTGACTCTTTCTTAAAAATTAAAAGAGTTAATTTAGTCGAAGAGTTTAAAAGAATGGTTGCTAGAGAACTAAAAATTCATTTAGATGAACTTAAATTGGATTCTCTTCAAGAGATCGCTATCGCTTCTGATGAGTATTCCCTTTGCTCATCGTCAGGACTGTGTGAAAGAGGTTAGTGGTAAGAGGTTCCCTCCTCGAGGTAACGTTGGAGGGGGAATAACCGGAATCAGTCAGGTCATGGTACCTTTATTGACAGTTCAGTGGGTGACCGAAGAAAGAGCAAGAATGAAAATGACAATAAGAGTAATGGTAGCGAAGCACGTAGTTTCGTAAATAGCAGTAGGAATGGTAGTAGTGGTAATGAAAGTAGGTCCTCGAGTCGATGTAGTTTGTTTTTGGTGCCACCGCCGTGCGACATTTTAAGGCAGACTGCTTTGCGCGCCGTAAATTTTTTGAAAAGAATAAAGAACCCGTGACATTGGTATCGGCAGAACAACCGCAGAGGGAGGAGTCAAAATGACTAAGATTTGATAAGTATATATCTGATGGTACCGTCTATGTTGATAGCGCTATGCAAATTGGTCGTGGTGTGAAGATTTTAAGTCGTTGATATTGCGGAGGTCAGTTCCCGAGGGTGTTGTCTTTAAGAATAAGAACTTTGTCTTGTTGGGTGGATTTCCTGATACGGTAGCCTCGTATCCACTGGAAGAGTTATATTTGAAGACTAAGAATTTTCAGGGTATGGTTAATTTGGCCATAGTAGATACTTTGCCTATTCCTGATGTAGACATTATATTTGGCAATGATTTAGCCGCCGAGGCTGAATGTGACGTATTGCCTATTTTGACTTTGGTAGACCTGGCAGGTGACCAGATAAGCATAGATGATTCGTTGAATCCTGTGTCTGTGGTGACGCGTTCTCGGTCTAAAGAGGTTGACCTCGCGGAGGTAGAACTCGATGCTGAGTTAATTAATGGACAAGCGACTGACATTGTGACTGGTGTTTATAATGATAATGATGTTGACATTGATAATTATGATAATTTATCTTTTCAGGCATCAATTGGAATGCAAAGGTTTTAAGGAAGCCCAAGGAAATGAATTCAATCATTTAGAACTTAGTGATGGTAGTGATCTTTCTAAACCTGTATTTATGAAACAAGAAGGTTTGCTCTACCGTGTGAAGTAGGTCAGTTAATGCACCTGCTGCCAGGTAGAGGTAATTCGGCAGCTAGTTGTGCCGGAAAGGTATAGGAGTAAGTTGTTATATTTTAGTCATGAACATAACCTCGCAGGTCATTTCGGGGTTAGGAAGACCTTTCAGAAATTGGCACGGCATTTCTTTTGGCCCCAGATGCGTCGTGAGGTTAAGAAACATGTGTTATCTTGTAAGGTGTGTCAGATTGTGGGGAAACCGAATCAAAAGATCCCTAAAGCCCCTCTTATTCCCATTCCCTCAGTAGGTGAACCTTTCAAGGAGGTAGTTATAGATGTAGTGGGCCCTCTTCCGCGGACGCGCGGAGGTAATGAATATCTGCTAACCATGGTTGATAGGGTGACGCGTTTTCCTGAGGCTATCCCTCTGAGGAGTATTCGGGGTGAGAAGATGGTGGAAGCATTAATTGGATTTTTCACTAGATTCGGCATTCCAAAGGTTTTACAGTCAGACTGTGGCACAAACTTTACAAGTAAGTTTTTTAGAAAGAAAATGGTTGAACTTGGTGTTAATCATGTTACCTCTTCTCCTTACCACCCAGGAAAGTCAGGGTCAAGTGGAAAGGTTCCACCAGACTCTGAGGTCTGTATTAAAGAAGTTTTGTTATGAAACAGGTAATGAGTCGGGATAAGGAGGTTCCTTATGCCTATTTGCTATACGGTCGTACCTAATGAGTCTTTGGGTTTCTCTCCTTTCGAACTTGTATTTGCCCATAGTATACACGGTCCTCTTGAGTGGTAAGAGAACATTGGGAAGGAGAGACACCTGAAGTTAATGTATTAGATTATGTTTCTAATTTACAGGGGAAAACTGAGGAGAGCTTGGATTTTGCTCAAGAGAATTTGCATAAGTCAGTCTGTGATGAAGTCTAATTATGACATAGGTACCAAGGTTCGTATCTTTAAGCCTGGAGATCGTGTATTAGTTTTACTGCCTATACCAGGTAACCCACTGAAAGCTCAGTTTTCAGGCCCATGGAGGGTGCTGAAAAAGATTAATGATGTAAATTATTTGATTGAAACTCCTGGTAGGAGACGAAATTCTCGTATTTGTCATGTAAATATGTTAAAGCCTTTTATTAGTAGAGATGTAGATCAGGTAGAACCAGTAGTAGTAGATGCAATTGCAGTAGTGTCTGTAGAGGTAGATGAAAATCCTATGGTTAGCGAGAAAAATGTCTCTGTTAATCCTGATGCTTTGTTCAAGCAATTCCGATATTTTAAGTAACATTAATATTAAATTTCAGCATTTGAATTCTGAGAAATCAGAAGCTTTAATTGATATTATCCACAGGTATAAAGATTTGTTTCAGGACGCGCCAGGTAGAACGAATGTTTTGGACCACGACTGTGGACGTTGGGGACGCTAAGCCCATTAAACAGTGCCCCATAAAGGCTTAAGGCTTAACCTGTCAAGAAGAAGATTGTTCAGGAGGAGGGTCCGCTATATGTTAGACCTATGATTTAAAGATTAAACCAAGTTGTAGTCCCTTGGAGTTCCCCAGGTCGTGTTGGTTTAAGAAGGAAGGAGGCCAACACCGACTTTACTTTGATTACATGGAAGGTCAATGAGATGACCAAGACCAGATTTCTTTTCCCTTGCCGAGGTGGAAAGATTGTATCGGACCGAAATTGGGTTCTGCCTAAGTTTATTACAAAGCTCAGATTTGCTGAAAGGGTATTGGCCAGGTTGGTCCTTTCCCCTCGTGCGAGGGGAATCTCTGCTTTCGTTTTACAGTGACGGTTTATATGAATGCAAAGTTTATGCCCCTTCGGAATGAAGAAATTCCGGGCTGCCAACATTCCAAAGGAACTGATGATTCGTATCAACTCAGGATTTTGGAGGGTGCGTCGTTGTATTTATTGATGATTTTGGTTGATATATCGTGGATGATTGGGCGCGTCTCATTTGGTAACGCTAAGACTTTGAAGCTTTGTTTAAGGCTTTAAGAAGGGGAAAGGAAGCCGCTTTGGTAGTTAACTTGAAGAAGAGTGATTTTGCTCAGGCCACGGTTTTATATCTTGGAACATGAGGTAGGTCTGGGCAAAGTTGCCCTCCGTAGAAAGCTAATGTATATGGCTGTAGCTAGCTTTCCCCGCCTCCTCAAAATAGGTGAGGGGGTTAGGAGGTTTCTAGGAATGGTTGGGTACTACAGGAAGTTTGTATAAAGAACTTCTCTGAAATTGCAACTTCTTTCTAACAAACATTTATTAAAGAAAGGCGTAAGGTTTGTATGGTCCAAGGCGTTGCCAAAGGAAGCCTTTGAAAAGTTTAAAGGCAGTCTGACTAATTATCCTTTGCTGCAATCTCCAAATTTTGATCTCCCCACCTTCAGATTCGCGACCATATGCGAGTGGACCATGGGAACTTGGAGCGGTTCTTCTCCAGGAGGCTGATGCAGGGATGGTTCACCCCGTCGCTTTACTTTGCGAGGAAAGTTTTACACCGGCAGAGACGATATATTTCCAAATATTGAAAAACAAGAAGCCTTATGTTTAATAAAAAGCTATAACTCATTTTTCAGTTTATTTGAGTTCATCACTTCATCCTATCATGGTCTAGACACACAGACCATAATCCTCTAGTGTTTATCCAACTGGTTTTATAGGACAAAAATATGAGGTTGACCTTAAGGTGGAGTCTCTTTTGCAGGAATATTTGGACCTTCAAATTAGGCATATAGCAGGGAAGGAAATAATGTTAATACCAGAATTTTTGTTTTATCTAGGTCTTTTTTAAGAGTAGGGAGTCAGGCTGTAGTTTTTGGTTCCTCTAGTTATGGTATTAATGACCTTTTGCCTTTCCAGGTTTTGGTTAATTTCCTATTGTTTGATTTTATTTTCTAGTATTTAAAGTAACCGAAATAAGTTTGGAGTATTTGGAAATAATCAATTTAAAGTTTTGGCCATTTCTTTAGTTTTAGACCTAAAAAAAAAAAAAAAAAAAAATTTTTTTTCCTTTTTGGGGGTGGGGAGGTATGATAAATTACGTAATTTATTTAGTTTTGATGGCCCCTTTTTTTTAACGTAAGTTTTTATAGTTTAATCCAGTTTTCTTTTGACATTCTCTCTGAACACATGGATATGGGTCTTTTGACCTCTCCTTAATGGTTATTAGTTTAATAAAAACATTGGTACTCCGCCCCATGGAAGTTTGTTTTCTTTTTTTTTTTTCATGTTTGTGATTGGTAATTTGGCTTCCGTCCGTCTCTGTGCCCACGTCATATTTTGACCCCTCCCTTCCCCCCCCCCCCGGATCTTTGCGAGGGGGGCCCTTTGGTGGATTAGTGCAAGAGTTCTGTACTCTGCTCCACCACCATAGGCAAGGAACCAGGTGGTTGTTGTATTATTGGTCAGGTCAAACGGCAGGTGCCGTATTTGGGTACAGGATACTTCCTTTTGCACACCTGCATCGTATTGCATCCGCCGAGAGTGACCCTGTTGGGTTGTTTGTGCCTTTGTCCGCAAGTTGGAGTTGCTTGGGGGCCATGTTGCTTGGGAGGCTTGGACTTTGTGCCTCACCGAGGATTTCTGCAGCCCTTTATAATTGGAGTAGAGTCCGTAAGCATTTGGCTCTCGTGACGTGTAGGCCCGTAGGCGAGCGTAACTATACGCCCTTGTAATGTCCTGCCTCTGCCTGAAACACTGCGCCCTTGGAGTTCGTGAGGAGGTCCCTCTAGTGGCGGAAAGGAGAAGAGTAAGCCCACTTTGTATTATTATTAACAGTTATTAATTTATTTTCTTCATGGTGATGGAGCAAGCAACCCCTTATTGTTGTAAAGACGTCTTTTTTACCCTCGAAAATAAGTGTGCGTCAGCATCGGCATTTAACTATATAAAAGACGTCCTTGGAGGAGTTTTTTGAAGTGTTACTTTATGGACTCGACTTATTGAGTTATTTCATGTTTTATACTGGTTTAATTCTGAGTATGTTTTATTTAGTACAATGTACTTTGTTAAAAAACTGATTTTGTGAAAGCATTTAAGGTTAGGATATAGGTTAAGGTTTTCCCCCCCCTTTTGGAATCCCTCCTCTATCGTATGCTAGGGAAAGAGTGTTTTTCTTTACTTTCCACTGTTTACTTTCTTTTCTCATTCCTTGGCATGATAGGTTAGGGTAGGCGATTGGAAGTAAGAAGTGAACTGGATTTGGTATTGTATGTGCTTGTTGTGCTTTGTCCCCCCAGTTATTCAGTTTTTCAGAGGGGTTTTCTTTTGTTGTGTTGATTTTTAAGAAAATAAAGAATTATTGTTAATTTTTGTTAGTTTGTGGTTTGGGTGTATCCTCTCTGAGATTGTACTCTTTTAAGTGTTTGGTTTTGTCCAGGGGCTCATACTCTTTTTTGTGGTACTGCATCTGAAATATCATGGTCCAAAAGAACCTTAACTTCAGACCATCGTGAAGGTTCATAAACAATATATATTATATATATCTATATATAGATAAATTATATTATATATATTATATTATAATATATATATATAACTATATGTATATATATTTTACTTATATCTATAATACGTTTTGGGGAAAGGGAACATGGGTAATTTATACAGGACAGGTTAGCATCAAGTTTGGCGGATGTAAATATTGAAACAGTAAACATTAATTGGTTTATTTACCAAAAGAAAAAAATAATTAGGAAATCTCTCAACACCTGAGAAATGTAGAAATTACAATATAATAAAGTCAAAATGCATAGCATTGCCTAGCTCCTTCCTGTACTAGGGGTAGTTACAGGGAAGTATCTTAACCTACGGTATATAGCTCCTTCAGGAACACGTACATGAAAATATACACAGGGCAGTTACAGGGATGCATCCTAACCTAACCTAATTTGGCGTCAGGGGGTTGGGGTTGCGCCCCTTAAACCCTTTAAGGACCCTTCTTAACCTGACACAGAATGCCATCAACTAAAGTTATGTATATTTTCGTTTAACCAGATCACTGAGCTGATTAACAGCTGTCCTAGAGTTGGCCAGAAGGATTAGATTTTTATTTATGTGGCCAAGAACCAATTGGTTATTAACAAAGGGACGTACAGCTAATTAATTGTGGGACCAGAACCAAATTATATCAACAAACAAATTTCTATTCACCAGAAATAAATTCCTCTGGTTCTGTATGGCGGCTCCTGAGAACAAACTCAGGCTACCAGATTGACTGGTGAATATACAACCCACTCGTCCAATGAAGAACTCCCATCATCTAAAGAGCAAATTTGTGGGATACTTCTTAACCTAACCTAGCAAAGGGCACTGGGCCCTTAACTGGCATGGAAGGTTTTGAGTGGGTAGGAGAATCTAGAATCAAGGATTGTAATAAGTTAACTAACTATTTCCCTTAGATAAAACGATCAAATTCGTTCAAACCCCATCATAAACTCAGTAAAACCCATTTACGCACTTGTAGTCACTTGCTGTCCTCCTAATAATGGTCAATTCTAAGACCTGAACACATCCAAATATGACATACTATTAAAAGTGATGCTAACAGTTTGTTCACAGAAAAATTAATTAGAATACCAAAGTCTGTTTCCTGTTAAAAATAATTTACCTCCTATGTAGGGTGTGTGTGTGTATTCAAAACCTGCATATATCCAGAATGGTTAGAAGTACTAGATCACATTCCTTTATATTATAGTTTTGAATAACACGAGTCTAATTTTCATTTTTTATTTAAAGAAAATGTGCTATTGTGCAAAAAGTCTATAAAACTGGAAGGTTGGAATGGGGTTATGTTATCAAAAGTTCTTTCTTAAAGGTCCATAACTAGCCATAGCTAACAAAGCTAAATGAAAATTAAATGTCCATCTTGAAGAAGGAAATGACATCCTTTTGGCAATATGTAATGTCTTAACAAGGAAGTTGATTAAATGACGGAAAACTAAAATCAAAGCCAATTCATTACGACCTGATGACACCATGTATATAGAACCATGGGGCTAATATTAAATATGGGGCAATGCAAATCGCAGCTCAGCAACAAGCATAAGTCTCTGTCTATTGGTCGATTTGGACTAACAACTTTCATGAAACTCCAGCATTGGCAAAATCTTGAGCAGCTATTGAATATATATGGTTCAGGTGTAATATTTAAAAGAAACATCTGTTGTGAATTACTGGGATATATCCTAACCAACTTGGACTCTTATGTATCCTTGTTTATATTCATAATACATAGTGTAGTACTGCACCTTAGGTTATGGTAGGCAAGGGAATAGCATGTATGATGCATATGCATGCATACCAAAGCCTATTTCCTGTTTAAAGTAATTCACCTCCTATGTAGACTGTGTATTCAAGATCTGCATATATCCAGATTGGTTAGAAGTAAGTCACTTTCCCTCTAAATTATAGTTTTTACCAAATAACACATGATGGTCTAATTTTCATATTTTAATAGAAACTGTGTTATAGCACAAAAAAAGCCTTTATAAGTTTGAAAAGCTATAATAGGGTTATGTTGTTATCAAAGGTTCTTAAAGTCCATAACTGGCCATAGCTAACACAGCTAACTGAAAATGAAAAGTCCATCTCCTTTAACTAGGAAATGATATCCTTATGGCAAAAATGTCTAACAAGGAAGTTAATTAAATGTTGGAAAACCAAAATCAAAACCAATTCTACTGACCTGATGACATCATGTATACTAGAATCATAGGGCATTTAATGTGGGTTAATGCAAATACTAGCTCAGTGGCCAGCATAAGCCTCTGCCTGTATTTCAACTTGGACAAACAACTCTCATGAAAACTCCACAAACATTAGTGGAATATAGTCAAAGAAAACAATCAACAACTATAGAATATATACAGTTCTGGTATAAAACTCAATAAAAAGCAGGAAAACTTTCTGTGAAATACAGGGATATATTCTGACCTTTTTGGACTCTATTTATCATTGTTTATATTCATAATACATACTGTAGTACATACTGCCCCTAGGTTATGTTAACCAAGGTAATATGTATGATGTATATATACTTGTATATACAACTGACGTAATTCATAAGCAAGGTTTGCACAAGTTAAAAGCAGGATGTGGAACCTTAGGTTACGCTAAGGGTGGATAGCTAATGGTACAGTGTTTGGCAATGGTAAGCTTAGGGATGGTGGGATGGTTAGTTTACAACAGTGTTTGGGCAAGGCTAATGTCAGGGTGGATAAGTAATAACACAGTATTTGGGCAAGGTTAAGTTTAGGGGTGGATAGGTAATGGCAGAATGTTTGAGGAAGGTTCAGGGTAGAAGTGTATGCAAGTGGGCAGGTATTCATATTATGCACTATTCATATATAAAATAGGTTTATGGGGAAAGGTAACTGGGTAATTATACGGGACAGATTAGCATAAAGTCTTGTTGATGTAAATATTGAAACACTAAACATTAATTTGTTTATTCACATAAAAAAATTAGTAAATCCCCAAGCACCTAAGGAATGTATAAGTTACAATATAATAAAGTCAAAATACCTAGCATAGACAAGCTCCTTCCTGTACCAGGGTTAGTGACAAGGAAGCATCTTAACCTAGAGTATAGCTCCTTCAGATACATGAAAATATACAAAGGGCAGTTAAAGGAATGCATCCTAACCTAAATTAATTTGGCAGCCAGAGGAGTGGTTTCAACCAAATTCTGGACTCTTCTTAACTTGACCCAGAATACTATCAAATAGAGCAAAGTAGTTGGATACAACCTAACTTAACCTAAGCAAGGGGCGCTGGTTCTTTAACTAGTATGGAAGGTTGGGTGGGGGAACCTAGACAAGGATTGTATTAAGTAAACTATTACCAACAGATAAAGCAGTTAAATTTGTTAAAACCCATTTAAGCACTTATAATAACTCTCTTTAAACCTAATAATGGTCAGTTCCAAAACTTTAACTCGTCCAAATATGACAAACTTTTAAATTATATATTAACAGTACGTTCACTGAAAAATTGCCGGAAATACCAGCCTATTTCCTGTTTAAAGTAATTTACCTCCTATGTAGGATATGTGTATTCAAAACCAGCATATAACCAGACTGGTTAGAAGTAGGCAACTTTCCCTGTGAATTATAGTTTTTACCAAATAACACCAATGGTCTAATTTTCAATTTTTAAAAAGAAACTGTTATAGCACACAAAAGTCCTTATAAGATTGGAAGGTTGGAATAGGGTTATGTTGTTATCAAAGGTTCTTAAGGTCCATAACTAGCCATAGCTAACACAGTTAACTGAAAATGAAATGTCCAACTCCTTTAACTAGAAAACAATATCCCTATGACAATAATGTCTAACAAGGGAGTTGATTAAATGATGAAAAAACCAAAATCAAAACCAATTCATTACGGACCTGACGGCATCTTATATAGAACCTTACGGCATTGAATAAGGGGTAATGCAAATCTCAGCTCAATGGGCAGTATAAGTCTCCGCCTGTTGTTCAACTTATTAGACAAACAACTTTCATGAAAGCTCCAACAAAACTCGTGAAATATGGTCAAAGAATACAAGGAACAACTCTATATATATAATATATATATATATATATATCATATATCATATATTATTGTTAGTGTGTAAATATTTAAAAGTAACATTTGAAAATTAGATACAAAACAGGATAATTTCTTGTGAATATAGTTATATAGCCTAATCGAATTGGACTCTAAGTATCCTTGGTTAATTCATAATCTATATATACTGTAGTACTGCACCCTAGTTTATGTTAAGTAAGGAAATGTCATGTATGATGTATACTTATATATACGACTCATGTAATTTATAAGCAATTTTAAAAAGGTTGCAGGAGTCCAAGTCCCAATCAGGTAGGATGTGGAACCTTAGGTTAGGTTAAGGGTGGATAGCTAATGGTACACTCGGCAAGGAAAGTTAAGATACAGTTTTTTTAAATCTTATCGGACATATATTGTTCAATGATGCACACCTGGCAACTCTTGAAAGGGGGCGGAGCTTCAAAATCGTAGCGATTGTTGCTTTCTAGATTTCCAACAACTTTCTTTACACCATAAAAATTCTGTTGAGGTCCTATAATCATTTATACTTGAATGTAGAAACAGACTCTATATTATTCGTTCTAATGTTTGGTTTGGTAACGTCAGTTGAGGGTAGAATATCAATCATCCTTTTTAAAACCTACTGTGAATCCTTATTTATAAGTAATATTTGATACTAAACACGTTAAATTCATACGTAATTGAAGACGGGATCTTAAACAATGAGAGAAAGTGTTTTAAAATTTGGGCAGTACTTGTGGAAATCGTGAGGAACAATACAGTAAAGGATGAAATATGACGATAGAAGAGAGTGCGCGCAAGCAATAGGCCTATCGAATAGAACGATTACTTAATTCATTATATTATACTTTGAGAGATTAAGTGATAATATTTTTTCAAATGTTTCAAAAGTTGGGGGAGAGAGAGAGAGAGAGCGCATGCATAGGCCTATTTATAGAGATACGTACTTAATTCATTATATACTTTGAGAGATTGAGTGATAATATTTTTTCAAAATGTGTTTTAAAAGCAGGGAGAGAGAGAGAGGAGCAAAATTTGCTCATGTGAAAGCTTAGGCCTATTTATAACTACTTAATTTCATAATATTTTCTTTGGAGATCGATGTAATATATATATTTTTAAGTATGTTTTAGAAGTGGAGAGAGAGAGAGAGAGAAATTATAGTACTGGTGACGGGGGGAAAGGCAGAAGAAAATATAATGATTTAAGTATCTCTATCGATAGGCCTAATGCTTGCGCGATATGATATGATGGCCAAGTCGTGCTGCACTATGCTAGATAAAATTTGAAGGATCATAATATTCAAGTTAATTCTCTAAGAAATTGTCTTACCCTTAATCTTGATTACATTCGACAGTTGCCGTAGCATTCAAAGATTGTAAAAAGACGTGGAAAATGTTAAAATGTTAGACACAGGGTGCGGTCATTCTTGCTCTCTTGATATAGTCTTGACTTTTGAAAATCGGGTTTCATCCACAAATCATTCACGAAAAAGCTGTGTTAATAAAAAAAATATATTATTACCACAAATAACTCAATATTGTATTCCACAGGCAATTTAAAGTTTTTATATCGTGGAAGATCTTTCAGCCTCGCGGCAAAGAAATGCAGTCGTATAGGGCTGTAGGCTACTACGCACTTCTCTGTAATGGGAGCATATAGCCAGAAAATCTTTGAGCTGACATGCTACTTTAACCTTGATTAAGATTTATATTTAAAGACAGTAGCTTTGTAAACAGCAACTAGCATTCGATCCATGTCAACGTCAAAGTAATCAAAGTGTGAAATCCGTTACGTAGTCGTATCTAGTGACTTGCGCTTTCCTGCTCGGAGTTCTAGGGCTCCTCCTCTTATCATAGAAACGCTCTTGCGGATGCAACTAGATTTGTTCAACCTACCTTAGCCGTCGCAACATTGAGTGCCATTGACGTCAGCTAACTTTAATCCCTTTGGAATACAAGCATAAGTTTGTAGCAACTAAAATAATTGCATTCACCACTTACGATGAGGCAATATATCTCCGTTCATGAAGCAAAACGAGTAATTATTGTCGTCGTGATACATAGTACTAAAATCAGAAATTCACATTCTATCTACCAGATCTCTATGAACGAATCCATCTGAGATATTGCAATTACTTCCGACATATATCGTGTTTTTAGTATCTAAACGGTTTTGTTTTGCAATTTTAACTTATATGATATAATTTGTAGTGTATTTTCATATTCTAGAGTAAATTTAGCGAGTATTGATGTCTTTTCAGTGAAAACAATGGGAAATCGGATGAACGAAATCTAATGAAAACTGTATCTTGAGTTTTCTTGTCTAGTGTACAAACAAGGCTAAGTTTAGAAATGGATCAGTAACAACACAGTGTTTGCGCGAGGTTAGGGGGAATAAGTAACAGCATAGTGTTTGGTAAAGGGGATCACCTGAAGATTAGCGACCCCTAATACCTTTCCTGAAGAAAATCGACCCCAATATTTTCCTCCTGAAGAAAAGCGACCCAATATTTTCTACCTGAAGATTAAACCCGACCCCTGCTTGTTGGTGTCTCAATCTTCAGGTGACCCACTTTAGCTCATAATATTAGAAAAAAGGAGGCAAAAATATATAATATATATATATATAGATATATAGATATATATATATATCTATATAGCTATATATAATATATATTCATTAAAAAACACTACTTTATTAAACTTGTTAAAAACACAAATTTAGACAAACAGTCATAGTAATTAAAAGCTATTGTCTTGCAATTTCAGTACAAAAATAATCAACCGACTGTAACCCCTGTGGCTAGCACGCGCAGCGCAACATTACTTCTTGCCAGAACATACGAGCTTGCCAAGAATCTTTAAATATGCAGATAAGGCATGAAGCGCCGTTCCGCCACGGCCCATACTGTAACCCCTGTTAATTCCTCACCTTAAGAAAAGCGAAAGCGACCCCAATATTTTCCACCTGAAGATAAACGACCCCTGCTTGTTGGTGTCTCCAATCTTCAGGTGACCCACTTTAGCTCATAATATTATAGAAAAAAGGAGCAAAAAATATAGATATATATTCATTAAAAACTACTTTATTAAACATTTGTTAAAAACACAAATTTAGACAAACAATCAATAGTTTAATTAAAAAGCGTATTGTCTTGCAATTTCAGTACAAAAATAATCAACCAACTGTAACCCCTGTGGCTAGTGCGCGCAGCACAACATTACTTCTTGCCAGAAACATTACGAGCTTGCCAAGAATCTTTAAATATGCGGATAAGGCTGAAGCGCCGTTCTGCCACGAGGCCCTACTTGTAACCCCCTGTTAATTCTCAACCTTAAGAAAAGCGACCCAATATTTTCCACCTGAAGAAAATCGACCCAATATTTCCACCTGAGAAAAGCGACCCCAATACTTTCCACTGAAGAAAAGCGACCCCAATATTTTCACCTGAAGAAAAAAGCGACCCCATATTTTCCACCTGAAGAAAAGCGACCCCAATATTTTCCACCTGAAGAAAAGCGACCCCCAATATTTTCCACCTGAAGAAAAGCGACCCCAATATTTTCCACCTGAAGAAAAGCGACCCCAGTGTTGTGTTTGGGGTCCTGGCTTTTCTTCAGGTGATCCGGTCAAGGTTGGAGGGGGACAGGTAACAGCATAGTGTTTGAGCAAGGTTAAGGTCTGGGGTGGATAGGTAATGGCACTATGTTTGAGGAGCATTAAGGTTAGGAGAAGTGTACACATGGTTGAAGCCCGAGTTAAGTAGAACATGGTGTCCTAGGTTAGGATAGGATATATCACGATAATAGCGACATTTTCTCATTATTGATTTTATTTTTCCTATTAAATTAGTGATTACAAAAACAAATCACGTTTCTGCTGTTGCGTCTCATCTGTTATGAACATATTTACCCCTGCCATTGGTACTATTAGGCAATTCGATTGTTTTTTCACCTAAAAGCTACTTAAGTTGACATTTAATTCTTCTCCCTTACTTGAGTGTTTGGGAGGTTTAAGCTACTTTTAGAAATTCTCAAAAGAGTGATTAAAGTGCTAAGGGTTGTTCTTGTCATATCATGGCTTCAGTCATTTTCAACATGGATATCTCAAAATCTTTACACTTTTTACAAAACATGCATTACTGGGACTGCCTATTATGAAAATAGCTACTGAGGAAAATGACTGAAATCCTAAACATTTTTCATACATTTATAATCAGTATTTGATGATGCATTTGTTTTGAAATTAAATATTGTTAGGTTGCAATCTGTTATGGAGTACTACTCTCTTACTTTACTTGCCACCCCTACACGCCACACGACACCGCAACTTTTTGCCAACTGGGGTACTTGCTTACCTACGTTGAGTACTTACTCTATAACTTACTTACTCTCATACATTTACTCTGACTGGCCACGCTTTTTAATAGTAGTCGGCTAAGCCAGATTCAGGGGGGCTAGTTATGACATGACACTATTATATTAAAATTCCTGATGATCAGGTAAAACGCAACGCCCGAATATATCCCTGTTTCGAAACAAACATTTGTGAATATTTTGCTATGAAAAAAATACGCATTGAAATTCTGAATAATAATGGATTTAGGTCAAGATTCAAGTACAAGGGCATCCCTTTGCCTTGCAATTTTAACCAGGGTTGGTTCCCTAGGTTAGGTAGGCCATGTCATGTGGTATCCCTGTAACTTAATTTCATTTTACTGTTGTTATTGCCATTTTGATAAGTAATACCTACGTAATTACATTAAAGTATTACTACTAATAACTGTATCCGTTACATTTCATTAGACAGACCAGTAGCCTATAATTATAGTTCCTGCCTATATTATATATTATAGTTCCTGCATATACTACATTTTGATAGGCACGGACTAAAGGAACGTTCCACGAATACGACAGCCATTATAGGGATGGGACGTCACGTCAGATGTATTTCTCCGTGTTTAGTACTAGCCCCTGGGGGTCGATTACAATCGACCCACCAAAAAAATAACTGCAAATTCTTAATAAGTAACCAAAATACTATAGGAAACTGTAATTCTCATAAAAGTACCCGACGCGGAGTTACCACCTAGATCGAATCGGATGCAGGCTTATTCGGACCGTGGCTAATTCGGACCAGATTCGGACCTTAATCTTGGCTGATTCGGACCCATACTAATAATTTTATATTATAGCAATGGGTATTTCTATATAAGCATTCCGCTTCGTTCGTCCCCGCGAATCGAAAGCCACCAGGAATTGGGGCGTCAAATGTATTTCGCCGTGTTAAGCACGAGCCCCTGGGGGTTAATTATAGTCGTCCGAATAAATATTACTTAAAATTCTTGTTCAGGAGGTAAAACTGCATAGGAAAATCGGCCAATCATATGAAGGTCCGAATAAGCCTGGATAAAGGTCCGAATGAGCCAGTACATGGTCCGAATCAGCCAAGGTCCGAATAAGCTTGTTCCCCCTAGATCTACCAAGGTTGAAATCAGCCAAAAATTTGCGGCACACATTTGATCAGGTATATTAGGCATTAACCCCTTTCAAAGAGATGATGGGCAAACACAGTAGTACTCCAAATGTGACTCGCTGACTACTGCTACACAGCCACAGCGTATAATGAAGCTACGGCGTACAATGAAGCTACACTATATAATTAAGAGCACACTATAAGCCTAGACCCAACCTTTGTATTACGACTAGACTTAAATTACTACCTACCATTAGGACCAACCCAAGCTATAAATATCCACGATTAACATTTCACTCGTGATTGATAACTTTGAAGTGGCTATTATTTAGTTCTTGAACGCGAAATACGGCCGCCGTCACATGTTAAAGTTTCCGCGCACGTTTTCACCGTTAAAACACGTTCACTGACAGGAGTTGCTACTTAGTAAGTGGGCTAAAGAAAAGAAGTCGCGTGTTATTGTCAGCCATCTCCATAGAACCATAGTCCTAAGATCTGCACTTTCTTTTCCTCGGTAAGAATTGAGGGAAAATGCTATGTTCAGTAATCGCCCTTCATTGACAACTTATGAACGAGTTAACTCATAATATTTGCGTCATACGCAAAATATTTGCAAAGGCCGAAGTTTCCCTGACGATATAATGCAGTCGATTTCAAATAAAAAAAAATGCATAGTTTGGAAAGCCTCACAGTTTATGTTCTTAATTAAATTGAAGTCATGTTAAAAATTTTCATGTTTTACAAACACAACCTCTCTGTCATCTCCCTTCACCATTACCATCGTTCTTGCTCGCCCAACCTCTGCTACTAAATTAATATTAATAAGCCAATGAGACCTGCAGTCGTTTACTTCCCCAATACTGAGGAGAGGTGGCATTGTTCATTTTGTTATAGGTTTTGAAGTAAATTTGTCTATTAAATTGAAGTCATGTTAAAAATTTTCATGTTTTACAAACACAACCTCTCAATCATCTCCCTTCTCCATTACCACCGTTCTTCCTCTTCCTCGTCCCCACCTCTGCTACTAAATTAATATTAATAAGCCAATGAGACCTGCAGTCGTTTACTTCCCCAATACTGAGGAGAGGTGGCATTGTTCATGTTACAGTTTGAAGTAAATTTGTCTTCAAGACTTTTTTTGTTTTGAAACTTAAAAGAGTTAAACTTCTCAAACTACTTTTATTACAGCTAAATAAAAGGCCACTTAGCAAATAACTTCCAAGATACACAATGGTAACGGATATCTCTCCATTTTATTTTCATTTTTACCATCAGTAGTGAAACTGGTTTCCGTTCGTAAACGAGGCATTTCAAGTTTTAAGGTTTCAGATCGTTTCTCTCCTCGATTTTAACGACGGTGCCATAAATGGTTATGAAACAAAATATTGCGCTTTGCAATATAGCACGATCAGTAACTGCCGGTGAAGGCGCGAAGCTGCTTTTGCTTAAGTCTGTTTTATCAGTAAATGAAGACAAATTTATAATGCAATGACCTTGTCTATACCGTTAAACCATACATTTAAATATAACAGTTATATCGAATATGGCAGCAGTATCGTTAGCTTTTGTAAGTATAACAAATTTCAATTACAATATTCTCCCCTTCAAAAGTACATTGAACTACGATATAAGTTTTAGAAATTTAGACTATCGAAAAGGGAAGAGGCCGTCATTTCATGCGGGAAATTTGTTTTCCTCGATATATACACGCTTAAGTAAAATGATCGTAAAAAGGTTACTTTTATCATTCTCCAACTCATGAATTCGAAATGGAGTCTTGAGGTCCTCAAGACAGATGATGCGTTTCTGATGTCGAAAGCAATCGCCCATCTCTCTCTCTCTCTCTCTCTCTCTCTCTCTCTCTCTCTCTCTCTCTCTCTCTCTCTCTCTCTCTCTCGTACGCTTAGGTAGAATATTTCGGTTCACATATCGAAATGTTTAACGGCTTTAGCCATTATTATCTAGATAGGTTGTCCTGGAGGTGGCTAGACCAGTGTGCACCAATAAATCCTAGCGTTTTAGCGGTTTAATATCACCCTTCCAGTTCTTGTCAAGGCTCATCCTCCCTGTACCAGCGACCCACCCTAGCCATCTAAAATGCCAGCAATAATTAGTACATATCTCAACTGAACACAGTCAGTCTTTTTCATATGCAGTTGAAAGTTAATTTAAAAACGCCATAGCAATAGGTATTCCTCATTCATTCTTTCGAGGTCTTTCTTTCTCTGACAACGTTCTGAAGACCTTGGTTCTCTCGTCAGTAATCGTGATTCGTGAAGCCTTTATTCTTTAGGCATCACTCCTAAGGGTGTCATCCCTCACTTGGTGTGATGAACCATCTTCCTGGGTCATCACTAAACTGTAAGTTAATAATGTAATAAAATGAAAGGAGTAGAATGAGATGAAACTATTGTCCAGACATTCCAGTTTAACCAAGACCACCGAGGTTTAACTCATAAACCAGTGGCTTCAGTTCAGATTTTTTCTTGGGGAGGGGGAAGGTTTCAACTTACGGTACGGGTGGGGTTGGCGAGCGCAACGAGCCCTATCAGCTGTTAGTAAGATTGCATGTAAGCGGCAACCCCCCCCCCCCCCCCCCCCCCGCCCCCCCCCCCCTACCCCAACCCCCAGACGCTTTTGGAAATTTTTTGCTCATTTTGAAGCCAGAGCTGTATTGAGTTAATATATATAATATATATATATATATATATATATATATATATATATATATATATATGAATAACTTGATCACGAAGTATATAAAACGTGATGCTATGTATAAATAAAGGTTTTTGCCACGGAGGAAAAAATGAAAGTTGTGCCTAAGTAAAGGGTCGCACTAGACCGAAAGTTCTTGGCTCTCTTGCCTTTCATTTTTTTCCGCCATGGCGAAACCTTTCTATATATATATATATATATATATATATATATATATATATATATATATATAGTATGTTTGTATATATGTATGTATATAGCCACATAAAACTAGAAATAGGAATGACAATGTAGGAGCAAAGAGAAGGTCTGGTTCTAGTACTGTTGATGGTATTACTATTATTAATTATTTGAAGGGCTAGGGAACCAAAACAAGTCTTCTGGGTGCCCATCAGTGTCTTGAAGGGGCAAGTGCCCCGTAGCCCTCCAAATAACATCCATCCTTGTGTATAATGTTTAGTATATTTGTAACAGTAATTATCTTTCTTTGGTGAAACCATTCCCATTAAAGTCAAACGTTAATTAATTGTAGGTAAATATAGGTATGTCGCAACGAATAATTAACAAAAACAAGGCGTGATCCGACCTCCGGCTTACTCTGGATGCGTGCAAGATTTCCCACTGACACATATGTTGCAAACATTATATTCCTAACTTGACGTGAAATGATCTCCGTTATTAATACTCATTAGTACACTTTCGACGTGGTTCGGAAGCCACGTAAAGACTTTTGTCCCGTTGCTGAATAACCACTGGTTCCATGCAACGTAAAAACACCATAAAAACAAACATAATTAGTACTACTCATACTAACAACGTGGAATAAATAAAAAGGACGCAAATTAAACATGTTCATATATTCTCAGTTATAAGTGGAAAAACAAAATTATTGAACAGAAATATAGCCTCTAAATTCAGTACATCAAATAAAACGGACTAAAATCTACGGACAGATAGCCAGCCTGGTGTTTCACCCATGGTCTAAGCCTTAGACCTTGGTTTCACCAACGAAAATAATACGGTATGTTTTAATAGAAATAATTTTTCTGTGGTGTTTAGTGTGCACATTATTCATTTTTTACATTTTTATTCTCATAAATAAATCATAAATATCCTTTTTCAGACCGTTTTACCCTTTTCCTACCGCCACCCGCGCCCCCTCCTCCAGCACCAACAAAGTAGTTTGTAGGCTTATTCCCCGAAAAATATACTTAAAGATTTGCTTCGCTGGACAGCTTTGCCGTATGCACACGTTTTCCTGTTCAGGGTACCAATCATCTCGCTCTACGGAAGTACAGCGGGTTTATTGAATGAAATCTGTCCATTTCTTTATATATAGACTTATAACTGGTATGTTTATTCATTCAAGATTTTCTGAACTGCTTAGTCAAAGTCACTCTTTTCCGTGTTTCTGAACCAGGCCACAGTTCGAATCCTTATAATTCCCCTTGGATGGAAGTTATTCCCTAGGTATAGTGAATTCGATATGAAACCATAATTGTGGTTTGATTTGTGTGTATAAGTGACAAATTTTCATGACTAGCCGCAGGCGTAGCCTAGTTGCTTTTTCTTCGCATTATAGCTACATAGTACGTAAAGTTTATAATATCAACATAAAGAATGTCATGCACCTTTGGTTCAGATAATCCTGCAATGAAGTGGTTGTAACGGGATGCAATTTCATAATCTCTTAAATTTCGATTTAAAGCACTGTCAAATTTGTATCAGGACTTGTTCAACAAAGATATCTCGAGTTCCTATTCAGAAATCTGGCTCAAGGGCTGTTTGTACACACCCACACCTAGACCTACTGGGAGTTTTTCTCTCCTTATATGTAGTCCAATTAGGGGCTGCCAACAGAACTCTCTCTTGCTCCAGATCGAGCAGCAGAAACTGTCAGACTGACTCAGACACATCGACTCAAAATGGAGGCTTAACAAGGTGATTCTCTTCAAGGCGGGAGCTGTCTTTCAGCCCCACGTTCATTCAGCGTCGCATCTTAATCTCAATCTTAATTGCCACGTGAGCCCTTGCATGCAAATATCCACACGAGCTTGTTTAAGGAAGGACCACTCCTTCGCCCTAGTTCTTCTTTGCTCTTTGCTCCAAGCAGAAAAAGTTCTTGATTTGTATAAGAATGATGAATATTCAGTGGGAACAGGAACATATTTCCAGGCCATTTGCATTTTGGTTGCCATTCAAAATGCTGCTTGCTCTTTTCCAATTTAGGCCTTCGTTTTGAACTCCAGAGGTTAAAGGAGCGGGTCGTAATATAATATTATGATTAATGCTCTCCTAGTCCAGTCATTGCTTTTGTAGACTAATGACGAAGGTGTTGCTCTTGGGGCCAGTTATGTTTTTATTTTCTTTTTCATGGGCAAATGTAGACTAATGGTGAAGGTGTTCGTAGTTATTATAACCCTTCTTCTTCTTGGTGGAACTGATCCATATTTGGAATAACCTTCTTTCAAGAAGGAAGTAAAAATATTATGTCCTGGGCTGAAATTTGAATTTTAAATGAGATCTTCTCTCAAGTCATTATGACGCCTCAATTTCGGAAGAATCACCAAGATGACATAGTTAAACTAGAATACAATGCAGTGCAAGAGAGATCAATTTTATCCAAGAAAGCTTCTGTAGAATGGGTAGTGTTGTTAGTGCACCTCACGCGGTGCGCTGTAGGCATCACTTCAGGCTCTCTGCGGCGTTCCTTTGTCCCCTAGCTGCAACCCCTTTCATTCTTTTTACTGTACCTCCGTTCATATTCTCTTTTTTTCCATCTTACTCTCCACTTCCTCATAATAGTTGTTTCGTAGTGCAGCTGCGAGGTTTTCCTCCTGTTACACCTTTTGAAACTTTTTACTTTCAATTTCCCTATCAGCGCTGAATGACCTCATAGGCGCCAGCGCTTGGCATTTGCCCTAGATCTTTTATTCCAGTACCAATTCCACTAAAGCAAGATTCCTTGAGGGAAACAGACTCCTTACCTAGAGGCAGAGTAGAGTCTAGGTAGCTGCTTGACTCGCTTTGGGGTTACTTGACATCCCCTATTCGCAATATTGTACACAATTACAATTTCGTCGGAGAGTGGTCTGTTTACTAATATATATATATATATATATATATATATATATATATATATATATATATATATATATACTTATATATATTATATATTATAAATCACAAAAGTAAGCACGTGATTTTATTCGTTAGCTGAAGCCACTGGGAAAATTTATAAAAGAAAAGACAGTGTCAAGCACTTTCGTGTATTTAACACATCTTCGGGGCACAATATATATAGGATATAATATATATATAGATATATATCTATATATATATATATAAATATATATAATTTAATATATATATATACATATATATTATATATATATATATATATATATATACTATATATATATATATATATATTATATTATATATATATATATATATATATATATATATATCCTATATATTCCTGAATTTCTTTCCATAACTGCAAATTTCCTTTCCTTTTGAGGAAAATGAATTTGTAACTGCTTAACCACTTTCCCATTCATCAAACAAACCCATTTCAGATGAGGAATGAACCGAAGAGCAGTTTTAACACTAAAAATAATTTTGAAAGTGGAAAGCGTCAGTAAAAAAAAGGTAATCGGTTAATTCCATTTTACTAAATGTCAAAAAGCCTTCAGTGGCTGTATCCTCGATAAAAGCGGATTGCGTTAATCAGAAAATATCAGTATATTTCCGATTAATGATAACATTTGAGGCCTAATGTTTTTAGGGATTAATGCAATCCAGGGCTGAAGGGCAAAGTTGATCTCCTAGTTGGTACTCCTCTCTCTCTCTCTCTCTCTCTCTCACCACACAAGTAATGTTCTTAATGTTAAATTGAAGTTACAGACGTGCTCTCTCTCTCTCTCATGCGCACAAATAAAGTCCATAATGTTATATATGAAGATACAGCTGTTCTCTCTCTCTCTCTCTCTCTCTCAGCAAAGCCTGCTGGCGGTGATATATTGATATTCCAGTTACTGGAAAAGCTGATTTGAACTTCTGAGACTGGAGGAGCTACAAGCTCCCTTTAGTCAGAACAAGCAACATGAGCATATTACTGGCTATCGGACAACCTCATAAATGGGGTAGTGCCGTCAGTGCACCTCACTCGGTGCACTGTAGGCATTACTTAAGGTTCTTTTCAGCGTCCCTTCGGACTCTAGCTGCAACCCTTTTCTTTAATGTTACAGTACCCCCGTTCATATTCCCTCTCTTCCAAATTACTTTCCTCAACGTTCTCTTAACATTTGTTTCATATTGCAACTACGAGGTTTTCCTTATGTTACACATTTAAAAGTTTTTAACTCTCAGTTTCCTTTTTAGCGCTGAATGGTCTTATAGATCCCAGTGCTGGGCCTTTGGCCTAAATTTTATATTCCTTTATGCTCCATTTCCGAAAGTGGATCCATTGAAAAGTGGAGTAATGAAAAATATGTAAGACGAGAGAAAGAAAGAGAAAAAAAATGCAGTTGGAAACAAAGAGAGATGGTAAAATAGAATGAAAAAGAGGGGCGGGAAATGAGCCGATAAGGCGAAAAGTGTGGAAGGGAAAGAGAGCCAAATAATTGGTGAATAAAAATGGGAAGAATGAGAAGCAAAAACTGACAAGGAAGAAGGTTGGGGTGGCTCTGACTGGTGGGGGGGGGTGGGGGGGGGGGGGGGGGGGGGGGGGGGAGGGGGGGGGGGGGGGGGGAGGTTGAACTCAGTAATTTTAAGGTCTGAATGAAGCTGGATTGAAAGGAAGTAATGAAAGTATAATGACAGTACCCCGGCTCTAATTATTTAAGCCTATAATGACATAACTATCCAGGATAATGTACGAAGACGCATGAGTAAGTGACGCAGTTAGTCAATATTGCCGAAGCGACGACTGGTTAGTTGCTAGGCAGTTTTCCGTTGCTATCGTTGCGCATTTGAACGCTGAATGTAACGGTTTTCTTTCCATTTCTCTTTCATATCGTTTCTCGTCTAAAGGTGCGTCCACACTGTCGAACAATGTCCGACGGACAAACATTGTTACCAATTGACCTATTGTCTGCCGGTCTTAGCCTTGTGAGGAGAGTAAAAACAGTGGTAAACAGCCTCATCTCGTAACACGTTTGTTGCCAGATCTACTTCCATCGTTTCAACGCTTCGCTTACGATATGGTAACAATGTTTGTCCGTCGGACATTGTTCGACCGTGTGGACGCACCTTAAGAGGACAAGGTGTACAGGACAGAGGAAGATGGAGAGGGCTGACTAGAAACAGCGATCCCATATAGAAATGGGAGAAGCTGAAGGCAAAAAAGAAGACGCGTTCGTCTCCCTCTCTCTCTCTCAATGCGACACGCGGCGAAATACCTCCGCTCCCACGAGGCTTTCGTAGGAGTGTAGTAACGTCCTCACACGGTGCACTGTTGGCATTACTTAAGGTTCTTTGAAATCTCTTCGGCCCCTAGCTCCAACCCCCTTTCATTTCTTTGAGCGTTCCTCCGTTCATATTCCCTTTATTCCGTCTTACTTTCCAGTTTTCACAAAGGTTGTTTCATGGTGCAACTGCGAGGTTTCCTCCTGTTCCACATTTAGATCAAACCATTTTACTTTCAGTTTCGCTCTCAGCTCAGAATGACCTCATCTATGCAGTAGGTTCCTGCGCTTGGGCTTCGGCCCGGAGTTAATACTATGGTAGATTCACTCAACCGTGCTTTTGATGTCTAGGCCAGTCCTTTACGACGCTCCTGATTGGCTGTTGATAAGCCAGTCACATGGCTGGAAACTCTGTCTCTCTCGAGAGTTCACGCGGGTAGGATCTATGTTCCACCTCTCCAGGTGGAACATGCATCCTTCCTATGCGAACTCTCTCGAGAGATTGAGAGTTTCGAGCCCTGTGATTGGCTTATCAACAGCCAATCGGGAGCGTCGTAAGGGACTGGCCTAGACATCAAATGCACGGTTGATGTGAATCTACTATAGTCCATTCCATTCCAAGAACGAATCAAAGATTTGCTCAAGCGCATTCCCGACGCCTCTCTTGTTTGCTGTCAGCAAATGACAGCCATCGCGGAAATCCGTTTGCTTTCGGCAAATCCATTTGCCACCGTTTGCCAATGCTCGGATAAGTTTGTCAATAAGAAATGAATGTCCCAACCCGATCTGACAAGCGCCTGTTGAATTCGGGAAACGCCGAAGGCCGAGAGATGTCAAATGCATATGTTATGAGTCTAGTTCGCTGAAAGTATGTTTCGCAGATGACAACTTTACTGTTTTTACTTTTTTTTTCATCTGTCCACTCGCCTGGGGTGTTTGCGTATGGTAACACTGCGTCCCGGGCTTTAGATAATTAAGCTATTCGTAAGTTTTAGGTAAATAAAAGGATATCTAGGTGTACATTTGCAACTGGAAACTGTTTTAATAATTTACTGTATGCGAATGACACCGTTAATATTCGAAATAGGATATTATTATTGTTGAATGTAAGCTGAATGTAACAATCTAAAGCCCGAGACGCAGTGTTACCATACGCAAACACCACAGGCGGGTGGAATGTTTCGCAGATGACATAACTAGGCCACTGTCCTGAATTTTTATGGTTGATTCATATTGTCAGTGAAGACGACACCAAATGAATCCGTATCATCACTGATATAACAAACACGCCAGACTGCTGAATTGAATAATGTAGTTAGTGACTGTCGATAAACCCTTTGAATATTCAACACTCTAGGCTAACTGGGCGTTGTCTCAATCGTTTCTGCTGCCTTTTGTTTGTCGGTGTCCGTTGCTTTGATGGCTCTAGTGGAAATAAAGGCTAACACACAGACTTTCTCTCTCTCTCTCTCTCTCTCTCTCTCTCTCTCTCTCTCACAAAAGTCAAATACGTTAACATGTTATACATAAATCGACAACAAATACACCTTGTCTCCACTTCGCACAAAACTGATTTTTTGCAGTATTTGTTGGGAAACATGAAATTGTGTGAGGAGAGGGGTTGGTGGGGGTTGGGGGGGGGGGTTGGGGGGGGGGGGGGGGGGGGGTGGGGGGGGACGTGTTGATGTGTTGGTTGTGACTTCTGAATTTACTCTTTTTCTTTTTTTTCCCACAATAAATTTCCAGTTTACGGTATGATGATATTTATACTGAAGAGGCATTTTTGCAAAGTTGTGTAGAATTGATTAAATAGATGGACTGTTAAATCCAGGTGCATTTTATGAATAATGTTATTGGGTTATGAAGAACAAATTTCGTCTATGTTCTGTAGTAAGGCACTAACTAATTTTTGGTTTGAAATGAAGTTTGAAGTTTATTTCACACACTGTAATTTTGCAGTTTATTTCAAGCATTGTAATTTTTCAATTTGTTAAGCGTAATTTTGTGATTTGTTTTAAACATTAGCATATCAATTTACAATTTATTTGAAATATCGTAATTTTTGCAGCATTGTAAATTTCTAATTTTTTCAAACCACTGTAATTTTGCAGTTTCATTGTAATTTTCTAATTTTTTTCAAACCACTGTAATTTTGCAGTTTATTTCAAAACATTGTAATTTTGCCATTTATTTCAAACATTGTCATTTTTTGCAATTAAGCTCAAACAGGGCATTTTCCAGTTTATTTCAAACATTGTAATTTTGCAATTTATTTCAACCATTGTCTTTAAATTTATCTCAAACGGTATTTTTGCAATTTATCTAAACCATTGTCATTTTGCAATTCATTTCAATCATTGACATTTTTTGTAATTTTGCAGTTCATTTCAAATATTGTCAATTTGCAATTCGGCTCAAACATCGTAATTCTGCATTTTTTTAACCTTGTAATTTTGCAATGTATCTCAAACATTGTCGTTTTGCAATTCATTTCAAACATTGTCATTTTGCAATTGAGCTCAAAATCATAATTTTGCAATTTGTTTAGAGCTTTGTAATTTTGCAATTCATTTCAATCACTGTCACTTTAAAATTTAGCTCAAACATTGTCATTTTGCAGTTTGTTTCAAACATTGTCATTTTGCAATTCATTTCAAACACACAGTCATTTTCTTGCAATTTAGTTCAAACATTGTAATTTTGCAGTTTATTTCTATATTGTAATTTATCATTTTATTTCAAGCATTGTAATTGTGCTATTTACTTCAAACCTTGTAATCTTGCAATTTATCTCAAACATTGTCGGTTTGCAGTTTATTTTAGCCACTGTAATTTTGCGATTGATTTCTTGCAGCTTCTTCCAGTCACTGCAAGAGTATCTGAAACTTCTCCTTTGGTATCAGGAATGATTGAGTAGAAGAAACGTCTCTTTTGTTTTTCGAAACAAATGAAATTTCATCTTTTATCTTTCTCCTGTGAACACACCCTGAATCTGGAGAAGCCTGGATTCCATATGGTCAGAGTGAAATGATTCCGAAATTCTAATTTCCATATATATTACCTTTTCTTAGGGCGAGAAGTGTCTTCAGATCTCGTACTATTGTTTAGAGAATGGCCTTAGGCTTATGAATCTGAGCTAGTCTTTAGTCACCTTATTGTGTTTATAGCTTATGTACTATCTATGCAATTAACGTATCTATGTAACTAATTTATCTATGCAACTGCAAGATTAGCAAATACTGAGAAGCCCATTAAGATCGAATGATTTCAGAGATTATAAACGGAAGAAAATTAACAGTATATGAACAACACTTACACTTAGCCTACAATGTAAATTTAGTGTGTCTTAAGATTCTCTCTCTCTCTCTCTCTCTCTCTCTCTCTCCAAACGTCATTAGCTATTTTTACGAGGTCGCTAGCAAACTTCCCAACTCATTTCGGTAAATTAATAGCCTTCCGCACGGAGAAATTTAAAAGTGAATCGCTTTCTCCCCATAGAGGATGTTAGTTAAATTACAATCTCTCGCCTTTAATTAGTTGCTAGTCCTAATTGAACAAACATGCTTGGCTAAGATCTCTTTACGAGAACATTCTTCAACGCCGCTATAGTAGATTCACATCAACCGTGCACTTGACGTTTAGGCCAGTCCCTTATGACGCTCCTGATTGGCTGTTGATAAGCTAATCACAGGGCTGGAAACTCTCAGTCTCTCTTGAGAGTTAGGCCAGTCCCTTAAGACGCTCCTGATTGGCTCTTGATAAGCCAATCGCAGGGCTGGAAACTCTCAGTCTCTCTTGAGAGTTCACTTGGGCAGGGTATATGTTCCACTTCTCCTGAAAGACGTATACCTCAGGAGCGGTGGAACATACATCCTGCCTATGTGAACTCTCTCGAGAGACTGAGAGTTTCCAGCCCTGTGACTGGCTTATCAACACCCAATCAGGAGCGTCGTAAAGGACTGGCCTAGACGTCAAATGCACGGCTGATGTGAATCTACTATAGCCGCTACTCCTTTCATTCTTTTGACTGCACCTCCGTTTATATTCTCTTCCATCTTAGTTTCCTGAAACCTCTCCTAACAATTGTTTCGACATTGTGGTCAGCGCTTAACCTTTGACCTCAGTCTTATATTCCAGTTCTGATATGGCTCTTGTGCTCGACGATGAAATGAACACCCATATTCCTTTGAGTGTAAATCTTAGTACATTACTAGAAACACTCTGGCAGTCTTGAAGCGACATGAGGATGATGAGGAAAGTAGCCGTTGTAAAGCATATACCAAAAATGTTTTACAGTTAAGTATAAACTTGAAAAAAAGATACTATTTTCATCTTCATCTCTAGGAAAAGTAATTGTTCGTCACATTCTAAACTTTTATACCTGTTTAAAAAAATGATTGAGAACGCACTTAATATTACAACATTCATCTTCTAGCAGTAGAATTCTCGAGACATGATAAGCAATAGCAACAATAAATCTTATGGGTTGGCGGAGATATTGAGCTGTCAAAAATGTACCACAATTTCCGTTAATATGACAGAATTATGATCTTGGATAATTTAATGCGATTGGAAGGAAATGATTGAAGTTCAGGCACTTTAGAAAACTGCCCCTGACTGTAATCTAGCCCCACAAGTGAGGCTTCAGGTATCATCATGATAATATCAACGCGAGTTCAAGAATATTATTTAAATCACAAGGAGAATCTCAATACATAAAGCATTCAACTGTCGCTACGAAATAAAGCCAAGTTTTATGCGTCTCTCCCTGGCGACTGTTCGATAAAGCAAATCAATTTCATTCGTCACATTCAGGTGAAACTCCTATTTAAAAAAAAAAAGCGCAAACTCATTTACTAATGGTTCTCGCGCGCAGTTTCCCGGAACAGCCATTAGGTATTCATCCGTAGTCCCATTAATCTTCCCTGGGGCATATAGCTATATAGCTACTAGCTATCCTTAGCCATGTTTCTAGGGGAGTATACGTGTATCGATTGCGGAATTACTTATACTGGTCTTCCTTGTGTGGGCGACTGTTTGCTTATTCTGACAACTCACAAAGAAGACGGCTGTTGATCGTGAATAAAATTTATGATATCATTTTCCGTCCCGGAAATATGAGCAATGTAAACGATGTGGAATGGAATAGAATGGAATATAAAATTTAAGCCAAGCAAGCGCTGGGACATACGAGGTCATTCAGCACTGAAAGGAAATCGAGATTGAAAAGGGTTTAAAAGGTATGACGGGAGGAAAATCTCGCAGCTGCACTATGAAACAATAGCTATGAGGAGATGGAAAGCAACGTGGGAGAAAGATAATAGGAATGAAGGTCTAGTAAAAGGAGCGGAGGGGGAGAAGGGACGTTGCAAAGAACCTTAAGAAATGCCCACAAAGCACAACGTGAGGTGCACTGACGTCACTCACTACTCTCCTACGGGGATGTAAAATGACGTGTGCTGCCACGTGTCATAAACACGTCGGAAATAAATGATTATCGTATGAAGCACTGCTTAGAACCCGTAAGGGCTAGTGTCTTCTGTGCACCTCATGCGGTGTACTGTAGGCCCCTAACTGGAACCTCCTTTCGTTCCTTTTATTGTACCCCCTTTCATATTCTCTTCCATCCTACTGTTCACCCTCTCTTAACAATTGTTTCACGGTGCAACTGCGAGGTATTCCTCCTGTTAGACCTTTCAAACCTTTTAACGTCAATATTCCTTTCAGCGCTGAATGGCCTCATAGGTCCCAGTGCTTGCCCTTTGGACTAAACTCTATATTCAATTCAATTCATCACTGCTTAGAATTACCATTAAGTCGTCGAATCGTGTTCAACGTGTTTGCGAAATGTTTGCGATTAGTTGAAGGCGTACGACTTAAGCTAAAAAAAACTTCAACCCTCGTTCATGTCCAATGTTCATTTGATTTGATTCCTGAATACAGCTTCGTGATGTTTATACGAGATCGGTTAAAACGCTGGAATTGTTGTAATAAAATTGTTTGATGTCATTGCACCTTTAAGCGCTTCAGTGGTGTGGTTGGTATGGTTTTGGCGTCCCACCTCGGTGGTCGCGGGTTCGATTCTCGGCCATTCCAATGAGGAGCGAGAGATGTGCATTTCTGGTGACAGAAGTTCATTCTCGACGTGGTTCGGAAGTCACGTAAAGCCGTTGGTCCCGTTGCTGAATAACCACTGGTTTCATGCAACGTAAAAACACCATACAAACAAACAAAAAATTGGACCTTTAGACTTAATGCACAACGCGTCAACGTCTCTACTCAGAGTTAAAAAGTTACTTTGACAATTGCCACATTATCACAACTTATATGTTTAGAGATATATGTCGCTTTCTTCATTGTTAAGGCGACCATATTTTTACATGCTTTTATTTAACGTGACTTCTGCGTCTCTGTCTGTCTGTCTGTCGTCAAATCTTGTAACTCAATTTTCGACCTGTTCCCTTCGTCCGATGGACTTGAAATTTTGCTTGGTTGCTCAGTCCCGGTAACATTACAACCTTACATGATCGGGAGGTCAGCAGTGACCTCTGGTGACCCCACAGTGACCTCTCCTAGAATCTCAGGATTTCTCACAACTTCTTTGACTTGGTAGAATCTATCTTCTATATAACCATCTCCCTCTTTCCTTTTCCCTCTTCCATCCCCCTCCACTTCCCCTTCCCTCCCCTTCTCCCTTTCTTCCTCTCTTCCCCTCCCCTGTCTTCCCCCTCCCTCTTCCCCTCTCCCTTTCCCTAGCCTCACTCCGGAACACAAGATCAAGTGTTAAAAGAACGTCAGTTTTGTTAACTGCAATCATAAATCGGTTGCAGTTTCTGTCAAAAATAAAAGGTATGAAATAAATAAATGAAGAAAAAAAAATAAACTGCTTTGATTAAAATGCGCTAAAAAGTTAAAAATAATTTTTTGAGACACCAGGATATTCTTTCAATTAATCATGTCTACAAAAATAAAAGCGTGGGCACCAAAAATGGAAGGAAATGCTAAAAGGAAATATTTTTTTTTCTTGTAGGAATTCCTTCCATATTTAGTGCCCAAGGTTTTATTTTTGTAGACATGAATAATTGTGAGAAAATCCTGGTCTCAATTTTTTTTTTTTTTTTTTTTTTATTTTTACTTTTCAGCACTTTCAATAAAAGCATGTTTAATAATTCTAAAAAAAAATTCTATTTCTCTACTTTGCTGGAAATATACGCACCATTTAAAGCCAAAGAAGGAACTGTTTCTTATGCCCACTCTTGCAGAGATAATAAAAATATAAGTCTATTTACAAGTGAATGAGTGGAAGTGAATCTTTAGTTTTCGAGAGATCATAGTAAATCTCTAAAAAAAAAAATGAACGAAAATAACTTGACGTTTTCGCGTACGTTTGCAATAAAAAAAAGGAGAGAAAAGTTGGATTCAGTCTTAATTAATTTTTCCTTTGAAATATCGTTTTTAGTTTGTGTTTTAAAGTTCACTCCATTTTCGAAATCAATCCCGGAGTATTTTTTACATTAATTATTCCTTTGATGCCGTCATTCACTCATTCGGCGATGTATGACTTTTGCTGATGACTGGGTAATGCAAAATGTATTTGATTTAACTCCTGGCATTGATTGATAAAATATATACTTTATTTTTTAGTCGTTTCGCGTATATGTGATTTTCATACTTTTGAGTTTAATTTGCGACTGGATCAAATAAATGCTTGAATTACCTCACAAAGAGCATGATAAATAATCATGTATTCATAATGTGGACAGTTTTATTCCGAATAAATGAAAAAAGCCACTATTTCCTGAATATTCATCTTCAGTGTAAAACGTCCTTCAGTTAAAAACGAGTAATTATATATGGAAGAAAAATGAATGAGTAAAGACAGCCCAGTAGAGGGGTAGTGCGTGTGGCACCATAGGGATTCCATTCCTTTTGCTGTACCTCCGTTCATATTCTCTTCCATCTCCTGACAGTTTGTTCATAGTGCAACTGCGAGGTTTTCCTCCTTTTGATCAAATTTTCCCTTTCAGCGCCGAATGACTTCGTAAGTCCCAGCATTTGGCCTTTGGCCTAAATTTTATATTCCGTTTCAATAAAGACACAGCAAATAAATATGAAGTGAGAACCTCGTCGGAAACGTGCTCATAGTTTTCGAAATATACGTTTGCCGAGTAAACTGAATCTCCCGCGCATAACTTTATTTATTTCATTCAGATGTCGATTTATTTGATTTCAGGTTTATGTTTGCCGTATAATGTTCGTTTATTTATCCCTTCCGTTGCTTAGCTGAAAGCATAAAGCACCAACGGCACTGTGTTGAAAATGAAGCCAATTTAGATCCCAGTTATGGAGTCAGATTTGTTTAACCTTTTTGGTTTATCGGGAGTTTCTGTTTTGTTTTGCGATGACAATATTTTATTATTTCAAACACTACGCTCTTGCGACTGCTACTACTATTTCTGTCTACTAATGCTCCTGCTACCATCTCCAACTGATGATGATAACAGAAGAGAGAGAGAGAGAGAAAGAGAGAGGTGGAATTAAAGCATTCAAACAAAAGATGCCGAAATGAAAACCAAGGGGACAGAGAGAGAGAGAGAGAGAGAGAGAGAGAGAGAGATGCAATTGAAGCATGAAGATGTCGAAAAGAAAGCCAAGGAGAGAGAGAGTGAGAGAGAGAGAGAGAGAGAAGTGCACTTCAATGCATTCAAACTAAGGATGTCGAAAGAAAAAGCAAGAAAGAGAGAGAGAAAGATGCAATGGAAAGTATTCAAACAAAAGATGTCGAAATGAAAACCAAGGAGAGAGAGAGAGAGAGAGAGTTGAAGATTTAAATAAATATTATCTCAAGTACGAAAACTTTCCCTTGTAACGAGAAGGGAAAAAACATAACCAAAATGGAGTAGATATCCCAGAAGATCTCAGCCCGGGGAAAATCCTTTTGCCTCGAACACCTGGTCACTGTTTCGCCCTCCATTAGCCTGGTCCTTTTCTCAGCATTTTCTCTTAATATTTAACAACACCTTCACTAAAACCCACGACGTCCCCTGTGGGTCTATTCCAGGGCCCACTAGAGGTGTGCCAATACTCGACCAGCGTGGGTCCCTCACACGATGGCGTTTGTCTGGGTCATAGTCTTTACCCGCTGTGTTTATTTCTAGATGATTTCCAACAGGTGAGTTTCGTAGAAGAGCTGTTAAGGATTTTTCAGTTATCCTGGATTACTTTTTATTCCTTTCTCGTCATCTGTAATGTGGAGGAGCAGAGAATTAGCTATTATTTATCTAATTTTCCTCTAGATACTACTGTTTATTTCTCAGTGATTTTTGGATGGTGTGTAGCGTACGAGAGTCGTTAGGAATACCTCATGTATTCTATAACATTATTTTTGTCTTTCCCGTCTTGTTTGTTATTTCTTCTTTTTTAATAACTGCTATCTTCTTTCTGTTTTTCGCATTACCTTCAGTTACTTCATTCTAATGAACGCCATACTATTCATTGGAATGCGTTGAATTTCAAGTCAGGGTTCCCTGTGGTAGGTTTGTTCTATATGATTAGGTCTCATACTGTGAATAATAATAATAATAATATAATAATAATAATAATCATAATAATAAATAAACACATGGGCAGTACCAGTAATCAGATACAGTGCAAGAGTAGTGGAATGGACGAAGGCAGAACTCCGCAGCATAGACCAGAAAACTAGGAAACATATGACAATACACAAGCACTACACCCAAGAGCAAATACGGTCAGGACTATACATAACACGAAAGGAAGGAGGGAGAGGACTGCTAAGCATAGAGGAACTGCGTCATCATCGAGAACAGAGCACTGGGGCAACATCTGTAGACCAGTGAAGACGAGTGGCTAAAGAGTGCATGGGAGGACTGATGAAAGTAGAATGAAGACCCATAAATAACAGGCGGGAGAATAACAAACACAGAAAAAAACAGAGGAGTGGCACAGCAAACCAATGCACGGACAATACATGTGGCAGACTAAAGAGCTGGTCAGTGATGAAACATGGCAATGGCTACAGGGGGGAGAGCTCAAGAGGGAAAAACTGAAGGAATGATAACAGCGGCACAAGATCAGGCCCTAAGAACCAGATATGTTCAAAGAACGAATAGATGGAAATAACATCTCACCCATATGTAGGAAGTGTAATATGAAAAACAAAAACGAGACCATAAAACCACATAGCAACCGAATGGTCCGGCACTTGCACAGAGCCAGTACAAAAGAGGCATGATTCAGTGGCAAAAGCCCTCCACTGGGAGCCTGTGCAAGAAACGCTGCTACTTTGCAGTAATAAGTGGTACGAGCACCAGCCCAAAGGAGTAATAGAAACGATCATGCAAAAATCCCCTGGGACTATGGTATCAGAACAGATAGGGTGATACGTGCAAAAAGACCAGACGTGACGTTGATTGACAAATTCAAGAAGAAAGTATCACTCATTAATGTTGCAATACCAAGGGGACACCAGAGCTGAGAAGAAAGAAAGAAAGAGAAAATACGATAAGTATCAAGACCTTAAAAGAAAGAAATAAAAAGGATATGGGATATGCCAGTGGAAATTGTACCCATAATCATAGGAACACTAGGCACGATTCCAAGATCCTTGAAAAGGAACCTGGAAAAACAAACTAGAGGCTGAAGTAGCTCCAGGACTCATGCAGAAGAGTGTGCTCCTAGAAAAACAGCGCACATAGTAAGAAAAGATATGGACGCCTAAGGGGGCAGGATGCAACCCGGAAACCCCACACTATAAATACACCTAACGAATTGGAGGACTATGATAATATA
>NC_087213.1:4537626-4567626 GCF_015104395.2 Macrobrachium nipponense | reverse complement strand
ACACATTAACAAAACTGTAACACTAAACTTACAAAAATCTAAAAATTAAAAATAATTTTTTTCTTTTTTTTCTTTTTTTTTATTTTTGTTTTTTTTAACTTTTTTTTTTACTTTTACGTAGGCTTTTTTTTTTTTTTTTTTTACAGACTTTCAACTTCATCACCACTATCAACGTTCTGTTTTTCATCCCTTGGTTCTTCCTTTTTTTGCTTTCAACTTTCTGTTTTTTATACTTGGTTCTTCCTTTTTGTTACTCCTGCTAATGCTGAAGGCCTCTTTAAAAAAATAACGATCCAAGGAAGATTGCTTTCTGCCTACTTTTCACAATGTTCCTGAAATGACTCAGGCAAACGTCATCGAACTGCGCCAGCATACGACCTGTGAGCCTTTTCGGGGTGTCTTTTTTCGATAAACGATTGCACTTTATGAAAAGCGGCTAAGACATCCTTAATTTCTGCCGTTGTCATAGGCTCTCCCCTCCTCTTCATCGCCGCTGCTAGAGAACTCCTCTTGAACGACGTTATGTTGCATGGCCTCCAACTCCTTCAGGTCATCCATCGTAAGCACCTCTTGGTGCTCCTCGAGAAGGTCGTTGATGTCGTCCTCGTCGACGACCAGCCCCAGGACTTGCCGAGTGCAACGATCTCGTCAAGATCTGGTTGGGAAACAGTTTCGGGATCGTCAATGTTTCGGACTCAGCAGCACCAGCTTTGCCCACATCGAATTCCCTCGAAGTCTCGGGCGGATACGGCATCAGCCAGAGTTTCCTCCACAAGGAATTCAAGGTTCGCCTCGAAACCTCCTGCCAAGCTTGGTCGATGAGTTGGATGCAAATGACGATGTCGAAATGCTCCTTCCAAAATTCACGCAAGGTGAGGTTTTGTGGTATCGGTGATGTCGAAACATCTTTTGAAAAGATTACAGCTTCTTAAAGAATTCGCTATCACTTGCTGGTCCATGGGCTGGAGGAGAGGGGGTGGTGTTGGTGGAAGAAAAAGAATCTTAATGAAGGAATACTCCACTAGGATATCTTCCTCGAGGCCAGGAGGGTGGGGAGGGGCATTGTCCAACACCAGCAGACATTTCAGGGGGAGGCGCTTCTTTTGCAAAAAACTCTTCACAGTCTGGGCCGAAACACAGATTTACCCACTCGGTGAACAAAAAAAGCCATCGTTACCCAGGCTTATTGCATTAGCCCTCCACATCACTGGAAGCTTCTCCTTCAAACACTTTGTGGGCCTTGCAAGGCTCGAAGGAGTCTTGGAGTGATACACCAGTAGGGGCTTCACCTTGCAATCCCCACTGGCGCTCGAACAAAAGTGGCTGAGCGTAAGCCTGTCTTTCATAGGCTATGCCCGGGGTCGCTTCTTCTCTTTCCTCCGTGATGTACGTCCGACGAGGCATTTTTTTCCAAAAAAGGCCAGTCTCATCGTAGTTGAAAACCTGCTGAGAACTGTAGCCTACCTTCCCCGGTCATCATCTCGTCGAAAGTCTTCTTAAATGCTTCGGCCGCTTTTGTGTCCGAGCTGGCAGCCTCCCCATGACGCACCACCGAATGGATGCCAGTCCGTTTACGGAATTTCTCGAACCAGCCATGTGAAGCCTTGAACTCTGGGGTTGGCGTTGAAGTCCCTTCCCCTCCGCCATCTTCCGCCTGCGCAATCAAATCACCGAAAATAGCACTGACCTTGTGAGCGATTGCCGTCTCCGTTATTGTATCGCCAGCGATTTCTTTGTCTTTTATCTAGACGAGGAGCAGCCGTTCCATCTCGTCGTGCACATGGCTCCTCTTGCTGAACAAAATAGTGATGCCCTTTGATGGTGTAGTTGCTTTGATGGCATACTTCTGTTTAAGGATGATGCCTATTGTCGACGGATTACAGCCGTATTCCTTTGCGATCACACTCAATCGCATACCAGCTTCGTACTTCTTTATGATCTCCATCTTTGTCTCCAAAGAGAGCATTCACTTCTTTCCGTGAATTTCAATTTCTTGGGACCCATGACTACGTTAATTTATGTAAAGTTACACAATACAGTCTTCGCACAACATGATAATATGTACTGCAACGAAACATCACGAATAAACGAATTTACGTCACTAAACGAAAATCGTTGGATCGAACGAATATGCCGATTGCGTACGGTAAAGTTTCGGGTGCGGAGTGGCCGAGCTAAGGCAACGCCAACACGTATGTATAGAAGATGCATGATGGGAGGATGCTATCCAATTAGAGAGAAGGATCTCATGGCTTGGCTAGCATCAGGAACCAATGGAAGAGCAGGAGGATGGTGGCGAGTCTACTATAACTAAGATGGCGGCGTGCAGCGCGAGTTTCAAAATTGTTATGGGGCGAATCTCGGACTTTCAGAAACCTTTCGTATCTTGAAAACTTTTCGTATGTAGAGCAGTAAAATTTTTCGTGTTAGCTTTCGTATCTCGAGTTTTTTGTAAGTTGAGCCTTTTGTATCTCGAGGTACTTTTACTCTATATATATGTGTGTGTGTGTGTGTGTGTGTTTGTGTGTGTGTGTGTGTGTGTGTGAGTGTGTGTGTGTGTGTGTGTGTGTAACAAAGGCAGGCGGAATTATTCAATAAAAAAAACACATTCACATCTAGTGTAAACTGAATATACCACAAAATATTCCATTGTTAATATGTAATTGCTTTCAACTGAGTTATTGGAAATCTGCATGCTTTACGAGCATGTGTCATAACATAATTTGAGAAATAAAAAAACAAAAAGTTTTCCTGGAGACCAGGATCATACTTAACTATCATTGTCCTACGCAACACCTGTTGAAAATCGTTGAAGAAATAAACACAGCGGGTAAGGAATATGGCCCAGCCAAACGCCATCGTTTGCTTCGTGTGAGAGACCCACGCTGGTCGAGTATTGGAACAGAATAAAACCCACTACTTTACCCACTACCTCTAGTGGGCCCTGGAGTAGACCCACAGGGGACGTCGTGGGCTTTCCAGGTTTATCTATCTGGCATGTTACATAGTTTTTTGAATTGGTACATATTATGGTTAAGAAATAATTTTCGTCATTTATTCATCATGAATTATTAGAGAAATGGCAAAATATAGGAATGGAGAAAGGTGAAACGTCATGTATCCGTAAACAGCGTTAAAAAAGATGTATATATTTTATCTCAGAGTCGTGGGAGTGAAAGCGAATAGATTTGAATTATTCTTATTATTATTATTGTTATTATTTATTTATTTATTTTTTTTTCCTCTATCACAGTCCTCCAATTCGACTGGGTGGTATTTATAGTGTGGGGTTCCGGGTTGCATCCTCCTTGCCTTCCTTAGGAGTCCATCACTTTTCTTACTATGTGTGCCGTTTTCTAGGATCACAACTCTTCTGCATGAGTCCTGGAGCTACTTCAGCCTCTAGTTTTTCCATTTCTTCCTTTTTGCTTCTGTAGCTCCAATCTCAGGCTGTTGATTACTGTCGTTGTGGCGATCAGTGCTGGATGACGACTCCAAGTACCTGACCGTCTTCCCCTTCAATTGGATTGAATACCTGGTTTGCCGGACGAAGCTCCTCTGTTGCCAGAGGTTCCTTTTACGTCGTTGTCGTTTATTCCTTCATTTCTTTCCATCATTGCTGAGTTTTGCTATGTAACCCATAGCTGGACCCTACCCCATCAGGGATAGGTACTCATTTACAGCTGAGTAGACTGAGGAAATTATGGTAAAGATCCTTTCCCAAGGAATCAACGCCGAGGAGAGCGGTCACCCATCCAACGGACTGACCCAGCCCCAATGTTGCATAACTTGACTTAAGTCCATTGACGATCAATACCCACCTCCTAAACGGCACCACCTTATTATTATTATTATTATTATTATTTTATTATTATTATTATTATTAAGCGACCAGTAAAAGAAAACATTCCGGAAAAGCGAATGGCGACATCAAAGAAATAATAACGAACACAAAAAACCCATTGATGGAGAAGGGAAAATAAAATGAAGAGAAATTCAAATGAAAAAGGAATGAAAGAATGAATTAAAATGAAGCTGACAAAAAAGCGAATTGAAAATACATTAAAAAAATGAATATGTAAAACTGATATCATGTTATTATATTTGCACATGAAGCCGACATTGAAAGCGCGGAGCGAATTTCCTTTTGTCTAACTAACATTCAATGTCGCCACAATGGACTTTTTTCTTTTATTGATGATAAAACAAATAGCAAAGCGCCAATTCCGAATGAATTCTCTGTGAAGCTGAGAATTGTATAACTCTTGGAATGAGCAAATTGTGTTTTGAGGTTTCTTTTTTATTGTGCGGTCAAATTTTTTTTTTAAATTTCATAAAATCATAATTCACGATAAAGGTAGTCTGGAAGTGGGTAGTGCCCCTAAATGCGCCCCTTTCATTCCTTTCACTGTACCTCCGTTCATATTCGCTTTCTTTGATCTTACTTTTCCTTCCTCCTTTGTTCTTTACTAGTGCAACTGCGAGGTTTTCCTCTTGTTACACCTTTCAAACCTTTCAACTCTCTAATACCCTTTCAGCACGAAATAATCTCATCGTAGGATCCAGTGCTAGGCCTTAGGCCTAGAATTTATACTCCATTTCCATTTAAAGAATCTATTCTTGGATAAAGAATGGACGAAGATTTAATGAAAATCCTTTGAAATAAGGAAAACATAGTTCTTTTAAAATGTAATACGACCTGGAATCGTATTGCGTGGGGCTGAGAAGAACTTGAGCCAAGAGTATGATGACTGAAAGGTATTTGATTCTTGTGATGGACGCTTAAGTTATGGTATACCAGTTCGACTCTTCCTATTTACTGCCAGTCCATAATTCCAGGGAAGAACGGCTTTATAGGAACAGTTTATTGTACTGGCTAATCCAGTCTTTTATCGTGAGGCTCATTAGCCAGCAGAGTAAAAGGAATGAAGGGCAATTTATTTCAGCATTTTTTCTGTTTGCAACGCTTCAAGTAGTAAGGTATGTTCGGTCGTAAACTTGTAAATAGCCCGCTTGTTCTGTTCATTGTAAATGTCTTTAGGAATGAAAATCTGATTTTATTTCCTGGAATTTACGACTGAAGTGGAACATCATACTTCATTGTTTTAAGTTCTAAAAAGATATGAAAAGTATTACATTTAAATCCCGGAATTATCAAGTGGTTGTTTTCTATAATGACTTGCGGTGGCAATACTCTCAGGCTGAACGATAGTTAAGAAAAAAAAAAAAAAAGAGGTTTAATATTTCTTTACCCTAAACAAAGCATAGTCCGAAATGAAGTATATATATATATATATATATATATATATATATATATATATATATATATATATATATATATATATATATATACAGTATATATATATACATACATATATATATTCTTTTTCAACTATGCTGTTTAGAAGTAAAGAAATTTTAAGCATTATATATATGATATAACCATCACGAGCGAATTACATGTGACAACCTACCAATTTATTTAAAACATTATCATTACCCTACCGCCAAATACTCGTCTAGTAATTCTCAAAGTTGACTATCAAATAGTCCGAAATGTATATTGACTAAAGTACGAAGAAAAGTTTATTTGATAAGTGACAGGTCCTTCGGTTAGAGCGTCATACTATTTCATGTAGATACTATTCATTTGCTTTCGATTTGTGGACAATGAGTTGACTATTGGATGACGTCACGACTGATATTTCTCCTTGCTGACTCCTGGTAATTGTTTGAGAGAGAGAGAGAGAGAGAGAGGAGTAACCAGTGCTGGCGGAGTAAAAACCTTAATAACTAAAGGGGGACTCGACGAGGTAGTCCTCACTCCACCAGGATGAAACTGAGCAGTAAGGCCTCGACGAGGTAATCCTCAATCCATGAGAGGGAAACTAACAGGAAGTGCCTCGCCGAGGCAATCATAATTCAATCAGGGTAAAAACTGAGCGGTAAGACCTCGACGAGGTAATCTTCACTCCATCAGGGTGAAACACGACGGCAGAGTGAAACAGACTAGGAAAGCCTCGCCGAGGTAATCCTCATTCAATCAGGGTAAAAACTAAGCTGTAAGGCCTCGACGAGGTAATTCTCACTCCATTAGAATGAAAGTGAACGGAAGGCCTCGACGAGGTAATTCTCATTCCATCAGGGTAACACGGAACGGGAATGCCTCGTTGAGGTAATCCTCACTCCACAGGGGAGAAATTGAAGGGGAAGGCCTCTGTGAGGTAATACTCACTGAAGATGAAACTGAAGGTGAATAAAATATCCAGAATTTGGCTACTAAAGTAACGTTTGCTCTCTCTCTCTCTCTCTCTCTCTCTCTCTCTCCTCTCTCTCTCTACTTTTAGAGCCTTCAAAAGTACTGGTGAGAGCAGTTTTGCATCTCTCTCTCTCTCTCTCTCTCTCTCTCTCTCTCTCTCTCTCTCTCTCTCTCCAACGAGCAACGTGAATGATTCTGACATCAGCCTATGCAGGAAGCAGGAATAGTGAATATTTTATCGCCGATGACAGCCACATCTATCATTACTTTCGTAACAAATTGAATATTGTCAGAGGAAGGTTATCTCCATTATGTCGAAGTGGGTATCATCCATCGTAACCAATACGAATGGACAGAAGTACTCAGCAATATATTGTAGTGGGTGTTTTTTTTTCTCTCTCTCTCTCTCTGAAAGCACCAGACTCGCCTGTGATAGCGAATACAATATTCGTGAATCATGGTGTATTTATTCGAGAAAACTCAACCAACAGCGTTTCCTGAACTGAGCGAGTCCGTCTGCTAATGTATTTGATAAATTGAGAATTGTTAAACCAAACCTGGAATTAGTTTAGAGTATTCATAAACAAAGAGTGAATTCATAGGAGTTTCGTGATATCCGCGTTTCTGTGTCTAAACAATGTTGATTCAGGTCTTTGATATGTGGTAATTGAGATATGCAGCTTTTTGTTAGACAATATATCCATGTATATTTACATACTTGCACTCATTATATGTATATACATGTGTGTCTGTGTGTGCATGTGCGCATGTGTAATAGATCCCAAAATCTACAGAGTATGGCATTTTATTTCAGTTGTGTTTCAACAGGAGAAATAGATAAGGAAGAGAGAGGGGGGGACATTTTGTTTAATATACTGTCAAATATATATATATAGATATATATATATATATATTATATATATATATATATATATATATATATATATATATATATATATATATATAATTATATATATGTATATATATATATATGTATGTATGTATGTAACTGAATCACGAAAGTTTGGAACGTGATAAATCCATAAATAAAGGTATAAGCCACGAAGGAAAAAATAAACAACGGAGTTGTTTATTTTTCGACTGCAAGATCTTTCGACTCAAACGTCCTTTACTCAAGCCATATATATATATATATATATATATATATATATATATATATATATTATATATATATATACACCGAGAGCTTTAGAGAACTTGTTCGATTTTCCTTGAGTTTGAGGAGAGTCGAGCAGATTCTCGAAACCTCTCGTTCTACGGATACCTATATATCTTTTTAAATATATTTACGCTGCCGTCATTATCGATTTCTCCACCATTTTAGTGACTTGCGAGTATGATATTTTTTTACAAATGATAATAATTGGGTTTTTTTCAGGGCTATAGCACACACCCGAGAAGCCAAGAAATCCGGCAAACTCCCAGACGATATATAGTACATCTAGCAACTCCATGTAATACCCACCGAGCAAAGGGCGTGATAAACAACCCTCCTGTATTTAATAAAAAGTAAGTAATCCTCAGTTGTATGATGGACGAGAGAGAGAGAGAGAGAGAGAGAGAGAGAGAAAAAGGAGAAGGTACTTCATTAATGTAGGTAGGGGAAGAAAGCCATAAATCTGTTTGAATGTAATGGCGTAGGATATAAGTAGATATAAGTAGACGCGAATGGGGCCAAATGTATGTATTGCAGAGCTCTATGATGAACGGGCTGATGTTGTGTAGACTTAAGTTCTAGTTCGTCATCTTGGATGTGATTTGTACGATTTCAAAGGGCATTTGTAATACTTCCTTCTTTCCCCGAGGACATAAATATACAAAGAAATAAGGGTGTCATTTCAAGGCACTTTTAGTAGTATATAAAGAGACCTGTTTTCGAAAACACGAAGACGAAATTTGGGGATGGAAACTGTACAGGTGACCATGAAGCAATTGTGTCATTTCAAGACACTTTTAGTTATTTTTAGAAATATTTTTCCAAGTGTTGCCAATACTTCTTTGTTTCCCCCGACTGCGTACAGATTGCTTAGAAGTAAGGGTCTTGTTTAAGGCGCTTTTATTTATTCTTAGAAGTATTTTTCAAAGGGTATTTATATATTTCTTTGTTTCCCCTGAGGGCATACAGGTTGTCAAAAACTATTGCTTCATTCCAAGGCGCTGTTATTTATTCTTAGAGATATTTTTCAGAGGCCATTGCAAATATTTCGCTGTTTCCTTCGATGGCACACAGACTGCCTAGGAGTAAGTGTCTCATTCCAAGGAAATTATTTATTCTCAGAAGAATTTTTCAGAGGGAATTGCAAGTACTTCGTTGTCACCCCCGAGGGCGCATAGGTTGTCAGGAAGGAAGTTTCTCATCTCAAAACACTTAGAAGTATTGACAGAGAATAGTTTTCGAAAACGCGCGAGAGAAAATTCGGGTTGGAAACTATATAGGTCACCAAGAAGGACCTGTCTCATTTCAAGTCAATCTTATTTATTTGGGGAAGTATTTAAAGAGACCAGTTTTCGACAAAACGAGAGGAAATAGTTTTGACTGAAACTGACCCGTGATTATTGTAGACAACTTCAGTGAAAGATTAGAAGATAGTTCAAGTTTTAATTACACGAATTAATGAAAGAATGGGTGAAGTCGTTGCTTAGTTTTTTAACATCGTGGCGCGAGAGAGAGAGAGAGAGAGGAGAGAGAGATGCAATTGAAGCGTGAAGATGTCGAAAGGAAAGCCAAGGAGAGAGAGAGAGAGAGAGAGAGAGAGAGGAAGAGAGATGCAATTGAAGCATTAAAGCAAAAGATGTCAAAATGAAAACCAAGGAGAGAGAGAGAGAGTTGAAGATTTAAATAAATATTATCTCAAGTACGAAAACTTTTCCTTGTAATGAGAAGGGAAAAAACATAACCAAAATGGAGTAGATATCCCAGAAGATCTCAGCCCGGGGAAAATCCTTTTGCCTCGAACACCTGGTCACTGTTTCGCCCTCCATTAGCCTGGTCCTTTTCTCAGCATTTTCTCTTAATATTTAACAACACCTTCACTAAAACCCACGACGTCCCCTGTGGGTCTATTCCAGGGCCCACTAGAGGTAGTGGGTAAGTAGTGTGGGTTTTACTGTTCCAATACTCGACCAGCGTGGGTCTCTCACACGAAGCAAACGATGCGTTTGGCTGGGTCATAGTCTTTACCCGCTGTGTTTATTTCTAGATAATTTCCAACAGGTGATTTTCGTAGAAGAGGTGTTAAGAATTTTTCATGTATCCTAGATTACTTATTTCCTTTCTCGTCTTCTGTGTAATGTGGAGGAGCAGAGGAATTAGCTATTATTTATCTAATTTTCCTCTAGATACTACTGTTTATTTCTCAGTGATTTTTGAGATGGTGTGTTGCGTACGAGAGTCGTTAGGAATACCTCATGTATTCTATAACATTATTTTTGTCTTTCCCGTCTTGTTTGTTATTTCTTCTTTTTTAATAACTGCTATCTTCTTTCTGTTTTTTCACATTACCTTCAGTTACTCTTCATTGGAATGCGTTGAATTTCAAGTCAGGGTTCCCTGTGGTAGGTTTGTTCTATATGATTAGGTCTCATACTGTGAATAATAATAATAATAATAATAATAATAATAATAACAACAATAATAATAATATAATAATCATATTAATAATAATAATAATAAAGCCATAAACACATGGGCAGTACCAGTAATCAGATACAGGCAGGAGAATAACAAACAGAACAGAGGAGTGGCACAGCAAACCAATGCACGAACAATACATGTGACAGACTAAAGAGCTGATCAGTGATGAAACATGGCAATGGCTACAGAGGGGAGAGCTCAAGAGAGAAACAGAAGGATGATAACAGCGGCACAAGATCAGGCCCTAAGAACCAGATATGTTCAAAGAACGATAGATGGAAATAACATCTCACCCATATGTAGGAAGTGCAATATGAAAAACGAGACCATAAACCACATAGCAAGCGAATGTCTGGCACTTGCACAGAACCAGTACAAAAAGAGGCATGATTCAGTGGCTAAAGCCCTCCACTGGAGCCTGTGCAAGAAACACTGCTACCTTGCAGTAATAAGTGGTACGAGCACCAGCCCAAAGGAGTAATAGAAAACGATCAGGCAAAGATCCTCTGGGACTATGGTATCAGAACAGATAGGGTGATACGTGCAAATAGACGAGACGTGACATTGATTGACAAAATCAAGAAGAAAGTATCACTCATTAATGTTCCAATACCAAGGGACACCAGAGCTGAAGTGAGAAAGAGAAAAAATCGATAAGTGTCAAGATCTGAAAATAGAAACAAGAAGGATAAGGGATATGCCGGTGGAAATTGTACCCATAATCATAGGAACACTAGGCACGATTCCAAGATCCCTGAAAAGGAACCTTGAAAAACTAGAGGCTGAAGTAGCTCCAGGACTCGTGCAGAAGAGTGTGCTCCTAGAAACAGCGCACATTGTAAGAAAAGTGATGGACGCCTAAGGAGGCAGGATGCAACCCGGAACCCCACACTATAAATACACCTAACGAATTGGAGGACTATGTATATATATAGATATATATATATATATATATATATATATATATATATATATATATATCTATATATATATATATTATATTATGTATATTATTATTATTATTATCATTATCATTATCATTATCATTATCATTATCATTCTCATTATCATTATCATTATTATTATTATTATTATTATTATTATTATTATTTATGTAATTCTCCTCAAGTGAATTATGAATCTTAGCAAAGGTTTACTTGATGGAGTTCAAATCATTTCTCATGCTAGACACCACACACCCTATGGTTTTATTCGTATCACCTAACTCCGGATCTTGATGAATTAAACCTTCCTTAGTGACTATTAATTTTTTCCCCAAAACTGACGTCTGTACAAACAGCAAATCGATGTCCTTAGCTTGCTTAGTTTCGAAGAAAACACGAATATTATGCATAAGGAAAAATAAGTGGATTTGAATAATCTCAGTTACTATTATAATAATTAAATTTTAAGTTACAATGTTGTCATGCAAATCACAAGAATTTCTATAAATTCAACTTTGTTATGTTATTAAGAAATATGTATTTTGAAATATTTTTTTTCAGGCTTTGTTTTACATTCTTTTGGATCATAATTTTCTCATTTGACAATTACATCTCTCTCTCTCTCTCTCTCTCTCTCTCTCTCTCTCTCTCTCTCATACAAACACACTCAATATAAACAACATTCTATAAAAAAAAAAAACATCAATAATACTCATATTATAATACACTATTGCAGTCTCTTCACTTGGTGTTCACCTATCAAAGAAAAATTCCAGGTACGATTCACATAAAAAAAAATACCTAAGCTTTTTCTGACCTCAGGTCGATTCCAATTTGAAGTTCAGTTCCGTAATACCCTATAAAAAAAGAAAAAAAAAAGGGAGGGGGGATGCTGGGGTAGGTGCGAGGGTGAGACTGTTGAGCTCTGGATGGGCAAAAATTCCAATTGATCAGGTGGCAGCTTCACAAAGTGATCGGCATTATTACGGAATTTAGAAAAGGGAATTTTACCTACCCCAAATTGGGTTGTATGGAGAAGTTGTCTCTCTCTCTCTCTCTCTCTCTCTCTCTCTCTCTCTCATATATATATATATATATACCTATATAGATATAATATATATATATATATATATATATATATATATATATACATATATATATATATATATATATATATATATATATATATATATATATATATATATCGTATATGGTCATGAAGAACACTCACTCTCTCTCTCTCTCTCTCTGCATTTCGAGAATTATCAGCCTCTTGGTTTTTTCTTTTTTTGTAGCGAGACGAAACGACTCCCGTAAGGAAGATGCTTAAATTAAGTTTAAAAAAAAGTTTAAAAAAAAAAGAAAAAAAAAAGAACGGTGATAAGCGAACACCTGTAACACAAGAAAAGGAAAGAAATACAAAGGAAATGATAATGATCAGTGGAAGCTTTTGAAAGACATCGAGTCGTTTCCCAGAATATGTACTGGAATTTTGCTTTCCCATAATTGGAAGGAATATAAGAGTGGCCTTAATAGACCTTTAGAATTTTAGTTTATCAATGACTTCGCTGTTATTAGCATCATTTGATTATTATCGTATTAGGATATTTGTGCTGTAATATATATATATATATATATATATATATATATATATATATATATATATATATATATATATATATTACGTATATATTTGACCAAGTTCCATTGACTTTCTTTGAAAAGTAAGGGATTTTGAAGAATTCAGTCTCGTGGTTTTTACAAAATGCACACACACACACACACACTCACACACAGCACACACACACAGCAGACACACACACACTCACACACACGACACACACACACACACATATATATATATATATATATATATATATATATATATATATACATATATATACATATATATATATATATATATATATATATATATATATATATATATATATATATATATATATGTATATATATATATATATATAATATATATATATATATATATATATATATATATATATATATATATATATATACTATATATATATATATATATATACATAAAAGAGGGATTTGTTAAGACAATGTATTTTAAACACAGTTGTAATGTGTGATGCTGTGACGTTTCTTGGAATGTAGAGAGTCATCATTTAACTTCCCTTAGAGACAGTGGTCCGAGTGACAAGCCTTGGAAGTGCTAATGCATCCTTCCTCGGGTGGTGTGATATCAAAATTGCTGTCTTAACAAATCAGTGCCTGTTCTGTTGCTATGGGCGATCGCAGAGGTGACTTATGAATCTAGTTCTAGGCATTTCTTGGGTGTGGACAATGTTTGTGAGTTCGTATGAACGTGCGAGCTTCGTCCCTACAAAATGAGAATGTAGCATTACCATGAAGGGGAGATCTGTACAAGAGAGGCAGAAGCCAAGATGGCTTCTTCGAACAGTATTTCTATTATAAAGTGATTGTGCATACTGTGTTGAATGGGTAAGCATATTTATTTTGGCCAAAGATGTGGCTGGATTGTATTTGAATATTTATTTCAGAGATGTTTTATATCATATGATCTTTGATTTTAATCTTATGCTTATTGGGGTGTTCTCCTGTCTTCTAACAGGCGGTTCTGGAGAAAGGGGAATTGATCTGGAGAAAGGGGTGTTGAATATGGTGACTTAATTGGTGTACTGACTATATTGACTATGCCTAATGTTATGGCTAAACTAATGTTAGTTATTTGATTAATTACCGAGGGTTATCTGAGTTATTTGGACTTTGAGTTTAACATCTCATTTAATTATTCTGTTAAGAACCTGAGTTAATTTAGCTAATACTTTGCTTTTAAATAAATGCATATTTTTGTAAGTTCCGTCTGATTTGATGGCCTTGGATAATTGAGGGGGGTGGTGTGTCGTGGAGAGAGAGAGAGAGAGTGATGGACGGAGAGAGAGAGAGAGGGGGGAGTGTTACCAGTTGTCGTGGACACACGGATCCATTGCTACCTTTTAAAATAGAAGGACCGAGATTTGAGAATCTTCGGTTATTATATATATATATATATATATATATATATATATATATATACATATACACACCTCATAAAGTTATAAATGAATTAATACACTGCCATACATGTGTATGGATTACTCATCCAGGTGTCTTAGGCAACTTGTATCTTACTGATACTTATTCCACGTGTATTTTCCTTGGCAGACCTTTACAGTTAGCTGCACGGCATCAAATACTAAGTTGTTCATGACCTCGTAGCTAATATTCACTAACATGATGATCCTTCAACATCTATCAGTACCACTTAGCAAGGAGAGACAGACAGACAGACAGAAAAAGAGAGGAAGAGAGAGAGAGAGACAAAGAAAAAAAGATAGAGAGAAAGAAAGGCAAAGACAGGCGGATAGAGAGAGAGAGAGAGAGAGAGAGAGAGAGAGAGAGAGAGAGAGAGAGAGAGATTGACTGACAGACAGACAGACAGAGAGGGGTAAAAGACCAACTCCTTCATACCAACCCAATTTGGGGTACGTAAAATTCCCCTTTCTAAATTCCATAATAATGCCGATCGCTTTGTGAAGCTGCCACCTGATCAATTGGACTTTTTGCCCACCTGGCGCTCAGCGTTCCACCCCCCCCCCCCGCCTTTATCCCCCCATTTTTTAAAATCTTAATTTTTGGTTGGGGGAGGGGGATTATTACGGAACTGAACTTCAAATTAGAATCGACCTTTGAGGTCAGAAAAATCTTAGTTTTTTTTTTTTTTGGGACTTGTACTTAATTTTTTCTGATGGGAATCGTACCTAGGTTTTTCTGATGGGAATAGTATCTAGGTTTTTTTTCTGATGGGAATCGTACCTTAGTTTTCTCTGATGGGAATCGTACCTAGGATTCTTTTTTCTGATGAAAATCGTACCTTACTTTTTTCTTTGTTACATGAACACCAGTGAAGAGACTGCTGTAGTGTATTAAAATTTAAGTAATATTAAATTTTTGTTTAATAGTATTTTGTTTATATATGAGCGTGGTTGTATGCGTGACAGACAGACAGACAGACAGGCGTGGAAGCCTGACTACAATAAGGAAACATCGTTAGAGCAAAACGAAAATTAATACCACTAATAAAATAACTCGTCTGATTAAATAACAAAAAAGATCAGCTAATATATATCATATATATATATATATATATATATATATATATATATATATATATATATATATGTGTGTGTGTGTGTGTGTGTGTGTGTGTGTGTGTGTGTGTGTGTGTGAGTGTGTGTGAGTGTGTGTGTAACAAAGGCAGGAATTATTCAATAAAAACACATTTCACATCTAGTGTAAACTGAACATACCACAAAATATTCCATTGTTAATATGTAATTGCTTTCAACTGAGTTATTGGAAATCTGCATGCTTTACGAGCATGTGTCATAACATAATTTGAGAAATAAAAAAAAAAAAAGTTTTCCTGGAGACCAGGATCATACTTAACTATCATTGTCCTACGCAACACCTGTTGGAAATCACTGAAGAAATAATCTAGAAATAAACACAGCGGGTAAGGAATATGGCCCAGCCAAACGCCATCGTTTGCTTCGTGTGAGAGACCCACGCTGGTCGAGTATTGGAACAGAATAAAACCCACTACTTTACCCACTACCTCTAGTGGGCCCTGGAATAGACCCACAGGGGACGTCGTGGGCTTTCGTGAAGGTGTTGTTGAATATTAAGAGAAAATGCTGAGAAAAGGACCAGGCTAATGGAGGGCGAAACAGTGACCAGGTGTTCGAGGCAAAAGGATTTTCCCCGGGCTGAGATCTTCTGGGATATCTACTCCATTTTGGTTATGTTTTTTCCCTTCTCGTTACAAGGGAAAGTTTTCGTTTTTCAAATAACATCTATCTAAATCTTCAATTCTCTCTCTCTCTCTCTCTTTCCAGGTTTATCTATCTGGCATGTTACATAGTTTTTTGAATTGGTACATATTATGGTTAAGAAATAATTTTCGTCATTTATTCATCAGGAATTATTAGAGAAATGGCAAAATATCGGAATGGAGAAAGGTGAAACGTCATGTATCCGTAAACAGCGTTAAAAAGATGTATATATTTTATCTCAGAGTCGTGGGCGTAAAAGCGAATAGATTTGAATTATTATTATTATTATTATTATTATTATTATTATTATTATTATTATTAAGCGACCAGTAAAAGAAAACATTCCGGAAAAGCGAATGGCGACATCAAAGGAATAATAACGAATAAAAAAAAAACCATAATTGAGAAGGGAAATAGAATGAAGAGAAAATTCAAATGAAAAACGAATGAAAGAATGAATTAAAATGAAGCTGACAAAAAAGCGAATTGAAAATACATTAAAAAAAATGAATATGTAAAACTGATATCATGTTATTATATTTGCACATGAAGCCGACATTGAAAGCGCGGAGCGAATTTCCTTTTGTCTAACTAACATTCAGTGTCACTGCTGTTATGCAATGTCGCCACAATGGATTTTTTTCTTTTATTGATGATAAAACAAATAGCAAAGCGCCAATTCCGAATGAATTCTCTGTGAAGCTGAGAATTGTATAACTCTTGGAATGAGCAAATTGTGTTTTGAGGTTTCTTTTTTATTGTGCGGTCAAAAAAATGTTTTAAATTTCATAAAATCATAATTCACGATAAAGGTAGTCTGGAAGTGAGTAGTGCCCCTAAATGCGCCCCTTTCATTCCTTTCACTGTACCTCCGTTCATATTCGCTTTCTTTGATCTTACTTTTCCTTCCTCCTTTGTTCTTTACTAGTGCAACTGCGAGGTTTTCCTCTTGTTACACCTTTCAAACCTTTCAACTCTCTAATTCCCTTTCAGCGCTGAATAATCTCATCGTAGGATCCAGTGCTATAGGTCTTAGGCCTAGAATTTATACTCCATTTCCATTTAAAGAATCTATTCTTGGATAAAGAATGGACGAAGAGTTCATGAAAATCCTTTGAAATAAGGAATCGTATTGCGTGGGGCTGAGAAGAACTTGAGCCAAGAGTATGATGACTGAAAGGTATTTGATTCTTGTGATGGACGCTTAAGTTATGGTATACCAGTTCGACTCTTCCTATTTACTGACAGTCCATAATTCCAGGGAAGAACGGCTTTAAAGGAACAGTTTATTGTACTGGCTAATCCAGTCTTTTATTGTGAGGCTCATTAGCCAGCAGAGTAAAAGGAATGAAGGGTAATTTATTTTATTATTTTTTCTGTTTGCAAAGCTTCAAGTAGTAAGTTATGTTCGGTCGTAAACTTGTAAATAGCCGCTTGTTCTGTTCATTCTGAATATCTTTAGGAATGAAAATCTGATTTTATTTCCTGGAATTTACGACTGAAGTGGAACATCATACTTCATTGTTTTAAGTTCTAAAAAGATATAAAAGCATTACATTTAAATCCCGGAATTATCAAGTGGTTGTTTTCTATAATGACTTGCGTGGCAATACTCTCAGGCTGAACGATAGTTAAGAAAAAAAAATAGGTTTAATATTTCTTTACCTCTAAACAGCATAGTCCGAAATGAATATATATATATATATATATATATATATATATATATATATATATATATATGTATATATATATATATGTGTGTGTGTGTGTGTGTATGTATATTTACACATACATATATATATTCTTTTGAACTATGCTGTTTAGAAGTAAGGAAATTTTAAATTTTAAGCATTATATATATGATATAACCATCACGAGCGAACTGCATGTGACAACCTACCAATTTATTCAAAACATTATTCGTACCCTACCGCCAAATAGTAGTCTAGTAATTCTCAAAGTTGACTATCAAATAGTCCAAAATGTATATTGACTAAGGTACGAAGAAAAGTTTATTTGATAAGTGACAGGTCCTTCGGTTAAGCGTCATACTATTTCATGTAGATATTATTGATTTGCTTTCGATTTGTGGACAATGAGTTGACTATTGGATGACGTCACGACTGATATTTCTCCTTGCTGACTCCTGGTAATTGTTTGAGAGAGAGAGAGAGAGAGGAGTAACCAGTACTGGTTGAGTAAAAACCTTAATAACTGAAGAAAATTGTTGGCTTCACCGACGTAGTTCCCCATTCCATCAGGGTAAAACTAAAGGGGAACTCGACGAGGTAGTCCTCACTCCACCAGGATGAAACTGAGCAGTAAGACCTCGACGAGGTAATCCTCAATCCATGAGAGGGAAACTGAACAGGAAGTGCCTCACCGAGATAATCATCATTTAATCAGGGTAAAAATTCAGCGGTAAGGCCTCGACAAGGTAATCTTAACTCCATCCGGGTGAAACACGACGGCAGAGTGAAACAGACTGGGAAAGCCTCCCCGAGGTAATCCTCATTCAATCAGGGTAAAAACTAAGCTGCAAGGCCTCGGCGAGGTAATCCTCACTCCATTAGAATGAAAGTGAACGGAAGGCCTCGACGAGGTAATTCTCATTCCATCAGGTTAACACGGAACGGGAAGGCCTCGTTGAGGTAATCCTCACTCCACAGGGGAGAAATTGAAGGGAAGGTCTCTGTGAGGTAATACTCATTCAAGATGAAACTGAAGGTGAAGAAAATATCTAGAATTTGGCTACTAAAGTAACGTTTGCTCTCTCTCTCTCTCTCTCTCTCTCTTCTACTTTTAGAGCTTCAAAAGTACTGGTGAGAGCAGTTTTGCATCTCTCTCTCTCTCTCTCTCTCTCTCTCCAACGAGCAACGTGAATGATTCTGACATCAGCCTATGCAGGAATAGTGAATATTTTATCGCCGATGACAGCCACATCTATCATTACTTTCGTAACAAATTGAATATTGTCAGAGGAAGGTTATCTCCATTATGGTCGAAGTGGGTATCATCTTTTCGTAACCAATACGAATGGAACAGAAGTTACTCAGCAATATATTGTAGTGGGTGTTTTTTTTTGTTTTCTCTCTCTCTCTGAAAGCACCAGACTCGCTTGCGATTAGCGAATACAATATTCGTGAATCATGGTGTATTTATTCGAGAAAACTCAACCAACAGCGTTTCCTGAACTGAGCGAGTCCGTCTGCTAATGTATTTGATAAATTGAGAATTGTTAAACCAAACCTGGAATTAGTTTAGAGTATTCATAAACAAAGAGTGAATTCATTGGAGTTTCGTGATATCCGCGTTTCTGTGTCTAAACAATGTTGATTCAGGTCTTTGATATGTGGTGATTGAGATATGCAGCTTTTTGTTAGACAATATATCCATGTATATTTACATGCTTGCACTCATTATATATATATATACATGTGTGTCTGTGTGTGCATGTGCGCATGTGTAATAGATCCAAAAGTACAGAGTATGGCATTTTATTTCAGTTGTGTTCAACAGGAGAAATAGATAAGGAAGAGAGAGGAGGACATTTTGTTTAAAAAAATATCTGTCAATATATATATATATAGATATATATAAATATATATATATATTATATATATATATATATATATATGTATGTATAACTGAATCACGAAAGTTGGAACGCGATAAATCCATAAATAAGCCACGAAGGAAATAAACAACTTAGTTTTACAAGATCTTTCGACTCAAAACGTCCTTTACTCAGCAGATATATTATATATATATATATATATATATATATATATATATATATATATATATATTTATATATATATAGATATATATATATATGTGTGTGTGTGATGTATGTATGTATGTATGTATGTATGTATGTATGCATATACACACCGAGAGCTTTAGAGAACTTGTTCGATTTTCCTTGAGTTTGAGGGGAATCGAGCAGATTCTCGAAACCTCTCGTTCTACGGATTCCTATATATTTCTGAAAATATATTTACACTGTCGTCATTATCGATTTCTCCACCATTTTAGTGGCTTGCGAGTATGATATTTTTTTACAAATGATAATAATTTTTTTTTCAGGCTATAGCACACACCCGAGAACTCAGGAAATGCGGAAAACTCCCAGACGATATTCATTTCAAAACGTATAGTACATCTAGCAACTCCATGTAATACCCACCGAGCAAAGGGCGTGATAAACACCCCTCCTGTATTTAATAAAAAGTAAGTAATCCTCAGTTGTATGATGGAGAGAGAGAGAGAGAGAGAGAGAGAGAGAGAGAGAGAGAGAGAGAGAGAGAGAAAGGAGAAGGTACTTCATTAATGTAGGTAGGGGAAGAAAGCCATAAATCTGTTTGAATGTAATGGCGTAGGATATAAGTAGATATAAGTAGACGCGAATGGGGCCCAAATGTATGTATTGCAGAGCTCTATGATGAACGGGCTGATGTTGTGTAGACTTAGTTCCAGTACGTCATCTTGGATGTGATTTGTACGATTTCAAAGGGCATTTGTAATACTTCCTTCTTTCCCCGAGGACATAAATATACAAAGAAATAAGGGTGTCATTTCAAGGCACTTTTAGTAGTATATAAAGAGACCTGTTTTCGAAAACACGAAGACGAAATTTGGGGATGGAAACTGTACAGGTGACCATGAAGCAATTGTGTCATTTCAAGACACTTTTAGTTATTTTTAGAAATATTTTTCCAAGTGTTGCCAATACTCGTTGCTTCCCCCGACTGCGTACAGATTGCTTTAGAAGTAAGGGTCTGTTTAAGGCCCTTTTTATTTATTTAGCTATTTTTACAAAGGGTATTTAAATATTTCTTTGTTTCCCCTGAGGGCATACAGGTTGTCAAAAACTATTGCTTCATTCCAAGGCGCTGTTATTTATTCTTAGAGATATTTTTCAGAGGCCATTGCAAATATTTCGCCGTTTCCTTCGATGGCACACAGACTGCCTAGGAGTAAGTGTCTCATTCCAAGGAAATTATTTATTCTCAGAAGAATTTTTCAGAGGGAATTGCAAGTACTTCGTTGTCACCCCCCCACGAGGGCGCCAATAGGTTGTCGGGAAGGAAGTTTCTCATTTCCCCCCCACTTGAAGAATATTGACAAGAGAATAGTTTTCGAAACGCGCGAGAGAAAATTCGGGTTGGAAACTATATAGGTCACCAAGAAGAGACATAGATCACCAAGAAGAGACATAGGTCACCAAGAAGAGACATAGGTCACCAAGAAGAGACATAGGTCACCAAGAAGACACATAGGTCACCAAGAAGAGACATAGGTCACCAAGAAGAGACATAGATCACCAAGAAGAGACATAGGTCACCAAGAAGAGACATAGGTCACCAAGAAGGACCTGTCTCATTTCAAGTCAATCTTATTTATTTGGGGAAGTATTTAAAGAGACCAGTTTTCGACAACACGAGAGGAAATAGTTTTGACTGAAATTGACCCGTGATTATTGTAGACAACTTCAGTTAAAGATTAGAAGATAGTTCAAGTTTTAATTACACGAATTAATGAAAGAATGGAGGAAGTCGTTGCTTAGTTTTTTAACATCATGGCGCGCGCGGAGAGAGAGAGAGAGAGGATGTAAATACATGAGCACGTAAAAAAGATACGCATAGGCATAAGGAAAATCCGCAATTTTATGGGTGACGTTGGTATCCACAGTAGCACTTTTAACATTGCTCTCGTTTCAGTTTTATCGCTTCCTTTCGTTTCGTAAGTTCCCCCATACATATTTCCTCCTCATTTAATCTCTACACTTCCCAACCAACCCCCTCCTCCCCCTCTTCTTCCTCTTATCTCCTATACATTATTTTATCTCTTTTTCGTTTACTTTGCCTTATCTCCATTTAACTTCTTCTTCTTCTTCTTCTTCTTCTCTCTTACATTTGTTTTTCAGCTCTTTGTTTCGTTTTCTTCTCCCTTTTTCCCTTTTAACCGCTCATTATTCTCTTTTTCCATCTATTTCTCTTTCTTCTTCCTATCCCTCTCACGTTTGCTTCTTCATCTCTGTTTGTTTACTTTCCATAATCCCCACTTAACCTTTCCTTTTTCTCTCTTTCCCTTCTTTTTCCTATCTCTCGTACTTTTGTTTTTTCATCTGTTTCGTTCATTTTCAGGTTATTTTGTTCCTTCCCTCTTTCATCAAGAAGTTGCTTCCCGAGTAAATATTACTGACTCTTTATGCTTTCTTCCTCTTCTTATTGCTATGTCTCCTACATTGTTATATATATATATATATATATATATATATATATATATATATATATATATATATATATATATGTATGTACACTATATACATATATATATATATATATATATATATATATATAGTATCGTTTAGTTTCGGCGATTTGATTTTCAGTCTCTTTTTTCGTCAGTCAGTTATTTCCTTAATCAATCCTTATCCCTTCATGCCATAATTCTCTTTCTCGTCTCACGTAAATCCCGATCAAACATCCCTCCCCCCGACCTTCTCTCTCTCTCTCTCTCTCTCTCTCTCTCTCTCTCTCTCTTCAAGGGGTTTTAGAAACCCGAAACTGCCCAATTAGGAGACAAAAATGACTTTACATGAACCTCTTCCTAACATTCCAATCCTCATCTCTCTATAAACAAGAAAAACAGCGTCTATAATCAAGGTCACTGAAAATAGATCTATCTTTTGGTGGTCCCGGTATAATGCTGTACGAGCCGCGGCTCGTGAAACTCTCAGCTGACCGTGGTGGCCTGTATGGTTGTTTGTATGGTGTTTTTACGTTGCATGGAACCAGTGGTTATTCAGCATCGGGACCAACGGCTTTACGTGACTTCCGAACCACGTCGAGAGTGAACTTCTATCACCAGACATTACACATCTCTCACTCCTCAATGGAATGGCCGAGAATCGAACCCGCGACCACCGAGGTGAGAAGCAAATACCAAACCAACCACGCCAGAACCACGATCATGGCTAATTTTAACCTTGAATAAAATGAAAACTACTGAGGCTCAGTAATTGGAATAGATCACTGCTTGTAGCTTTAGCTGCCGAGAGAGAGAGAGAGAGAGAAAAGCTTCCATAGTTGGCTTTCTATCGCCATTGTTCGCTCGAATAATTTTTGTATCTTGAGAAATGTGCTACTCCCACCTTCTGTTTATAATTAAGGTCCCACGTATTTCAAATGTAACGTGAAAGTTATTCATAGTTTTTGTTATTATTATTGCAATCTGCTTTATTAGTTTCAACCTCCAGAAGGCTTCGGTATTTCAGAATTCATAATGAGTCGATTAATTTTTTAAAAGAATAAGTGGTGTTCCCCAGACTCTTAAATATAACTCTCTCTCTCTCTCTCTCTCTCTCTCTCTCTCTCTCTCTCTCTCTCTCTCTCTCTGCTTGGTTCTTGGTTTCGTGGTTCTAGCCCATGAGCCAACGAATTTCCTATCAACTAACACAAAAATTCATATATACGCATTAAGCTACAAATGTACTTTAATACATCCAATTCATTCGCTCACCTTTGGTTGTCCGCTGGTTCGAATCCACGGGAGGACGAAATGATTATCGACTAAAAAATTCCCATTCAGTAAACATATATGAAAATATATTAATTCCGAGGTGAGCGAATTGGATATTAAAGGACGTTTGTAGCTTAATGCATATATATAATATATATATATAATATATATATATTATATATATATATATATATATATATATATATATATATATATATATATATATATATAACATATGTGTGTGTGTGCGCGCATATTATTCTGATACGCAGACGAAACCCCAAATTAAAACAGTGCTACGATTATGGGAATTTCAATCATCGCCAAGTGAAATTGACTAACATCCCCGACCCAACAATGGAGGCAGTTGAGAGGAAGAAGTTTATCCGACCGAGTTATATGAACTTGCTTCGGTGGAAATGTTTCAGAGCAGTGGTTAATATTTCAGAGCCTTCGCAAATTCCCTCAGACGCTGATTGCTTTTGGTAAATCTTGTTATTAAGGCGGGGAGGGCGAAGGTTTTCATTTTGTTATTACGAATTTTATCTGATGGGTTTCCCTCTGCGATTGGCGAGCGGGAGTATATTGAATATTGTGTGGAGGGAAGATAAAGCAGAATTTTGAATACGTTGCAATCAAGTTTATGTGTTGTAATAAATGTATGATCTTTATCTCAAAGGACGTTCGAGCTTAATACGAATCAGTTTGATCAAATATTTGCAAGTGAAATAAAGTTAGGATCCGTTTTCATATCAAACGTAATTGCGAAGCCACAAAGCATTGACCATAAGAGCAGTTCTTTGATCTGAACCGCTCTGCATCTCCTTGGTCCCCCGAAGAAGGCTTGCCCATGGACACCGGAGGACAGTGTATGAATGGCAATACGAAAGGAAACTGCTTTGGAAACACGTTTCCGGTCTGGTATCAATATTCACCAGCTCTCAGAGAGAGAAAAGAAGCCTTTTACGAACCCTCAACTTTCCGTTTTGGATCCTAAAGCCGCGGAGAACTGGACTGGGAGGAGTGGCCTTTCCATAAACAACTTCGTGTGGATATTTGCATGCAAAGGTCCTCTTGGCAATTAAGATCTTAATCAGGAAGCCTGGTTGTGTGAACTGGGGTCTGAAGGACAGCTCCTGCATTGTTAAGAATAAGCTGCTCGAGGAGCTATACCATTTCGAGCTGATATGTATGTCAGTTTCTGCGGCCTTGTCTGTAGGAACTCTGCTAATCAGTAAGTAATTGGGTGACTTATAAGGCGGAGGTGAACGCCAAAAGGTGGGTGTGGGGGCGTTGGAACAACCCATGAAACCGAGTTCATTCGGACAACTTACATACCCTCGTTAGTTGAGATAGAGATGTAATAGGCTATAAATTAAACTGGATGAAACTGCATTCGCTTAAAAGGCTGCAACACACGATACTGACTCAAAGGTGCATTACAATTCTAGTGAAGACATTACCTTTGCTTTGAAATCTATGAAAACTTTTAGCGGTCACAGTTTGCTAATTTGAAAAAAAAAAAAAAAAAAACAATGGAAGAGCCACGTCCAGTAGTTGACGAAAAGGCCCCTGAGGATGTTGCATCAGTTTCTGGAAAATTAGAAAAATCAAACAGATTGATATAAATAAGGGCGTCACATCATGGAATATATTGATGTTATAATGAATTTTAGTATTCTCACGACCCTCTTCAGGAAAAAAGTGAGCATCACACAGACTCCCATAATTATTTTCACCACCTGAGAATAATCTTGGATATCCCCCTCTCCAAGATATGGAATATCCAAGAGGATCATCAATGTATATCAGGGAATATCCAAGAGGAGCATCACTATATATCAGGGGATATCCAAGAGGGGCATCATTGTACATCAGGGGATATCCAAGAGGAGCATCATTGTATATCAGGGCATATCCGGGAGGAGCATCATTGTATATCAGGTCATATCCGAGAGGAGCATCATTGCATATCAGGGCATATCTAAGAGGAGCCTATTTGTATACCAGAATATGATAGTAGCAAAGAGCTACTGTCATATTCTTCTTGAGTATTAAACTTTTTTTTTCTTTTTTCCTTTTAATGAGGAGGACGTTTAGAAAACAAAAAGAGGTTATTCTACTTTGAGAAGACAAAAGCTACGCTGGATTAATTTGGTAAACAGTTTATATATCACTTCTAATGCGTTAGCAGTAAACATGTAAACGGCTTTTACCTTCGCTTCTGAGTGAAGAGCAATCACGCCGTACGAATGTGAACTATCGCTGAGACATTCACAATCTCGTCTAAAACAGTTGTGTAATAAAATCCACAGTTATATGGGATATTGTATTACAATGTAAAAGATCAAAACAAACTGCGTTCCTCATCGCCATTTAACGTAAACGCTCATGAGGAGGAACGCCGTTCAAACGTTCGAAAATCTTCGTTTTGATCTTTTACACAATTTGCCATGTAATTGTGGATTCCATTACACAGATGTGCAGTGTATTAAAATCCAAACGAGTTACTCTCCCCTCCTCTGGCTATGACTGAACAGAGTTGAAATGAACTGGCTTCCTGGTTACACAGCAGCATTGGGAAATTCTCTTTGATCACTGGTTCTTTTTGAGATCGGAGTTTGACAAAGGTACTCCACCATTTCCGTGTTTTTTCTCTCTCTCTTTGTGCGTTAGCTGCGTTAGAGAGAACTTCAATATGCCTATTGTAGACATTGGACGCCATTATAATTTCCGTTTCTCTCCTTCGTGTAAACAGTGATGAGTATAATCCTGTTCAAAGTCTTTGGAAACCCGTTGAAGGGTAGTGCCGCCAGTTCACCTCATGCAGTGCACTGTAAGCGTTTTCTATGGTTCTTCGCAACTTCCCTTCGACCCCTAGCTGCAACCCCTTTCATTCCTTTTATTATTCCTCCGTTCGTATCATCTTTCTTCCACCTTACTTTCCACCCTTTCCTAACAATTGCCTCATAGTGTAACTGTGAGGTTTTCTTCCTGTTACACCTTTCAAATCTTCTTTACTCCCAATATACCTTTCAGCACTGGATGACCTCGTCGCGGGTTCGATTCTCGGCCATTCCATTGAGGAGTGAGAGATGTGTATTTCTGGTGATAGAAGTTCACTCTCGACGTGGTTCGGAAGTCACGTAAAGCCGTTGGTCCCGTTGCTGAATAACAATACTGGTTCCATGCAACGTAAAAACACCATACAAACAAACAAACTGAATGACCTCATAGGTGCCAGCGCTTGGCCTTTGGCCTAAATTACATATTCCATTCCAGAGTATTTGAGACTGCGAATTCTGTAACGGCTGCAGTTTCGTTTCCGTATTCAATCTTCCGGATGATGAGATTGTCATGAGATACATCGAAAAGAATCGTTTTCGTAGCTACTTCAGAGCATCGGCCAAAACGTTTTCTCTCGTTCGTATTGATCCTCTTACGTGATCGATTTGAATACCGTCTCCTATCGGATCTGTTATAAAGAGAATTCAGATGAAGAGAAGGCTTATGGTGGATTTCGCGTTATGGGACTGACTCCTATAGTGGATTCACATCAACCGCGCATTTGATGTCTAGGCCAGTCCCTTACGACCCTCCTGATTGGCTGTTGATAAGCCAGTCACAGGGCTGGAAACTCTCAGTCTCTCTCGAGAGTTCACATGGGTAGGATCTATGGTCCACCTCTGCTGAGGGATACGTCTTTTAAAAGTATCCCTTGAGAGAGGTGGAACATGCATCCTGCCTATGTGAACTCTCTCGAGAGACTGAGAGTTTCCAGCCCTGTGATTGGCTTATCACCAGCCAATCTGGAGCGTCGTAAAGGACTTCCCTAGACATCAAATGCGCGGTTGATGTGAATCTACCATAGCTCCCGAGGCAATAGTTTATTCACGATAAACATTTGCAGCGTCCTTCAGGCCCCTAGCTGCAACCCTTATCATTCCATTTACTACATTACTATGCCTCCGTTCGTCCAGTCTCTTCCACCTTTCTTTCCAGCGCCTCAGTGGCGTGGTTAGTTTGGTGTTTGCTTCTCACCTCGGTGGTCGCGGGTTCGATTCTCGGCCATTCCATTGAGGAGAGAGAGATGTGTATTTCTGACGATAGAAGTTCACTCTCGACGTGGTTAGGAAGTCACGTAAAGCCGTTGGTCCCGTTGCTGAACAACCACTGGTTCCGTGCAACGTCAAAACACCATACAAACAAACATATTCCTTTCCATTCCTGTAGAAAGATTCTTTGAAACAAACGCACAAACGACAGAACGACAGGAAACCACGCCCCGCAGTAACCGCCTCACGATTCCGTGATAATCCCCGGGGAAGGCGAATGCCATCTATGGAATGGAGGCCTCAGGATCAATGACTTTACCTACAATTTAACCTGTCTGTCTGTTTGGCAACATAAGTCCCTGACGGATAGACGGGACGTATATTTTTGACGGAAATTTATGTTGGCGCTGACTGTACACTGCTGTATAATACCTAACCTACAACTTGACCTGTCAGTCTTTTTGGTAACGCAAGTCCATGACGGAAAGACGAAACGTATATTTTTGACGGAAATTTATGTTGGCGCTGACTGAATGTTTTTGTTTTATTATTAATATATATAATTATATAATGGTGAAGAAACCCACAATGGTGTAAATACAAATATGTATTAGAGATATATACGAGTATAGAACCGAGAGCTTTCGAGAACCTGTTTGTTTCTCCTTAGTCAAATTGAGAATGAGGATCGAGCAAGTTCTCGAAAGCTTTTAATTGTTTATATATTTCAAATATATATTTCCATCTACACAATTGTGGAATTCTTCACCATTTCATCGACTCATTTATTATTATTATTATTATTATTATTATTATTATTATTATTATTATTATTATTATTATTAAAATAGTTTTACCAGGAATACTGGGCTGATTGCAAGCGGTTTTAAACAAGCTATCCCGAGAGCTTTCGAGAACCTGTTTGTTTCTCCCCATTAGTCAAATTGAGAATGAGGATCGAGCAAGTTCTCGAAAGCTTTTTAATTGTTTATATATTTCAAAATATATATTTCCATCTACACAATTGTGGAATTCTTCACCATTTCATCGACTCAAATTTTTATTATTATTATTATTATTATTATTATTATTATTATTATTTATTATTATTATTATTAAAATAGGTTTTTACCAGAATACTGGCTGATTTGCAGCTTTTACAAGGCTATCCCGAAGGATTTGTTTTTATTTATACTGTTTTTTCTTGGGTGAGTTTTTTTTTTTGTCAATTAAATTTCAATTTCTTTTGTGAAATTCAGCTACGAATGTTTTGACTGTCATCAAATTCTTTTGAATATATACAATTTTAGTACATATTGTTTTTCTAACTATGAAACCTTTCATGAAGGGTCCGTTTTCGGTAGTTCATCAAACGACACGCAATTATATAAATTATCTTTCATGTTATATCTCACTTTATGAAAAAATGGTTATTTTCCATGTAAACCCCACATGGAAAAATTATAACGCATATTCCTTTAGACTTTGCTTCTCCATAAAGCGTTTGTTCATCATTTCGGAGAGGAATTATGCACCAATATATTGAGAGAGAGAGAGAGAGAGAGAGAGAGAGAGAGAGAGAGAGAGAGAGAGAGATTTGTTTTTAGAAACAAGAATCACATCATCTTGTGAAAACAACTAGAGTCGCCATTCGAATTCATGAGATGGAAGACGATAAAAAAAAAGTCGATATCTTATACAAATTATTATGTACTTTTAAAATAAGCACAAGTTTCCCTGTTAAATGAGGATTTAACCTCCTCACGGACCCGAGGTTTTAATGATGTGGGTCACTGTGACCTTTTTAAAGGGAGAGCATGACGGTTGCAAATTGCAGAGAGTGGTTTCTCTTTAATCGAAATATTGGCAACTGTTCGCTGGCTCGGGCCAATGATGTAGGAAAACCCAATTCACCATTGTATTGTCAATTTCCATTCTTTCATTGACTGAAAATACTGCGGGCAAAATAAACATTGGCATTTGTACCCGGTCCGTCATTACCTGCCAGGTTATTTTGTATTTGCAATATTTGTTCTTACTGTGTTTTGAGCGGCGCCGTTCAGTTGGAAATGAAACGAAATGTGGAACGCTCACGTCAGACGTCCATATTTATGGTCGGAGAGCGGTTCTTGCCTCTTCCCGTAAGTGCCCTTTGCCTGGTTTTACAAGGTGAATTGTATTGCGTCCGTAAGAGTACAGATAAAAAAGGAAATATATCTGTTGTTGTTGCATATCATTGCGCATCTGACTTGCCCGCCAAATCCCTGTCTTGGGGACATAAAACAACAGGGATTGCGAGCGTGTCTCTCGTGCAATCTATGTCGTTTGGTATCCGGTATTGGTCTAGGCTGAAGTTATTCTGTTTTACTTTGATCTTACGATGTGTAAAACTTCCTCATTCCTGATTGGGATTAAATAAACTTAATTATTATTATTTCAATGAATTGTGGATAATGGTTCTCATTACTTTCAATGATGAAACCATCGATTTCTGCCCGCGAGGCCTTAGGTTCTTTGCAGCGTCCCTTCGGCCGCTAGTTGTGACCCCATTTCATTCCTTTGACTGTCCCTCCGTCCATATTTTCTTTCATCCACCTCACTTTCCACCCTCTCCTAACAACTGTTGTATAGTGCAACTGCGAGGTTTTCCTCCTGTTACATGCACTTAAATAAGTCCTTT
>NC_087213.1:4530126-4532626 GCF_015104395.2 Macrobrachium nipponense | reverse complement strand
AGAGAGAGAGAGAGTGAGAGGGAGAGGAAGTGAGAGAGAGAGAGAGTAGAGGGGGTGTTAGGGAGGAGAAAGAGGGAAAAAGTGAGGGAGAGAGACAGAGAGAGTAGAGAGAGTTTTCGGGAGGAGAGAGAGAGAGAGAGTTTATCGGTTGTCATGCAGAGTTATCCCGGGCAGCATCGGGTTGGTCAACTAGTATTCTTTAAAGGATGGAAAACATCATGATTTGAAGGGGTAGCCTTCATATTCTTAAAGGATGGAAAACTTATATTATGAGGAGTTAGCCTCTTATTTCAAATGGAAGTAGAAACAGAGTAAAATCTTGAAGAAACTCGTAATTGAATATAATTCAAAGCTTGAGAATATATTATTTTTTAATCCAAATGATGATGTATTTCAATAGACAAATTCTTGTATTATAAAGAGAGATAAACGTTAATTTTGTGGCGAGAATAACATAAATTCTAAAGTTGAGAATCATCCTTCAAAGAGAGAATCTCTCATAATTTAAGGGAAGTCCCTAGCTTTTTCAGGGGAGAAAGTCTTCGTAGACAAAGTTAATTCTTAGTATGTCAAACATGGTGCCACATAAATCTTGAAAAATGTCTACCGCGCAGAGTTATGTTAACAAGAAAGTATTGGATGACCACTTTCAATTGAAATATGCAAACGGAATAATGTTGCACACTACAGTTGCTTTCAAAATAGACATGCTTTAACCGCCTCGGCTTGACGGCACTTTGTACCTCGAATAAATTGTAAATAGCAAATTCTCATACCATTAGGTATGAGTCACCTCTTTTATGAAAAAAGGTATGGCCGACCTTGTCCCAAATCTTGTTGAATCTCAGTCATACCAAATGACGAGTTTTATAAAGCACGGCTCATGATTGGTCGAACGGGCAAGGCTAACCAATGAGAAATGCGTTTGCTCTCTCAGCGTCTCTTATGAAATCTCTGTTTCTTAGAGGGCAATTTCTGTTGTGGTTGTCTTGTTGTGGTAATAACAGCTTTGCGCGAATGAAGGCTAAGGAATAAGTGTGTGTCCTTGCATAAAGGAGATTATTTATAGTGGTCTGGACTGTTTTAAGTTGCTTCTGTTTATCCCGTGAAAAAAAAAACTACATTCGGGCAAATGACCTACTATATATACTCTTGACCCAGATCGCATGAGTGTGAATTCGATGCTGTCAAGGTTTGGACATATTTTATCTATTCCAAAAATTGAACTTTCTTTTTCGTTTTATTTTATAGCAAGTGAGTAATGACTCGAATCTTAATATCCTTCGAATTTTAATATCATTCGCTACATACCTTTGGAATAAGTAAAAAAAAAAAAAAAAAAAAAAAAAAAAAAAAAAACAAAAAAAAAAAAAAAAAAAAAAAAGGGGGGGGGCCGCCTCAGTGGCGTGGTCAGTATGGTGTTGGCGTGCCACCTCGGTGGCTGCGAGTTCGATCCTCGGGCATTCCATTGAGGAGTGAGAGACGTGTATTTCTGGTGATAGAAGTTCACTCTCGGCGTGGTTCGGAAGTGACGTAAAGCCGTTGGTCCCGCTGCTGAATAACCTCTGGTTCCATGCAACGTAAAAACACCATACAAACAAACAAACAAAAACATAAACTGCAATGAAATACAGTTACGGAAATAATGAAAATTCGCCCGTCAAATTTGAAAGAGAAATTAGGGAAAATACAACGAAAGGATAAAATAATGAATTATGTACGAGAAATACATTTACTGCAGAGGGGTCATTCCAAGTTTCATATTATGGAAGCAGTGAGCTTAATAGTTTTTCAGGGAACGTTTGGAATCAAGACGCGTCAAACATAATCTGGAAGGTAAAAGGTTCATCTTAGAGCTTTCTAGGGACTTCCTTCGAAGGAAGTGAAGGATAACTTAGGAGTAATTGCGAGAAATAGTTTGCAGACATGTACAAGTTCCTATCGTGAATGCAAGAACTTTATTGAGGAAATTGAAACTAACCATAAACCTTAGCGGTCTGATGCAAACAGCAACAAGCAGTAATGACATCTGAAAGTTAACTTAGTAAATAAACGTTCGAAGAAAGTGTATCGAAGGTTACGACAAAGAAGGAAAGCAAATCCCAGTAAGGTGGTAGTGCCGTTAGTGTACCTCGAGCAATGCACTGTAGGCATTACTTCAGGTTCTCTCCGGTGTCCCTTCGGCCCCTAGCTGCAACCCGTTTCATTCATTTTACTGCACCTCCGTTCGCACTCTTTCCATTCCAATTTAATTTCCATCATTCCCCAACAATTATTGTTTCGTCATTATTTTCAGCGCTGAATGACCTCATCATAGGCCCCAGCGCTTGGCCTTTGTCCTAAACTTTATATTTTAGTTTATATTCCGAGAAGAAGCGCAAGACCTCTTCGAGATGGGACTAAGTCCCTTCAATTGGAACTCAAGAGGTTAAGTCATTGATTTCAAGGTTGATCTCAGAGACGTCAAGGTTTAGTTTAATGGGAAAATAAAAGTTGATTT
>NC_087213.1:4512626-4525126 GCF_015104395.2 Macrobrachium nipponense | reverse complement strand
CCTGTTACGCTTTTAAAACCCTTTTTGTTTCCAATTTCCCTTTCAGTGCTGAATGACCTCACAGGTCCTATCGCTTAGCCTACAGAGCTCATATCCCTAGCTGTGGATTTTCACTCATGACAGGAAGCATTATTTGCGGTATATAACGCAAGATGCAAAAGCTTTAGGGTAAAAAGTTCTGCTGAGGAGTAATTCCTCGAAGGGTTCTACTGTGGAGGAAGATGTCGCTTTTAGATGAGACGAGGGTTCAGAGTCGACATGACTGAAGGGTTAAGTGGCCACAGTCTGTCAGAGGCTTGGAATGTCTCATATCGGCTGTCTCAAAAGGAAGAAGAGCTCGCCATGAGATGTACTTGTATAATATGCATGGCGTCTTCTTCATCCTCCTTTCCCTCCTCCTCCTCCTCCTCCTCTTCCTCCTCCTCCTCCTCCTGCTCTTCTTCCTCCACCTCCATTTCTTTCTCACTCACCTCCTCCTCCTCCTCCTCTTCCTCCTCCTCCTCCTCCTCCTCCAATCCACCACATGAGCGGCTGTCTTTGTAGGGGTCGTAAAATAAAGACACATTTGAAGAGATGGTCAGGGAGCTGTCATGGTGACGTCACGCAATGGGACTTTGTGCTTAATAAATGCGAGTTGCTGCTGTAATCCCTTTTAAATCCTCTGAATCCTCCTCTTATCTTTCTCATCGCTTGGAATGCGGAATATGGATGCTTAAAAAATAAATGTAAAAAAGTCGCAATTTCCCAGTCTTCAGTCTATTCTTGATAAGGCAATAAACATGAAAGTGATAATAATAAATATAATGATTCAGACGTTGCTCCGTTTGCAGGGGGTAGTACCATTAGTGCGCCTCAAGCGGAGCACCGTAAGCATTACTGGAGGTTCTTACAGCGTCCCTTAAGGCCCGTAGCTGCAACCCTTTTCTTTTCTCTTATATATTGTCTTTCTTCCATCATACTTTCCTAAACCCTCTCCTAACAAATATTTCAACATTATTTTCTGCGCTGAATGACCTCATGGGTTCCAGCTCTTTGCCTTTAGCCTGAATTTTATTTTTCTATCGTTCACATCTACCCACGTCTACCCATTTTTCTCTAAATTTGCTCTCCATCCTCCATGGTTTATTAGGTGAATAAAGAAGAGAAGGTTAATAACGAAAATATTATCAATTCAACTGCAAAAGGAGATGTCGTGTCTGAAGTGAATTTTACAGTAGTACATGGTGTCCATAACGTCCCAGTACCATTCTGAGCAATAAATACTTTTAATGGCACTGGGACTTTATGGACACCCTGTATAAGATTTGAATGAGTACTTTTAAACTTAATTTATATGTATTAGCCTAGAATAACAACGTCAGGGTTGAACGGGTTATTTATACATCTGAGAATTGTATAGTAAGTGTGGGGAAGCTAGCGTACATCAATAAGAGAGCATCTGAACGGCTGACTAGATGTGTAAGGTATGTCTGTGGGGATCAGAGACTTTAAAAGTGTGAGAGGAATACTTTGTCCTTTAATATCCTTTAATATTGTAGGGAATATAAGGGATGAAAACATATGGAAGATTGCAAAGGTTTGGGGAGAATCATTTTCCGTTTATACAGAAGGGAATGTATTGGATGGAAATTTATGAATAATTGTGTGGGTGATTATACACACACACACACACACACACACACACACACACACACACACACATATATATATATATCGAGCTACAAATGTCCCTTAATATCTAATTCGCTCTACCTCGGAATTAATATTTTATTTTCATATATGTTTAACCGAAGGGGAATTTTTTTTTTAGGCGATGGTTCGCGCCCGTCAACGGCAGATCTATTATCGCCTAAAAAAAATTCCCTTCGGTTAAACATATATGAAAATATATTAATTCCGAGGTAGAGCGAATTAGATATTAAAGGACATTTGTAGCTTGATACATGTATATGAATCACGGTAATTGTATATGATAATTATATATATATATATATATATATATAATATATATTACTATATTATATATGCCATTAGTATGCCTCAGAATTGTAGAGTGGATCTAGACTATAAGTGCAATAGGAGGTTGAATAGGCGAAGAGCTTAGAAATAATATCGACAAAATTCTTACAAATATTTATTTATCACTTACTGGTCATAATGTGAAACTATGTTGTAACAAGAATATTAATAATGATGTTTACAAAACGTCGTAAATAGTAATAAGTGATAAAACGCACTGCCTCTAATGACTGCATATTCGTACAACTATTATAAGGAAAGGTTGCAGTGTTGCGTAACCTTACGTAACTTGTTGCGTGTATTTCTTGCGTTCCATTTTCCTTCAGTACTCAAGTAGCACTTGAAAGTCGCAAGATGCAGTCAGTTTTGATCGTAGTAATGGAGGGAAGTTGATGAAGGTATAATTTGTGGCAACAAGGAAGCACCATTGCTGTAGAATTGTACTCCTAAGTTGATTATATAAGACACAAGTATGAGAGCTTGCAATCAGCCTAACTCTGTGGACTCTATAAATTATAGAGGGACACTCGTTTAAGTAGGAGTGAGCTGAGTGTGTGTGTGTGTGTGTGTACTGAGAGAGAGAGAGAGAGAGAGAGAGAGAGAGAATCCAAGAATGGCTAGCAATCATATGCTTACATGGTAATGGAAAATAGATGAGAGACGTAAGTCTAATTAATAATGAGCATATTTGTAAGCTAGAGGTTAAAAGAGAGAGAGAGAGAGAGAGAGAGAGAGAGAGAGAGAGAGAATCCAGGCATTGCAATTACTTACTATCATGGTAATGGAAAATTAGTTAAAATGCCTCAGTCTACCTTAAAAAGCAAGTTTGTGGGTAAAAGCGTGTGCATGTGTGTGTGTATATGTGTGTCTGGTGTGGTGGGTGTGTTTGTGTGTTAAGAACGAGAGAGAGAGAGAGAGAGAGAGAGAGAGAGAGAGATACGGGGAAAGAATCGAAGCATGGCAATCTTATACTGACATGGTATAACCAAGCTTCTGGATCAGTGTGTGTGTGTGTGTGTGTGTTTGTAAGAGAGAGAGAGAGAGAGAGAGAGAGAGAGAGAGAGGTAATCGATTTACAACAAGAGGAGAAGGATCTAGTAGATATTTCTAGCAGAGAAAAAATTCTAAGGAGAGAGAGAGAGAGAGAGAGAGAGAGAGAGAGAGAGCGAACGAGCGCAAACGACCGAGTGGGCGAATTCTATTACATCGCCTTCTCCTCTCCTCTTGATTCCGTATTTCTCCGTCCTCGCCTCCTACTCCATCATTATATCAGCTTTCATTATCTCGGCTTCATTTTCTTCTGCTATTGCTTTCGTTAGCCTCTTCAAAGGCGCCGTGTTTATTTTGAGGTCTCCCTTTCAAACGGCTTAATCATAACTGCGATGTGAGGGACCAGAGATGCAATCGCAAGGAACGAGACGAAATGTCTCGAAGCCATGAATTCTGTGAAGGAGAAAGAGAGAGAGATAGAGAGAGGTAATCGATTTGCAGCGAGGTGGAGAAGGATCCAGTAAATATTAGCTAGGAGAGAGATGGAAGAAAAGATAATACAACAACCCAATAATGCATGAAGAAAATTATCTCAGTATACGAGAGAGAGAGAGAGAGAGAGAGAAAGGTAATCGATTCGCAGCGAGGTGGAGAAGGATACAGTAAATATTAGCTAGGAGAGAAACGGAGGAAAAGATAATAGAACAACATCATAATGATGCATGAAGAAAATTATCTCAGTATACGAGAACGAGAGAGAGAGAGAGAAGAGAGAGAGAGAGAGAGAGAGAGAGAGAGAGAGGTAATCGATTCGCAGCCAGGTGGAGAAGGATCTAGTAATCATTTATAGGAGGGAAATGGAGAGAAAGATTATTAAATAACATAATAATATATTAAGGGAATGATATCATTATACATGAGAGAGAGAGAGAGAGAGAGAGAGAGAGAGAGAGAGAGAGAGAGGGAGAGAGAGAGCAAGCAAATCGAAATGGAGGAAAATCTAATTGAATAACAACATAATGATGCATAAAGAGAATTATCTCGGCATACACGAGAGAGAGAGAGAGAGAGAGAGAGAGTCAGAAAATGTAGGAACGTGTTAGAAAAGGTTCCGGTGCGACATCCCTTGTACATTTATTTCAGATTAAACCGACTAAGGTTTCTCCTCTGCATCCTTCACAGACAGACCAGTAAAGTGAATGGCAGACAGACTAACAGACAGCAACGAATGGTTAACATAGAGCTTACGTGAATGGAGACATACGACTTGGGGGGCAACAGAACATTATGGATAAATTTCTGATATGACGCAAACAGACGTATTTTTGACTTTGAGCTTCAACTATAAATGAATTTGTCGGATTTCATTCTCAACCTCTGTACAGATTCGCACAACGCCACCACATAAACTGGATGCGAATATCCTCGCTTTTCTCTTTGAACCTTCAGCTGAAAGCTTTTATAGACAAGAGTCAACAGGCAATGTTAAACCCAAAAGGAAAAACGTCTTTTAGTCTTCTTCTGGAGATGGAAAAAGAAACCCATAAGATTACTTGGTATAACTTGTTTACTTGTAAGTACTATTTACATAGTAATTTGCGCATTCTGCACATCTCTTGAGAAATGGCCACAGATAGGGCCTGAAAGTACTCGAGTGTTAAGTAAATGATTGTAAATACTTACAAGTAAACCAGTTATACTCGGTAATCTTGTGGGTTTCCTTTTCTAAACCCGAAACGGTTCCAGAGGGAAATCCGCCAGCAGAGAGAGAGATAGAAAGTTAGAGAAGAAAGTGATAAATGAATAAATATCAGAAAACAAGTAAACAAAACAAATGCACCTGAAATTCGGGAGACGTCAGCAGCAGCAGCAGAAGCAGAAAGCAGGAATGAATTTGCTCATTGTTTAAAGATGTGGAGATCGGAGGATTCCACAACTGCACCAGGCAGACTAGACTATTCCATGATTTGCTAGTTCCTCGCTGGACAAGTGGTTTTCGCGCTCGGCTGCCAATTCGGTGGTCCGAAGTTCGAATCCCGGCTCGGCCAACGCGGAATTAGAGGAATTTATTTCTGGTGATAGAAATTCATTTCTCGATATAGTGTGGTTCGGATCCCACAATAAGCTGTAGGTCCCGTTGCTAGGTGGCCAATTGGTACCATCCTAGCCACGTAAAAATATCTAATCCTTCGAGCCAGCCCTAGGAGAGCTGTTAATCAGCTCTGGTAAAACTAAGATATACTTAACTTTTAACTCAACGATTTACTTGTAGCCAAGATAAAACTCCCAACAAACTGATTATCAGTATTGACGAAATGCGTCGAATTATTCAATGGCTTTTTGACACGAAGAGGCACAACGATGGAGTGATGTTACCATTTGAGGTAAGGAATTAACTTGCAATATTCCATTCCAGGTTTAGATACAGCTGCGACTGACTTAATAATAATAATAATAATAATAATAATACCATGGGACACCAGAGTTGAAGAGAAAGAGAGGGAAAAAATGGTTAAGTATCAAGATCTGAAAATAGAAATAAGAAGGATATGGGATATACCAGTGGAAATTGTACCCATAATCATAGGAACACTAGGCACGATCCCAGGATCCCTGAAAAGGAATCTAGAAAAACTAGAGGCTGAAGTAGCTCCAGGACTCATGCAGAAGAGTGTGATCCTAGAAACGGCGCACACCGTAAGAAAAGTGATGGACTCCTAAGAAGGCAGGATGCAACCCGGAACCCCACACAATAAATACCACCCAGTCGAATTGGAGGACTGTGATAGAACAAAAAATAATAATAATACTAATAATAATAGTTGCGATTTTGAACAATGCAGTTTTATCATTTTGGACATCAACCAACGTTTCGAGCGAGAAATGAAACGGAGGGTTTTGCCTCAAGTTGATTTTTCTTCCTTATAATCGAAAGCTTCAGTGTGTGGTTAAGCCTGATGAATGTCTTCGTAGAAGATGATATTGGCTTCCAAAAACACAGGGGAAGGTGGAAAGTACTGAATTTAGGGGATGGGAAGTTAAGAAAACTGAAGAAAAGAGAACAAAGGTAAAGAAAAGTAGGTGCGCTATGAAAACCCATTATTTACAGGCTATCAGTCTGACCTTGAACTTTCTTATCACACAGGGCAATTTTTGAAAACCCCTCTATTGCCGGCACTCATCCCCGCAGGCCCCCCCCCCCCCCCACCCCCCCCCCCCCCCCATCCCGCCCCTACCCACCTCTCTCTCTCTCTCTCTCTCTCTCATCTCTCTCTCTCTCTCTCTCGTAATCCTGCATCCATCGCTGAAGGCTGCTTTTTCAGCCGCCACTCCACGCAACCCTGACAAGGATTCACTAATTAGTGAAAAATCCTCGCCTCTTAGACTAAGCATAAACTCCGCCTGTCTGCAGGAATCCTTCTCATCCTCCGTTAATTGGGGTTGATTTTGTTTTTATGAAATGATCTCATTTTTGGGCAAAAGGTATATTTGCTACATATGAACGCATTTCTATCTCCTCCACCCCCCCTACCCCAAAGTTCATTTTATGCTCCTGTTGAAGGCAATGAATTTACCTTAATTTAATCTGATTTTGTCTTTATAAGCGGAAAATGGTACCAAATGAACCTTATTATTTATAGTTATACTAAAAATACTAGTAAAGATATTCATTAAAAAACTAAAATCCATAATGGGAGTTGATCAACATCCAAGCTGCATAATATTCAACTCTTAACTTCGTTGGAGTTAGATTAATGTAAGAATTTCTCCATTAAGACTTCGCGTTATATGATAATAATTACGGTAATGATAGTAATCAGGATACTGTTAACCTAGGCTGGATGCGTTGTCAGTTACTAAATCTTGAAATTGACAGTAATTTTAACAGAAAAGGGCAATCAGTGAAGATACGCTAAAAATCTATACTTATTTCCTAGTTACGTTTTATTGGTCTACATCACGTACTAGGCTCACGTTACTCAAGACAATTACTTGCTTACGTGAACCGGCGCATAATAGTTTATAGTTTCATTAACGTGTTTATAAGAATGTAGGAATGTTTGTTTTCTGGTCATCCGTCTTCTATACGAACCCTGATGAAATCTGGAGTTAGTACACACACACACACACATATATATATATAATATACATTGTTTGTTTTGTTTGTTTGTTTGTATGGTGTTTTTACTTTGCATGGAACCAGTGGTTATTCAGCAACGAGACCAACGGCTTTACGTGACTTCCGAACCACGTCGAGAGTGAACTTCTATCACCAGAAATACACATCTCTAATTTTTCAACGGAATGCCCGAGAATCAAACTCGCGGCCACCGAGGTAGCAGGCCAAGACCATACCGATCACACCACTGAGGCTCATATATAATATATATATATATATATATATATATAAATATATATTATATATATATATATATATATACATATATATATATACATATATGTATATATATATACATATTATATATATATATATATATATATATATATATATAATATATATATAGTACATAATGTATATATACAATGTGTGTATCTATCTATGTCTATTGACCGTGTGCTTCCCCTCATTTATTTGCTATGCTGATACATTTTTTAGAGCGATTGTTTACATGCATCTGTTCACTCGTACATGCATGTAAGCATTCCTTCGATGCTTCTTCTGCTCTAAACAAAAGAGGAACCTCGCAAGCACAGGTTTTTACCTTTAGTAGATCCACATCATCGTTGCATCTGATGTCTAGGCCAGTCCCTTACGACGCTCCTAATTGGCTGTTGATAAGCCAATCACGAGGCTGGAAACTCTCATTCTCTCTCAAGAGTTCACATAGGCAGGATGTATATTCCACCTTTCCTGAAGGATACGTCTTTCAAAAGCTTCCCTCAGGAGAGGTGGGACATACATCCTGTCTATGTGAACTCTCTCGAGAGAGACTGACTGAGAGTTTCCAGCCGTGTGATTGGCTTATCAACAGCCAATCAGGAGAGTCGTAAGGGACTGGCCTGGACATCAGATGCACGGCTGATGTGAATCTAATATAATCCCGACTCCCCCGATCGGCTGCCTTGTGCAAACTACGCCTCGCAGTTTCCCATATTCGGCGAATATCCTTCGCTATATCTAAGCAAAACGTGAACAGCTTTGAGAGAAAACAAACTTGACATGAACAATGAACAATACTTCGGAGTGCTTGTACAAGCAGTCCCTGGCCCCCCTCACCCCAACTCTTTCCCACCCCCCTCCCCCCTCCCAGTTCCCAGAACCTGAAACCTGAGCCTAAATAACCTTGCAGATTATAAACAACATCGTCTTAACAAGTGATGAACGGCGTAAACATGACCTGTAATTATTTTGTTATTTGGACACTTGCTGTTAGGAGAGAGTGGCATGGCTGGTGGCGTTGCTTTTGGGACTTATTATATATATTTTCTTAGTTTAAAAGGGCATTAGTGATTGCTCTCTTAACTTCATTATTATTATTATTATTATTATTATTATTATTATTATTATTATTATTATTATTCAGAGTATGAACCCTATTCACAAGAAACAAGCCCACCACAAATGCCACTGACTTGAATTTCATGCTTCCAAAGAATATGATGTTTGAATGAAGTAACAGAAGGTAATGAAAAATTCAGAATTATTATTATTATTATCATTATTATTATTATTATTATTATTATTATTATTATTATTCATAGGATGAACCCTGTTCATATGGAACAAGCCCACAATAGGGTCTTTTGACCTGAAATTCAAACTTCCAAAGAATATTACGGTGTTCATTTGAAAGCCGCAACAGATGGTAATAGGAAATACAGAAAGAAGAGATAAATTATCATCAGAGAAGAAAAAACAAATCAACAAATTGATAAATAAATAGATAAAAGTGTAACCAGAAAAAAATTCGGCAGACAGTATTCAATGATAGAACTTCATATGAAGATAAACCAGGAGAAAAGATGCGCCTTGCACGTGAGATTAGCGCCCCTACATTACCATGAAGTCACTGAACCTTATAACCCCATAGGGAGGTTGTAAGTTTCAGTGGAACTGCGATGCTTTTTCCTCCTGTTACACCTTTCAAAGCCTTTCGCTTGCTCGGGGAGTAAGCCTACAAACTGCTTTGTTGTTGCTGCTGTTGTTGTTCTTATTGGGGGTTAGGAAAGGTCTATGCAAGAGCCTAAAAAGGTCTGAAAAAGGTGTTTTGTGTTGAGTTAAAGATACAGGAATTTTAGGATAGGATATTTATGATTTATTTATTAGAAAGAAAAAAGTGAAAAATGAATAATGCGCACGTTAAACAGTACAGAAAATTTATTTCTAATGAAATATAGCATATTTATTTTAATTATTTGACTGCAGATTCTACTGCGTTTTGATATACGTTAAAAGTTAGGAATATAATGTTTACAAATTATGTGTGAGGGCTAAATCTTGCACACGTCCCGAGTATGCTGGAGGGCGGATCACGCCTTGTTACTCTCAATTACCCTTTCAGCACTGAATGACCTCATAGGTCCTAGCTCCTGGCCTTTATCCTAAAATCTTTAATATTCCGATTCTCATTCCAACTGAACATAACTGGTAGCAACGGCATTGCCACAGTGGAATAAAGTTATAAGTAGTCAAGTCGTGCTACTTCACTCACACACAAAACCCCAAGTTGTCAGCAACGAGCAACCTTTACCTTCGCTGCTGTTGAATCATTCATGACCTCCAGATAAAATTTATTTGCTCACTGCTGTTCAACAGATTCCAAGGGCGCTCTGCAGTAGGGCCAGCAGCCATTTGTCATATGTAAATGCGAACAGACCAGATGACAGATTAGAGTGGACCACAGCTGTGATAAGTGGAATGTATTTTCCTGTCGCAAACTTTTTTTTTTATCTTTATTTTTATTTATTTTTTTGACCCGGTGACCTAATTGGCTTTCAGTTCATTGTTCCATGAATTGTTTATTCGTTATTTGTTTTTTACTGAATTAATTATTAATTAACTTTGTTACGCGTTAATATGCATTTCAGATTCTGACGTAATTCCATCACTTATATTTTCATTTCGTAGCTTAAGGCTTCCATGAATATCATTTTCTTATAATAAGTTTATAATATACTTGAGTAAAGTTAGGAAGTGATATATATATATAGCTCTCTCTCTCTCTCTCTCTCTCTCTCTCTCTCTCTCTCTCTCTCTCTCTCTCTCATGGTTTTCCCCCTTCCTTGTTTTATTCTATTTCCATCCGTTATCACACTCTTGCCTTGGCGTTCCCCTTCTCATACGTCTCTTTTTGAGCCATATCAGAACCGACCATAATTGAATTCATCAAAGGGGCCGACCCGGCCGACTGTCCTCCTCCTCCTCTTCCTCTTTTTCCTCCTCCTCTTTTTTCTCCTCCTCCTCTTCCTCTCTTTCCTCCTCCTCTCTTTCCTCCTCCTCCTCCTCCTACTCCTCTTTTTCCTCCTCCTCCTCTTTTTCCTCCTCCTCTTCTCTTTCTTCCTCCCCTTTTTCCTCCTCCGCCTCCTCTTCCTGTCTTTCCTCCTCCTCCTCTCGTAGCTCCTCCTTCTCTCTTTCTTCCTCCTCCTCCTCCTCCTCCTCTCTTTCTTCCTCCTCCTCCTCCTCCTCTCTCTCTCCTCCCTCTCTCTCCTCTCCTCCTCCTCCTCTTTTTCCTTCTCCTCCTGCTCCTCTTTTTCCTTCTCCTCCTGCTCCTCTTTTTCCTCGACCTCTTTTCTCTCCTCCTCTTCAACTCTTTCTTCCCCCTCCTCTTCTCCTCCTTTCCTCCTCCTCCTCCTCTCTCTCCTCCTCCTTCTTCCTACTTTTTCCTCCTCCTCCTTCCTCCTCCTCCTCCTCCTTCCTCTCCTCCTCCTCCTTCCTCTTCCTCTCCTCTCTTTCCTCCTCCTCCTCCTCTTCTTCCTCTCTTTCCTCCTCCTCCTCCTCCTAGAAGGACTCTCCTCATTCTTTGGGTAAGGGGGAAGGAAGGGAAGTATATAAGTCTAAACCTGAAATCATAATAATAATAATTGTTGTGCTCATTTTCGGGTGTCCATGTCCAGGGACCTCGGCTTATCGTCCACCGGTTTCCTTTTATTTCCTTCTTTTAGTCTTTTTTTTTTGTATATTTTTTTTTTTTAATTCCAAAGTTGTTTTCGAAAGGCTTTGCTGCGTTCTTCTGTTGTTTCGACCCCTTTGGTCTCATTCCGTGGCGGCTCTGGTAGAGAGTTGTTGATATTGCTGTTTTTCTTGATGCTGTTTTCCGTGTTGTTTTTCATCTCGTTCGGATTTGATTTGTTTGTGCTTGGGAGTTTCTTTGCTTTGGTGTACATAAGAGAGAGAGAGAGAGAGAGAGAGAGAGAGAGAGAGAGAGAGAGAGAGTCAGTCGCCTACCCAAGCATACGAGGATTGCTGATTCAGAGTAAGTCTGTTATAGGGTGGTTTGTCGGGTGTTACGCAACCTTCTTGGAGACGGGAGAGAAACAAAGAAGCTGATTATTATGATAATAAAACAAAGAAACAAAAATAATACTAATAATACTAATAATAATAATAATTATATGATGGACTCCTAAGGAGGCAGGATGCAACCCGGAACCACACACTATAAAAACCACCCAGTCGAATAGGATGACTGTGATAGACAAAAAAATAAATAAATAAATAAAAAAAAAAACACACACATCACACACAATGAAATAGGCAGGAAACAGTATGTTACTTGTTGGAGAATGTGTCAGTTTTTGGTCAATCTCTTTGAAAATGTCCCTTGAGCGGTAACTATGGGAAAAAGTGTCATTGTATGAATATGTTTGAAAGTTTATAGTATCCAATTTTGTTACACATAAATCTCACAGGAAGGCGATTCATTTACTATAGTCAAACTCCTTTTCATATCAGTATACTACTTGCGTGACCAGTGTCTATTCGAAAATGAACCATCTAGTTAAAAGAAATAAATAAATAAAAAAAAGTTAAGAGGAAAAAGAAAATGAAAAGATTTGGATTATATCAATATCCCTTATGCATGACAGCTGTCGCAATCTCAATATGAAACATCTTGTTACAAAAATAAATATATGAATAAAATGAGATAAAAAGGAAAAAGAAAATGAAAAAGTAAGAATTATACCAGACGAGAACGGTAATCCATCAAGTTCTCTGGCCGATGAAAAAAAGACAAGTTTTTGGTTGCTTTCGTTGTCAGAAATCTATCTATTTACCTATCTAAACTATCTCCCTATATATATATATATCATATATATATATATATATATATTATATATATATATATACATTGTATGTATATAATATATATATATATATATATATTCATTGAATAGAATGGCTTTCTCACTGTTTAACCAGCTTTTTTGAAATTGCTTCATATTTTCTAATTATTTTCTTTACTTCATTGTTCAGGTTACTAATGGACACATAATGGGGTTCTTCCATTTACTCCAGTATTTTTTACACG
>NC_087213.1:4505126-4507626 GCF_015104395.2 Macrobrachium nipponense | reverse complement strand
TTTTGAAAAAAAGGAGGCATATACAGCTTATTATCATGAAATTTACAAAAATATTCCCCCAAAAAATTATTAATGAAAAGACAAAAAAAAAAAAAACTTAATCGAGCAAGAGAGAGAGGGAGAGAGAATATCAAGCAAGAGAGAGAGAGAGAGAGAGAGAGAGAGAGAGAGAGAGAGAGAGAGAGAAAGAAATAATAACTATATATACATGTGGGACTAATTTATTAGTAGTTCATTTATTTTAAGGTCCTTCATAAACATTTTACAAATATACGGGTCCAAATGGTACTTTCCCGGACTAAGATTTAGGTTGTTTTTATTAGTGATTTGTATAATTGCTGATTCCAGTAAATTTCTTGAAACATAATCATTAGATCTAGCAATTACAGAGGTATCACCCTAATTAATACAATGAGATTTTTCACGCAGATGGATAAGCAATGCATTTGAAGTCTGGGCTGTTCTAACTGAATACATATGCTGCTTAATACGTACACATAAATTTTTACTTGACTGACCAACGTAAAACGATGGGCAATCCTTACAAGGAATTTTGTAAATGATGTTGTTATTTGTTACGGGACTATTCTTAGTTAGCATATCTTTAATGGTATTGTTATAAGAGAACACTACATTAACATTAAATGATTTAAATATTGATTTTATGGTTTCAAATCCACGAAAGTAAGGTAAGCTACTATGAGATTCAGGGCCTCTGTAACACGGTTTTTTGGACTTTGCTCCTTGTCAAAGCATCGGATGTAGCTGAAAGTTGACATATGTATATTTTACAACCACACACAAATTTTGTCAGCATTATCATAACCTAAACCCGATAGTTTTTAATTTTTATAGAGTAAAAATTATCTAGCCGACGCCATGGCCAATGATTACGAGCCAAGAGTCGAAAAACATTCATTACGTAAGCAAAGTAAACACCTTTTGACGAAATGTTGCGCCGCCCATCCACTAGACAGAAACCCATTCACCTTGTTCCATCGGCTCTGAAACCCAAAGACTTTATGAATTGCGGAACGATACATAGATGTGGGTGGGGTATCTGTGCTAGCGTAGTAATACTACTGTAGCAGTAGTGCCGCAACAGTATAGCAGTAATATGCATGAATTAAACGTTTTTATAGCTAGAAGTTAAATTTTGTAATCCAACAATGCCCATGATAGCCTTCAGTGTTATACTGAATTATAGCGAGGCCAAAGTGGGTGGAGCCTCATGAAGTTATCATTCTGACGATAATTATTGGTGAAGGTTTAAAGCCAAAATACGGTACCGGCTATTTTTTTTCAGTAAATAGGTAGATAGCCAATAAATAAAAATTGCATGACATTGGATATAGCAGTTATCAAATCAAGCTTGTCTACTATGTTTTGAAAAATACCATCTATTCCCTACATCTTGTCAATCTGATTGTGACCTATAAAGCAGACTGTAATTTCTTAGGAAACTTATTTTGGGAGTTAGACTAATAATCAAAGTGTTTTTGTATTTATTAACATATTTTGTTGGTTTGTTCATTATGACAATTATCAGTGGAGAGGTTCAGAGTTCATAAAGGTGTGCTGCTTCGCTTGTATTTAAATTTGTTTGTCATTGTTGCCAGAGGTATAGCCTTTGTTACGTATAGCCAATCATCCATCGATAAAGAGGGAAGAAATGCTGTCATAAGTTACGTAACGAGTGCGTTCGAAACCTTTTCTCTGAGTAAGTTGGCCCGTCTTCAAAATAAGTCACTTTTGCATTGTAAGTACCAAATTTATTCAACCTACGTAATGCAGAATACAGTCAAAATTTATGTGTAGATATAATGTGTATTCTGAATAAGCGTTATATTTATGAAATGCATAGATAAAAAGTTATTGCATAAAAACCGTGTTACATAGGCCCTGAATCTCATAGTAAGTACATTTTTAGGCATTTCTTTTTCATTAATAGCAACACTATAGAACTTTTTGTGAGCTTTTTGATAACATAAATATATTAAATGAGGTGGGTTGCAGAGATCGTTTCCTATCTTTTTTATGTATTCTATTTCTTGGTCAAGATATTGTGGACTCGTGATACGCAAAGCACGAAGGAACATAGAAGAAAAAATTGAAATTTTAATATTAAGATGGTGGCCAGAAAAAAAATGTACATATGTTGAATTATTTGTGGGTTTTCTATAAATACTGAATTTACATTGGAAAGATTCTCTATGTATTAATACATCTAGGAAAGGGATGACATTGTTACTTTCAATTTCAACAGTGAATTTTATGGATGGCACTAAATTATTCAATTTAGACAATAAATCATTTACATCGATACCAACAGGTAAGACTACTAAGATGTCATCTACATATCTGTACCATTTTAAGGGGACAAGTGTGATATTCGGGAGGTGTTGTCTTTCAAAAAAATTCCATATATATGTTTGAAAGGAGAGGTGATAAAGGGCTACCCATGGCCATACCAAATATTTGTTGGTAATATTCTCCATTA